>NC_064276.1:4922065-5233260 GCF_003254725.2 Canis lupus dingo
CAACTTCCAGGTAATATCTGGGGGCCCAGGGCCACTCCTTCCCCAAGAAAGCAGAACCCCGTGTAGACGGCCTGGCACAGTTGAACCCCCCCACACACCCCTGAGTGTGCACAGTGCAGCTGGGAGCCCCCCAGCCGTCGCGGACAGGCCCCCACTCAGCTTGGCTCATGGAAGGGGGCCGAGGCCTTTTGTCAGCCGAGGTGCCTGGGCCGTAAAGGAGCTTTTTGTTGGCTGGAACACCCGAGGCCGCACTGAGAAAGGCCAGCATAAAGCAGCAGGCTGGGAGTCCAAGCTTCAATTAGTGCTAATGGTGGTGGATTCTGTGTCCCCAGAAGCTCTGATCCCTAATGAATGACACTGTAGTGAATGGAGCCCAGGGCACAGAGCAGTGGAGACACATCAACAGAACTAGAGCACTAATTGGTGAATGTGGCGAGATTTCCCATCGGGGTGAGCAGGATGTGATGGTACAGCCTGGGGTGGGGCGGTGGGGGGGGGGGCGCGGGAGTGGGCAGAGCAGATGGTGGCCGTTTGCTTATGAATCACAAAATTACAGGATGTTTGAGCTATAAGGGGCTCTGTATGTCATGTACTCTCCTCTCCCAATTTCAGAAGAAGCTGAGACCCAAAGAAGTTATTACTTTTCTCACATTTGGTCGGCAGCCGGTGTATTAGTCTGCATGGGCTGCTGTAACAAAATGCCCCTGACCAGGTGACTTGAATAACAGACCTGTGTTTTGTCACAGTTCTGGAGGCTACAAGTCCTAGATGAACTCTCAGACTGATTCAGTTTCTGGAGCGCTCTCTTCCCTCGCTTAAATGTGACTACCCTCACCCTGTGTCCTCATGTGGCCATTCCTCAGCGAGTGGGGAGAGATACTAATCCTGTGGGATCAGGACCCCACACCTGTGACCCCATTTAGCCTTAATTATCCTTAGAGGCTCCATCTTCTAAGACTGCCACACTGGGGGGTTGGGGCTTCAACCTCTGCATTTTGGGAGGAGACACACATTCAGTCCACAACAGCGGGCTTGCCTTGAGGGCCTCCCTTCTGACAAGAATGCTCATAAGATCGCCGTCATCCTCAGCATGGGTGTAGCTTTTAGTACCACCAAGTGCTCGTCATGATGCATGCTGGCCACGATGCCATGATCGTGGCCATTGATGTCCCCTTGGACAGAGGGGCGCCAAGCCTCAGTGCCGATCATCAGGCTGAGGACACTGTCTGCTTAGCATCTGAGCTGAGATCTCAGACTCGGTCCCCAGCTGCAAAGCCCCAACATCTTCCATCTAAAAGACCATTCATTAGCACGAGTCAGTGCTAGAACGTCTCCTGTAGCCAGGCTTCCGAGCTCTGGTTGGTTTATCATCTCAATACATCGTACCTTCTAAGAAAACTGGAAATAAGAAAAAATTCAATTATTTTATACTTTACTTAAGACTAAGCCAGAGCCATTCAGCTCTTGTCATTTTGAAAGAGGTTTCTTTTTTTTTTTTTTAACTTAAATTTTTATTTTTATTTAAGAGCATGGAATTAGCAGCAAATGGGTGGTTTTTACATGCTCTTTACCATTTGCTGGTTTACTGGAACATTCAGTTAGCACCCTCCATCTCTCATTCTCACTGATCAGAAAAGGAAGGTGGGAACACAGAGGCACAGGATTATTTTAGGGATAAACTTTGATAATATTGATTAATGTGCCTTGCTAACTGTAGAATATATTTGAACAAGATGACTTTCAGGGACCATTTACTGTGTGCCTTCTGGGTATCACACATGGTGTTAATGCTTTATTATATGCTTGTTACCGTTCGTCTCCCCAGCTCTGTAAGGTGGGCATCATCTTCCGCACGTTAGAAGTTGGGAAACCAAGTGATTAGGTTTATATGTATTACGCCAGCCCTGCTGCTAAGAAGGTTCAGTACTAGACAAATTCCTATTACAGGTGAGGTGAGCTAACAGTTTAGTGGAACCGAACCTGCAGTAGCTCCAGCTCCTCATGGCATAGACAGCTTATGTCATTATTAACTGAACACTGATCCTTTGCCCCTCTGCTCTTTGCATTGAATTCCCCTCTGCCCCCAATGCTGGGGCGGAACATAACTGTTTAGGAAGGCCCTTTGTGAAATCCTAAAGGTGAAATAGATCATTCCCTTTAAGAAAATTCTTTGTTGGGGATTTACCACAAAGATACAGATGCAATGAAACGCCGGGACACCTGCACCCCGATGTTTCTAGCAGCAATGTCCACAATAGCCAAACTGTGGAAGGAGCCTCGGTGTCCATCGAAAGATCAATGGATAAAGAAGATGTGGTTTACGTATACAATGGAATATTCCTCAGCCATTAGAAATGACAAATACCCACCATTTGCTTCGATGTGGATGGAACTGAAGGGTATTATGCTGAGTGAAATAAGTCAATCGGAGAAGGACAAACATTATATGTTCTCATTCATTTGGGGAATATAAATAATAGTGAAAGGGAATAGAGGGGAAGGGAGAAGAAATGGGGAGGAAATATCAGAAAGGGAGACAGAACGTAAAGACTGCTAACTCTGGGAAACGAACTAGGGGTGGTGGAAGGGGAGGAGGGTGGGGGTGGGGGTGAATGGGTGACGAGCACTGAGGGGGGCACTTGACGGGATGAGCACTGGGTGTTATTCTGTATGTTGGCAAATTGAACAGCAATAAAAAATAAATTTATTATTTTTAAAAAATTCTTTGTAAAATCCTGAAGGTTAAAAAAAAATTAACAAAGATGCTCACTATATTTATAGGGTACTTTTAATGCCTTGATGTTACTATTGCAAACATCTTCACAATGAACGGTGACTTAATAAACCCGTGATGCCTTACCACCTCCAGGCAGTGGATAACTTTTAGCCTCTTTGTCTGAATATATTTGTAGCACACAGCAAAATCCCTCATTTCCTAAGGCCACAGGCGTCTGGTTTTATAATGCCAGTGTCACACTGAAGGGCTTACTCACGTTGATGAGATGGGAGTAGCTCTGTGCCATATAACAAATGAAGCTTGCAGAGATGCGGCGTGCATTCCAGGCAGGAAGCTTGCTTAGCTGGCCTTAACTTGTTTGGGCAGAATTTAAGATTCGCAGGGAACTAAAATTATAGATGATGATGATTCCTTATATAATCTCTGGTATAAATATGTACCAAGGATTTTCTTTTGGTTTACCATATTTGATAACCGTGTTGGCATAGGCATCCTTACTGACATTTCATGAGACTGTCTAGCTGGCACAGGGTGGGAATATATTTTGAACCAAGGATCCCCTCACTAGTCAGATATAAATGGTCTTATGTTTGCAGCAACCAGCAGTGAGAAGTTTTTTTTTTTTTTTTTTTATTCTTGTTTGCCTACTGACATTTGGAATTTTATGCAGCTCTTAGAACTAGAACTAGCAAATAAGTTAGAGGAGTAGAAATATGATTCAGGTTGAGGAAGGAGAATGGATTAAGAACAGTGCATCTTTTTTCAAGATTTAATACAGAAATCTCAATTGAAAACAACAAAACAATGAAAAATATTTAGTATTTTTATCAGTTGCCATCTAGAAACCACTGTAGGCAGTGCTGTGAAAGCCTACCTTGTTAGAGCCTGCAGTCCCCAAAGTCATCCCAGCCCTGAGCTTCACAAGGAAAAAATGAGTTGGTCAGTAACAGAAAACACCATCTAGGTCCAGTGGGCAGACTCCAGAATTTTCTGTGCAGTAGTTTTGATAACCACCAATCAGAAATGATGGAGCCAAAATGGAAAACAGACCCTTAAAGGTGGTCAGGCAGGTGAGGAAGCCGTTGCTGGACCAAATGAAGGGGTTGGCAGTGTCATCAGGACCCTTCGATACACAGTGCATGTTTGCAGCAAGATAGGAGAAAGAGGGTCATTAAGATCAGGGATTCTAAGCCTGAGGCTGGATGATTGTGGACTCGCACAAAGCTCCGGCAAGCTGGAATGAGGATGGGTCTACTGTCCCTGAAACAAACAAAAATGCAAGTATTATTGCATTAAAAAAAATAGTAGAATGATTACCCTTATTACTTTCAGAAGCGTTAGCACGACAGCCATTGTGGTTTGTAACACACTCGAAGACAGTGACTCTTTGTATTGTTTCCGTCTTGCACAGAGTCCCCAAGGTGTCACAGAGACACCATGGGAACCCAGCGTATCAGACACAGCTAGAGAATTTGCTGCCCATTAGAGAGCGAGGTGGGTTACTTACGAGCCAATAAATACATACTGTAAATCTCTATAGCTTTCAGAATATTTGAAAAAGAATCCTTGGGTGAGATATTTATCATAGGCAGGCAAAATAAACCAAGATGTCATAGAGGAGAGTTCTGAATTCGTTCTTGGCCAAAGATGTTACCCAATTCCAATGTGGGGGGTTTTCCAACACCAGCTGGGTGTCCTACGATTCAACTCAATTCTGACACCGTTTGCCAGGAGAGAACATCAGCTGTCACAGGTACAAGGATCAGTCCGACTCCTCCCCACCCCTTCACCACTTCAGATGCTGATCTTAAGTCCAGGTCCCCACTTGTGCTTCCGGCCCATTGATTCTCCATGGAAAGTTTCAATGACCTCTCCCTTGGGTTCAATTAATGAGGGCCCCAGTAACAATAGTGGGGCTCACAGAACTCAGAGAAACATTTTAATTACTAGATTACTGGTTTATTTTAAAAGGACTTAACTCTAGAACAGCTAGCTGGAGGAGATGTGCAACACAAGGTCTAGAGAAAGGTATGGAGCTACTCCATGCCCACTCTGAGCACCACTCTCCCCAAATCTCCACCTGTTTACCAACCTGGAAACTGTCTGAATCCTGTGCGTTTTGGGGTTTTATGGAGGCTTCATTACAAGGCATGATTGACTAAATCATTGGCTGTCGGTGATTGAATTTAACCTCCAGCCTCTCTCCCTTCGCTGGCGATCAGCAGTGGATTGAAAGTTCCTGCCTTCTAATCAAGCAATTGGATCTCCTATCAACTGGCTCCCCCTCCTTAGGTTACCTGGGGGCTGTGGCCCAAGGGTCACCTCACTGACATGACAAAGGGCACCTTGACTCCTCATAGCACCCAGAAGATTTCCATGGTTTAAGGAGCTCTGTGTCAGAAAGACGACAAAGACCAAATATGTATTTTGTACAAATCATATCACAATGGTAGTTTTGGTTTGTGACTTAAGATATGGGGACCAGGGTAAAAAGGACAAAGGCAGATCAGGGGTCCTACCACCCAGCTCTAGCCCACCAAGGCCTCCCAGGTCTCGCAGACCTCCCAGTTCCTCAGGAGCAGCACAAGGTCCTCAGTTTTGTGTTATGACTCCTGGTTTTCGTGATGCCAATTTTTTAAAAAAACACTGTGCCAACAACACAAAGCCTAGGTGTAAAATTTCACCCAACAGGTAGATAGCTGAGTGCCACCTGTGCTTCAACACTGCCATTGACTTTGGGAAGAGAAAACTGCCAAACACAGAGTCTCAGAACTAGAGCTCACCTGGGTAGACCTCAGACCAAGCCTGGGGAGAGCTGTCATTTTGTAACACATTTGTTAATAGGCAACATGCCTGTCCTTTAAGTGCTACTGATACCTAGGATGATAGTGTGAAACCTCCTAGCATGCCCCCTGCCCTACTGGCAGCTGCTTGTGTATTCACCCACGGATTCTATCCTTTATTTATTCATGCATTTCCCCTGGCCACTGCAGCTCAGTGGACCATAGAATTGCTGTCCTGCTACAAGACAAATAGACCACTGGGTGAATGGCTTCTCTGTGCCAGGCACACTGTTTTGTTCTTGGCATTTACAAGCACTTTCAATTAATTTACAAATGCCTTCCACTGATGATCTCAGTTGGCTTCACAACCACCCGCAGAGTGAGAGGAGTAAGTGTTTTTCTAGCTTCTTTATAGAGACAGGTGGAGAGGCAGTGACTTACCTGAGTTTGCGTGGCTCCCTGGGCAGCAGAGCTGACCGTTCACCTGACCCCAAGTGGTGCCGTCCCCTGGCAGATGGGCTGCCCTTTCAGGGATGTGTGACATCGACTCTACACTGGACAAGACTTGGAATCCATTCCTCTCTGATAGTCTCTGATTTTACAACCAGCGTATCATTTTACGGCATGTAGGGCACTTTATCAGGTGCTACATAAATATCATCTATTTTAAAAAAAGCCATTTCCATCTTACAGTTTTGCACCTCTCACTTGTTACAAAACCAAGTATTAGAGATGACGTGTTATAAACAACAGTCTCAGGTGGTACGGGCAGGGAGATGCATTTCCATCAAACTTGCTCATGGGAAGTGCTGCTGAGGATCAGCCTTTGTTGGCACCGGGATTTAAGCTTATGAAAGCGATGAGAAAGGTTGATGAGGATTTTCTGATCATGTGCTCTGCCCCAGAAAAGCTTTTCTCTCTTTCCCACCCCTCTTTCTACCTCATCCTTGCCAAAACTCATCCTACACAGTACTTACCTGCCCACCTCTCCACACCACAACGCAGGATTCACTTCTCAGCAATTGCCAGGCCTGATGTTTCCCTGAGCACAAAGCATTGAGGCCAGCAGTGTTTTGTACCCAGGTGGAAAATACTGGAATAATATTACATAATTTACAGATGAAAATGGCCTAATTCTGTCTCCATGGAATCCCTATCTTGCTTATAGACTCGCCATTCTAATAGGGAAAGTAATAGATCTCTGCGATGTTCTCAATTGCTGCCTTTTCAATTTGGGCACCGATTTATCAGCTAGATGTAATAGTGGGCACGTGGCCGGACAGCTCCCATGTGACTCACCAGGTGATGAGGAGTTGTATGCACATGTGTCTGAGTTAAAGTCAACACTGACTTCCACTTTATTTTTAGCATCTAATCATCCACTTATGATGGAGTTTAAAGACTCCTCGAATGTGATGAGCTCAAATCTAGAATGGGAGGGAACACTGAGGACGGGGACTTGGGGGCAAACGGAAAAGATCCAGCTTCCAGGGTGCCCTCCAGCCAGAGTTTGGGCGGGGGGGGGAGCAGCTGTGGGGGTCCAGCTGGCCCGTGGGGGTCCCAGTCACAGCCTGCCTTCCCTTGCAGTGCGGCACGGTGGATCAGGGCCTGTACATGAACCTGACAGAGAGGAACCTGCAGGACGCTCAGAAGTTCATTCTGATGCACGAGGTGGTGCAGCCGGTGACCTCGGTCCCCTCCTTCATGGAAGACAGCAGCCGCTTCTTCCACATGGTCGTCGATGTGGTACAGGGTAGAGACACGCTCATCCACGTCATCTATCTGGCCACAGGTAGGAGTTGCTTCCACCGAGTTTTCTGCCATGTTTTGCTTTCATGTTGTAAATTCTAAATTTGCAGTTTTGGTGACAAGCTGTGAGTCTGTGTCACACCCAGCAAAACCCACAGAGCAGCCTGGTCCTCATCATCCTCTGTGCTTCTCACAGGAAACTTGGTTTCACTCTCTTTTTGTCTTACCTTCTCCTAATTTTAGTTGGGAAGACAACGCCTGATTTCTTAACTATTATTCCTGCACAACTCATAAAATAAGTCTTTTCTTAGTGAGACCATTTTCAGTTGGATAATTAAAGACAATGGAATCTGTTAGAGGACGTTGTTGGGTGCGATACTATCCTGGGATTGTCATCGTGATATTCATTTGGTTCAAAACAGTGCTCACAGGATATTCCTGTTGTGGGATGTAGCTACAAGCATTTTGAGGAATATGTTTTGAGGCACAAACAACAAGTTGTTTTAAAGAAAACATAGGCAACACTGTCTATCAAATTATCAGTGACAGCTAGAATGACTGTTTTCCAATGTCCCTAGCATATTGGAGGCAGGTCCTGTCTTGGTTTGTGGCACAGACAGCAAAGGGTGCCTTAGGCCAGCCTCAGTGATCCTGTCCCGGTTCGTACACTTGTCCACCTATTCCTTGCCTTCGGGTCCTCCCACACAGAGCTCCCTCACCCTGGAGCCTGCCCCCATCTCTACATCCTCTGCCCAGCACCCTGTGTAATGGCCAGTTTCTCACAGAACACAATTTCCATTGCAGTTGCTGTTTATAATATCCTATATACCTATCAGTTGGTTTGATTCATGAAGTCACCAAGATTTATTGAATATTTACTATTTTGTGGTTCATATAAGCAATGGTGGTCAGACGGTGAGCAGACAGGCAACATCCTCCTCTCCTGAGGACAACACATATCAACCAGCTTCTGTGGGAAATGACAGACAGGTGTAATAGGCTTATGTGGAGGATGTGAATAGAGCCACGGGCTCACAAGAGCCAGGGAGGCTCCTGTACTTGGTTGGTGAGGGTTGGCCTCCCCCAGGAGGTGACACTTAAGCTGAGAACCATCTAAGGAGGGAGACCTGGCCTTGTAGGAGGAGGGAAACAGCAAAGGTGCAGGAGTGGTCAGCTATGGGCGGTGGCACCATGGTGTCAGGTAAGGTAAGGACAAAGATGTGATCTTGGGATTGCCAAAGGAGGCCATCGGTGCCTCTAAAGGTCAGTCTGAGGGAGGAGCGGGGAGGAATTGAGGTGGAAAGTCCACGATGAGCAAGGCTTCAAAGAGGATTGACGGGAGCCGGAGGGACTGGGAGGTCAAGTTTATTGTGTTTTAAGAGAAGACAGAGAATTACCATAGCAATGTGCATCTTGTTCACTAGAGCATAAGAAGGAATCATGGCTTGTTTTCTGCCATTTTTATCCTTGATGCCTACAGGGTGCCAGGCATGTGGTATAGATTGAGGAATGAGTGAACTGGATCTTTCCAAAGGTTTCCCTAGGTTCGTTGGTTGGTTTGTTTGTTTTCCATAAATGTTTTGGTTGGTGTCACAGAGAAGAGAGTCCTCTTGGAATTCCAGGAGGCCATTGAGTGTCTCATCAGTATGCAGAGTGGGGATGGTGAAGGGGAGATGAGGTCATCCTGAGCAGGCCATGGAGGGTCTGGATGGTGAAGCCTGAAGCCTCAGCCTAGGAATTCCGACTCTTCCACAACCAAAGCTGTAAGAAGGTGACATCTGTTTCCTTGTGTTTATAATGATTTGTACTGAGCTATTGAGGATTTCTAATGGCACTCTCCAGGTACTTTAATTTTGACTTGTGTCTCAGTCAGTTCAGGTTACAGTAACAAAATACTATAGACTGGGGGTGGGTCAGGAAGAGTAGTTTAAAAGACAAATCTATTTCTCACCATTGTGGTCGCTGGAAGTTCAGTATCAAGGTGCTAAGCCAGCTTGTTTCCTGGTGAGAGTCCTCTTCCTTGTCCCTAGATGTCCATCTCCTTGTTGTGCCCTCATAGGATGGAAACAGAGATCATCTCTCTTGTGTCTCCTTTAGTTTTTTTAAAGATTTATTTATTTTAGGGAGTGAATCTGAACAGGGGAGGGGTAGAAGGAGAGAGAGAAATCTTCAAGCAGGCATGGAGCCTGCTGAAGCATGGAGCCCCCACTGAGCATGGAGCCCAACCCAGGGCTCCATTTTATGACCCTGAGATTATGACCTGAGCTGAAACCAAGAGTTGGCCACTCAACCAACTGAGCCACCCAGGTGCCTCCCCTCTTATGTCTCTTTAAAAGAGCACTAATCCCATTCATGAAGGCTCTACCCTCATGACCTAAAGAAATCCCAAAGGCCCCATCTCCAAATATCATCGCTTTGAAGATTAGGTCTTTAGCATGAATGTTGGGAGCACACACACATTCAGTCCATAGCAATGAGAAAGTTGTTCTACCACTTTATATATTTATTTATTTGAGAGAGAGAGAGCATGCATGAGCATGGGGAGAGACAAAGAGAGAGAGAAAGAAAGCAGGCTTCCCACTGAGCAGGGAGCCAGACACAAGGCTCAAGGACCCTGGGATAATGACCTGAACCAAAGACAGATGCTTAATCGACTGAGCCACCCAGGCACCCCTCTACTACTTTTTAAAAGTTACCCACATGAATAAAATATTTGCAGATTTTTATTACAAACAATAAGCTTTTGCAGAATCTAAACCAGTCAAAACAGACCAATTTGGGTAAATTACAGATTTGAGATGAAATTATGGTCAACATCCATGACTTTTTTAAATAGTATATCATTCTAGAAACTTGCTTGCCCATGTCTGTGTCATAGGACGTCAAAACTGAGCTACCGCTCCCCTCTGCACCCCAGCCCATCACCTCCTACAGGATAAGGAGGGGATTAGCTCAGATCTTGGTAGCCAGCCATCCCAGGCTGTCTTGTCTTGCCTCTAGGTTTGCAGATCTGATTCTGAGAACCATATACCATGTGCCCTTCAGCAGATATGTCTATGGAGGTTCACTTGTTTATTCTACAGGCCTGATGTTTTGCTTTTGTTTTAATATACTGACTCTGGGCAAATTGAAAATTGGCATGCATCAAGATGTTGCTAACTGGAGTCACAGGTTGGGATTATTGGGGAAGATGCCGTATAGAGAACTCTCTTGCAGTTTCCATGCATCACTAGGCAGGATGTTTGTTAAACTGTAAAAAAAGAGGAGGTTCTAGTGGGTGAAGGTCCCTTCCAGCAGAAACAACCATGGATACATGGGTTCCTAAAGTGAGGCCCCCTCAAACCATGTACAGGGACTCGGAAGCTTGAACAGTTCCACTGGCAGCTGGATGCGTAGATGGTATTTAAGTTTGTTTAAACGAGCTGGGTAATTCTAATTGTAGGACCTCTGTAAATTAGAAATGTCATGTCTCAACCAAGTTCTGGATCTCTTCATGTGTTGTTCTCTCTTTTTTTATTCTAAATATTTTATTTATTTAGTTTGCGAGTGATGAGAGGGGCAGAGGGAGAAGGAGAGAGAATCTCAGGCAAACTGTGCTGAGTGTGGAGCCTGATGCAGGGCTCGATCCCATGATCTTGAGAGGACTACCTGAATCAAAACCAAGAGTCCAATGTGCTCTACTGACTGAGCCACCCAGGTGCCCTTTCATGTATCTCTTATAGCACTGATCAATATATTTTGAAGGAAATGCCTTCTTGTCTATGTTTTTGTTTAGAATAAAATTCATTTTTAAAAGATATATCTTTATGATCAAATATTTAGGTTTATTCTTTATTTCCAAGGAATTGAAATGTAAAACTGGAATATGAATACTGGAAAGAATTGTCCAAAATGCCAGTCTATTTTCACTTACCCTGCTAAGACCTGAGCAACTTCCTGACAAGGAGGGATGACAAAGGTAGAGATTTTGACTGAAAATTCTAAAGGCTCATGTTGATGTGGTCTTTTATTTATAACTTTCGAGTAGAAAGATATAAATAAACTCCAGTAGAGTTCCATCAAGACAAAACATGGGGCATTCCTCCTCTTTGATGCTAAAGCTAATACTGAGCACACATAGTTGGGGTACGTCTGGTCCCATTCCAGCACCTGCTGGACTTCATCTGGGAATTTACAAGCCTCAACTGGTAGAGCGTGAGTGTAGCATTCCTAACCAGCGAACATGAAGCAGAGTGCTTCCTAACTTGCTAATAAAATCAATTTGCTCTCTTGGCTTTGGGAATCCAGGTCTGGTGATACATTTATTTACTCCCTCCCTTGATTTTACTTGAATTAACAGGAGTTGGAGAAAACCTGCCAATGGCCATTTGAAAGTTGGTGTATTTTATTTGTCAGTATTATCTAAAAATCGAAGTGAAATAGACCTTGCTAATAGTGCTGTTGATGGTGCTTCTTGCAGCTTGAATGGCTTTTCCCTGCCGGCTGCCACCCCACTGAGGCGATGGGCCTTTCCCGGACACCTCCCGGGTCTGTTAGCTGCTGCTCCCATTTCTCACTTATTGGAAATCCAGCCAGGGCGAGGCTCATTAGCTGGGCCACAACTGTGCTGCTGTTTTATAAGCTCTTTCTTTGAAGGTCTTCTCAGAGCAAGAGGCAACACGGCAAACGGTCACTCCTTTGGAACATGTGTGCCTGGGGGCACCTGGGTGGCTCTGCGGTGAAGCGTCTGACTCTTGATTTCTGCTCAGGTCATGACCTCGGGGTCCTGGGATCGAGCCTTGCATTGGACTCCATGCTCAGCGTGGAGTCTGTTCGTCCCTCTCCCTCAGCTCCTACACCCCTCATGCTCTCTCTCTTTCTCTCTCTCTCTCAAATAAAAATAAAATAATAATAATAATAATAAACAAAATGATAATATGTATGCTTGGACTCTGTAAGTGACTGAGTCTGCATCCACACGGCTGCTCAGCTGCCCCTGCAAAGACAGAGTTAGAGTCGTGCTGACCACCCTCTGTCCTTGGTTCAGATCGCCGCCTCCCTGCGTCGCGGGGGAGGCCCCCCGGCTGGCTCCACCTTCCCTGCCTGCCCCTCGTGTGGCTGTTACTCAGGCTCTAACCCCAGTGGTTCTGTTTCATGCTACCGCCCTGGAAATACCATTCAGTTTCCGGGTTTCTACTCTGCCTTCCAGGATGAAGTGGGTTACTTTTATTTTTCCTTTGTCTCCATGCCAATGTGTCTCTAATCAAGTATGTGTCTTTGCCGCACAGATTGCTTCTGCTCCCTATTCTCTCCTGTTCGTGATCAGGCGGCCCATCCTGGAGATGTGATCCCTCCACCACGTCTGCTAACCATCTGTTTTATTTTTCCATAAGCCATTCCCTTATTTCAGTCTCTTACTATTTCTACAGTACTCTTATTTATTTGATTTTTTTTTAGAGATTTTTATTTATTTATTTATTTATTTATTTTATTTGAGAGAGACAGATAGAGAACATGAGAGAGCAAGCACAGGTGGGGAGAGGGGCAGAGGGAAAAGCGGGCTCCCCGATGAGCAGGGAGCCCAAGGTGGGGCTGGATCCCAGGACCCCGGGATCATGACCTGAGCCGAAGGCAGATGCTTCACCGACTGAGCCACCCAGGCGTCCCTCCAGTACTATCTTATACCAGTGTTTGTTCAGCTTGAGAATGAATAAGACCTGGATTCTGATTTTTAGTACAGAGATCTGGCATTTTATACACATACACACACAGAGAGAGAAAGGAATATGTGTTTAGAACAGGGAAAGAGCTAATCACAAATTACAAATTTTATTTTAGTTTTTAAATTTTATTATTTTTTATTGAAGCATAATTGATACACAATGTTACATTAGTTTCAGGTATACAGCATAGAGACTCAACAAGTTTATACATTATGCAGAAGGCTGGGATTTGTAACAGGCTCCCAGGTCAACTTAATGCTGTGCATTTCTGGACCATATTCAAGTCATGCCATTCTGGATGAAATAATAATTTTCTTGACCTAGAATCTGTCTGTAACAGATGTACCTTACCTTTCTCTATGATTAGGCGCTGACATCATCATCATTCCTAATTGTTTGTGATGCAGATGTGAAATCTGTTATCCAACATGAGCCTAACAGATATGTTTTACTGTTTGTTTCAGTGGCTGCTGGTATGATTTGCTAACTAGTACACCAAACATCTGGGACTTGATTTGAAAGAAAATGTCTAAGATGCATAAGCTAGTACAGAATGATGAAAATGTATCAGACAATGGGGAGCCTGGGTGGCTCAGTCAGTTGGGTTTCTGACTCTTGATTTCAAGTGCAGGCCGTGATCTCAGGGTCATGAGATCGAGCCTGCTTTGGGCTGTGCTGGGCATGGAGCCTGCTTAAGAGTCTCTCTCTTCTTTTCCCTCTGTCCCCCACCCCAGCCCCACTGGCATGCCTGCTTGCTCTCTCTCTCCCCTCTCAAAAAAAATTTTATGTGTGTGTGTGTCTGAGAAGAGAGAAATGGAAATTTAGGGATCAGATTCCATGGAGAAGTTTCATCCGTGAATACCACAGGCTCCCTGCCCTTAAGAAGCTTGTATTTTAGAGAGAAATACAATTAAACAATTATATGCAATGTCACTTGGAGAAAAAAAAATAAAGCAGAGATGGAATGTGAGAGGCCAGGGTATCAGTCACTTCTAAGTGTAACGAATGGGATCCATTCTGTTTATTGATTATCAGAAGGTAGGAGGTAGAGCTTGGGATTGTACTTTCAAGGACTTCTGTGTTTTGGAAGGCATCATCCTGAGTCTTTTCAGTAGAAATTAGACCCCATAAATCTGACTTTTATGAAGTTCCCAGCTACTGAAGGGAGTCATCTCACTGAGACTGCCTACTGAGCAGGGGAAGGGGTCACTGAACGAGTGATGTTCTGAAGGCTGCCAGAGATTGGGGTCACATAACTCCAGGGAGGAGAAAGGAGACACCTTGATGCAGATGGAACCCAAGCACCCATGCCTTCCCATAGCTTTTCTGGGAGTACCATGGAGAAAATAGAGCCAGTGCTCCATCCTACCTTCCCATTGTTTCCTTCCAACTATGTATATACATTTATTTTTTAAGATTTTACTTATTTCTTTGGGAGAGAGAGCTTGAGACAGAGAGAGATCATAAGCAGGGGAAAGAGGTAGAGGGAGAAGCAGACTCCCCACTGAATAGGAGCCTGGTGCAGGATTTGATCCCAGGATCCTGGGATCATGACCTGAGCCGAAGGCAGACGCTAAACCAACTGAACCACCTTAGCGCCCCTAGATATGTATATATTTTAAAGATTTTACTTATTTATTTTCAGAGAGAGAGGGAAAGAGAGAGCATGTGAACAGGGTGGAGGGACAAAGGGGGAGAGCGAGAGAGAGAATATCTCTAGTAGACTCCCAGGTCAGCGTGGAGCCCAATGTGGGGCATGATCTCATGACCCTGAGATCATGGCCTGCGTCGAAATCAAGAACGGACACTTAACTGAGTTACCCAGACATCCCCCAAGTATGTTTTTAACACAGAACATGGCATCTTTATTGTTACTTGTGACCGACCATTATTAAAATCCAGAAATCAGTAATGCTTCCCAGATGAGCCAGTAGGAACATCCAGAGAGAAACAATGTTCTTTATATTCTAGAATTTTTCTTGTATGAGTAACAGTTGGCAGCTGGCTTAGCACATGCTGAAATCCCAGTCCTGACCTTATCTCTCTGTGTACAATTTCTTCTAGTACCTTCTCTAGCCCCACAGGGAGGAAGATGAGGTTGCTGAGTGCAGGATGGGCCCCAACAAGCCCTTGGACTGAAGTACACAAAACTTGAGAGACTCTAGAGAGACTTCCAATGGGTACCAAATATTAACTGACACACTTCTTTTCTTTTAAATGTATTTATTATTAATGAGAGACAGAGGGACATAGGCAGAGGGAGAAGCAGGCCCCTCACAGAGAGCCCGCTGTAGGAATCAATCCTGGATCCTGGGATCACACCCTCAGCTGAAGGCAGGCGTTCAACCACTGAGCCACCCAACTGACTCACTTCTGTTGCCATTATTAATAGCTGTCTCCCTTAATATTTATAATCAATTTGCAACTACTTAGGTATCATGAGCAAGCTTAAAATTGTGCAGATCCTGGGTTGGAAAGATTTTTCAACAATCACCCCTAATTCTGTCCATTTTGCTGGAAGTCGGAAATCCAAACTTGAGCTGAACTTGCTCTGTGTGTGCCCATTTGGGTTCTCTCTTGTAGGCTAGAAGGAAATGTTAAGTAGTTTGAGTGTTCATTAGATAAAATCTAATCAATTTTGTGTTTGATGATAAAATCCTTGTAGAATTGTAGAGAATAATAGCAGTGTGGTAAAATCCCAAGGTGATATGGGTTGGATTCTGTTCCCCCAAAAAGACATGTTGAAGTCCTAACCTGTCAATATCTTGGAATGTGAGCCTATTTGGAAATAGGACTATGCTGAGCCCTCATGCGGGGGCGGGGGAGGGGGAGTGGTGGGGGGGTAAAGGACCCCAGGGAAGGGGGCAGCTTTGTGGTGCCTTCATGTAGAGACCAACGAGATGTCCCATGAAACGTGTTTTCCTGACGAATTTCTCCCTGACTGGCCTTTTTAAAAATAAAAAATAAAAAAATCTCTATTGCTCTAAAAAAAAAAAAAAAGGGAAATAGGGTATTTGCAGATGTGAGTAGTGAATATTTAGTCATACTGGAATAGAGTGGAATAGGGTAGACTCTTAATCCAATATGCCTGGTGTCCCTTTAAGAGGAGGAGGGAGAGAGACACACAGGGGGAAGGACATGTGACAACAGGGTTGGAGACTAGCCTGTGCAGCCGCAAGCCCAGGAACACCAATGATCAACAGCCACCACCAGAAGCTAAGAAGAGACAAGGAAGGATTTTGCCCAGAATCTCAAGGGAGCACAGCCCTGTCTATACCTTGATTTCAGACTTCCAGCCTCCTGAGCTGCAAGACCATAAATTTCTGTTGCTTTAAGCCAGCAAGAGCGTGGTGTTCTATTACAGTAGCCCCAGGACACTAATCCACCCGATGGTACTTTGCCACTTTGCATGTGATCTTGCAACCAAATTTCAAGAGTCGCCTGGCTTTCTCTTGTTCCCTTGATGTTTCTCAGTGACCAGAACTCAATGAACAGAATTGGTATTTTAGTATTAGTCTACGTCCGGCCCAATTAAAATGAAAAGTGTGCTTTGGAAAACAATCTAATATATGCCAAGCCACTTTAAATGGTTTAAGAACGACTAATTGTTTGGTTTTACTAACTACAGAAACATTCATTCTTGTATTTTAATGTGTTTTGTTTTTAAACATGTTTTCCAAATAATTTTAGTAGCTCATGCCTAGTTCCCCAACCACCAAATAATAAGGAATTCTGTGCTGCAAATGAGTGGATGTCCCAGTTTCCCCCAGTTGTGGGGCAGGTATTTGTGGAATGACCCATTTTCTCACTCTCCTCTTCGCCTTCTCTGGGCTGAGACCTTACTGAGTCTTCAGTCTTCTCCTGCTTGTTTCACATGATTTCTACTGATCAAAAGTTGCCCCAGGTAGTAAAGCACTGAGATCTGTGGACAGAAATACAAACCATTTCTCTTTGCTGCATTTGTTCATATAAATCCCAGCTGCTGCTCATGGCTGATGTATCTCATTAAGGTTTCACGGTGGCTACTAGAGTTTAAGTACAAGGGCTCCTGTTCCCAGACCTGCTGGCCTCCTGTTTGTGAAGAAATCTGGGTAGGATCTCATTGTGTCTGTGGGAAATGATGTCATAACTCCAAAGAGATTTTAGTGAAGTCTACCCAGTACCCCCAATCTCCACTTCTACAAGGGGACCCTTTCTCTGTGGAACCTTTGCAAAGTGCTGACATCAACAGTGTGCCACCTCTTCTCTCTCTCCTCCGTCCTTTCTTCGTACCGTGACCACGATACATGTTCTTTGCCTGACTTGAGGAAGGAACACACACCCTGGCAGGAGAATGGTCCAGTCACCCCACAGGCAGTGAGGTGGCCATGTCTCTCCCCTAGTGAGTACCACCTCTCTGACATTCGGTGGTTCCAGGACCCCTGGGCACATTCAGGGGTCCCTCAGGAAGGGACTGTCCACTGCCCCGGGATCGATGTGGACCTCTCTGAACACAGAGGATGGGGATGAGGTCTGGGATTCCTTTGAGAATGCAAGGGACAGAATTTTAGAACTCTACCCACTGCATGTCCACATTGCAGGTGGGCATTAGAATAATATGTGAAATTGCTGTCAACAGGCCCAACGCAGTCATTGTCTGCACTGTTAAATCAGAAGAATAAATTGTTCATAGCTCCATAAAATCTGGAATAATTTGATTCTTTTATGTTAACCAATTGAATCTGTGCACCAGGAAAACTCAGATTCCACTCAGATAGCCACAGGGCTGTTGTGTCTTGTCCCTTGAAAGGAATGCTGTCTTCAGAGTAAATCTTTCTGTAACGATTTCGTCTAACATGATGTTGGCCATGGTAACAGGGGCTTGGAGTGCCCATTTCCAAGCAAGCGGCTTGGAGCCCCATCTGATCAGGCAGGCAAATTGCTCACAGGATTGCTGATGCCTTAGTTTCGCACGTCTTCCTTTTTCATTCTTTACCTAAGCACCTCCTCGCTAACTTGTAGATATGCTGCTTGCCTGGTGATGGTGATTAGCCACTCCTGAGCATGACATTTAAGCCTTGGCCTAGGTAATGAAATTCTAGAGCAGATAGCAGGCACTCAGAAGGACTAGGGAGGAGTAAGTGCGATCTCCACTGTATGACAAAATGTCATCACCAATGACATTATATATAAGCTTTCATCCAGAAGTGGTTACACAGCAGAGGGACGGGAAGAAAACACACCCATCATTTCTTCGAAAATAAGCCTTCTGAAGAGGAAATGTGGATAGAAAAATTCCTAGGGATTTGCCAGACCTGGTGGGAGGAGATAGCCAAGGTATAGGGAGAAGGCTGTATCGATTAATATTGTAGTTCCCCCCCCGCAAAAAAAAATTGTAGTTCCCACCTGGAACCCATTAGAAGAAGTGGGCTCTCCCCAGATCATCATGGCAAATTAGCACAGCACACTTCCTTCCACCAGGATGCCCGCAGCAAACTGGGATTTGAGTAAACAGCCTGCTGCAGTGGTGCAAATATTGACAGTGTGCATGTCTCCAAACAAACCTGTTCTGGATGGAGGGAAACAGTGTTTGTCATGTGCAGAGATGTCAACATAAGCATTTCTTTTCATTTTTGTCTTTCAAAAAATAGCATAGTTTCACAGCCAGGTTGAAAGAGTGTTAAATTATCGGTTGGCTTCTTCAATTTCCACCCCTCTTTCCCTTTGAAACCTAGAAATAGCCACATCGATGTTTCTTAAATAGGGTATTTTATAGTATTTCAATAGAATTGCCCATACAAAAAGATGTTGCAGGGATTCTTATCAAGGAACCATACAATTCTCATGGTGTCAAGATTGGGATGATGTTCCAAGCTAATGTCCTTAGGGGCAAATGCTGCCCTGACCTGATTCAATCTGACTTACCCATTCCATAAAGAAGTATCTCCTCAGAGAAGCTGAGGACATGACTTTTACTGATGAAACCATCTATGAAGAATCAAGACTGAGCACCTAACCAAACCCTAAATCAGGAATACCTGAAATTATGATTCTGTGGGTGATTACACATGTAGACCAAAGGAAAATCAACGTGAAGTAAAACTTCTTTCCTTTGTATTGCATCAGGTGACCTTAGGATATGCCAAGTAATTGCCAAATGTACCGGCAGATGGAAAGTGAGAGGCCTCTGTCCTTCTGTCCATCCAGCTATTGTTCTCATCAGCCAGCCCCACTGTTGTTAGTTTTAACCCCACAGAGGAAAGAAAGAAACTCTGAGCTTCTGGTTTTGTCTGACCTTTTAGGAATATTCGATGCAAATTAGGTAACTTTCTGACCAAGGGAGTAATTATCATCACTTTTTGGATTTCTGAAGACTGCAGAAGCTTAACTCAGTTTGAAATTTTTAAAGCATTTTGAGATTAAAACAACATCCAGGAGAGTGGTTCTTGTTATCTGTTTCTAGTCTAACTCTTGTGTTCCAACTGGGTATAAACTGTTGGAATATGTGATTCTTTTATTTGAGGTATTAAACTTGAAAGAAAGGAAAGGAGAATTTGCTCAAGGAAAATTTGTTTCTTTAACCAGAAAGCATATGTGCAGCTATGTACCATGTGAGGCTGAAACACTGAGTGTTGTCTATATCAGTAGAAGTCCCTTAAAATGGCCCTGAGTTGGGGCACCTGAATGGCGCAGTGGGTTAAGCAACTGACTTGGTTTAGGCTCAGGTCATGATCTCAGGGTCATGGAACAGAGTTGTGTGTCAGGCTCTGAGTTCAGCACAGAGTCAGCTTGAGATTCTCTCTCCTGCTGCCTCTGCCCTTCCTACTTGAGCACTCTCTTGCTCTCTCTTTCTCTCTCTCTCTCTCTCTCAAATAAATAAATAAATCTTAAAAAAAAATAACTCTCAGTTAAGACCAATAGAAGTTGGTTTTCACAGTCTAGAGAACAGATAGGAGGTTTTTGAGGCCTCCATTTTCATGTATGTGTGCCAGTAATCAAAAAGTCCAATAATTAATTGTCTAAGTACTCAACTACATTTATGGGATTTTGAAATTAAAAAAAAAAATCCACCCTTAGTATTGAAAGTGATCTCTAAGATTAATTATCAGGGCAGGGGTTTCATTTAGGTCCTCAGTGATATGATCACTTAATTAATTTTAAAGTATGACCGTGTCCTTAGCAAAAAAACACTAGTTCAATGTGAAAAATAATGGCCTTGACTTGTCCTTGATAAATTGGGTCTTTAAAGGCAATCTTCACAATGAGTTGCTGCATTTTGAGTTAAACAATATTTTTTTCTTTCACTTAGAAATTTTATTGATTATACAATGTTGGCATTTTTAAAAATACTTGTGGGCAACCTTAATTCATTTCTGAATGGACTGGATAAGAACCAGTTGTCTCGGTCTTTATTGAATTGCTGACCTGTGGTCATTCACCTGGCAGCTTATCTTCAGGAATCTCTAACTTTCAAAGGTGGGTCCTTAACCTGCCTCTGTGGGCTCCTCAGATCCCTTCCTGGCCTCAGGCCCACAGCATGCAGGGAGCAGGAGGGCGTAGGCTCGGTGCCAGCTCATCTCACCCTGGCTGCTCTCTGGCCCCTCTCGCTTAGTTTCAGTGACGAAGCCTGACATCTTCTGTCCTGGGCAGTGTTTCAGTCTTGTCTCCAGTGTCTGAGTTTCGTCCTGCCTCCTCTGACACATTCCCCTCCCAGGAATCAGGGGACTGCATATGTGCCCTATGGTGGGTCCTGCTCCATCTCCAGACACCTACCTGTTGCCCCCTCCCCCACCAACCCTAACCCTCATCCCCAGTCCTTAGTCTCCTACTGTGTGATTGGGACCCTCACCATGGCCTTCATGGTTCAATGATGTATCACTGGTGTTAGGTTCAGGCTGTCTCTCAAATATTCGGATCCTACTTATGGAAAAACATTGAATTTTGTTAAGACTCATGGTTTGCCTACTGCATGAGTGAAAGCTGGCTGAGACACCACGTAGATCACAAACTAAACCCACCAAAGATTCAGGGAGCCACACTGGAAAGTCAGCATGCAAGCCAGCAGGCTGAAGGACTCTGGATTTGCCCATCAGTGTGGGGCCTATCTCAGAGGTGGAGCCTGTTTCCCAGTGCAGGAACATTTGAGAATACGTGTCACACCAGCAATTGGGTCCAGCTGGGGCTGTCCTGCCCCTTGGATGTTTGGTTCCTTGTTTCACATCCTACTTTCATTTCATCCTACTACCATTGTCGTGTTTTCGGACATCTACAGTTTTCCCCATAACTTCTGTCAAGTGATCTCTGGTCTTAGACTCACAGAGTCCTGTCTATGCTCAGGTGGGATGAGTTTCTCACATGCTGTCAGTATAGCTTGAAAAATAGGGAGATGATTGCCTGGTGAGGAAGGACAGATGGATCTTCCTAAGAGAAGGCACTGAATATGGAAAACCTAGAAAGAAGTGAGGCATTTGAAAGGTGAGAAATTTAAATTCTCTGGGGTTGTGGGTGGAGAGACAGGAGATGAAGCTGAAAGATAGGATGTATCACGTTGAAAATTTTATCCTAACAAATGAATTCAGGATTTCAGAATTTTTTTTTGAGCCAAAGAGGAACCGACAGAACTGTTTTGAATATGCTGTATTCCAGTTGCATGTGGGTGGTCTGGTAGTTGGAAATCCGTTTTTGAAATTGAAGAGAAAGGTTTGGGTCAGGAAAAGAGACCTTGGCTCAGCTTGAAGTAATAGGAACGGATAAGGTCATGTCTGAAGACAGTGTGTGAAAATTCTAGCTACTGAATAGCTTGGAGCATCAGTCACTTGTTCATAATTAGTATAATGTAGCAATTCAGAAGAATGACAAAATAATTTTCTTATTCCATTGAGTAGAAAGCTCTCTGTTTTCTTTTAAATTAATGTTACAAAAGTACAAAAGTGCTTAGCATAGATTTTTCTCAACCATCCCAACTCACACTAATGGGACCAGATGAAGTGTAAATTTCACCACTGGGGTGACAGGATGATTTAGACTCTGCGTTCCCACCCGGTGACTGTCAGGGAAGGGCTGCCGACTCTGCCAATGGGGTGACTGTTGTGTAATTTAGATACAATAAATCTAAGGCAAGTAATCTCCTTCTAGAAGCTTGAATTGCCTCCTTAGCAGAACGATGAGAGTTAGATGTAAGTAGTGTGGTCAGATGAGAGCTTTGAGAGGACACCCAGAGGACTCGATGGGTTGCTCTCATTTTAATTGTGATACTGGTTTTATTCACAGGAAACTCCAGTGATAAACTTCCTATAAGCACCAGCTTATGATTGTACATACAGAGTGTTTTGTTTGGTTTTGTTTTTGTGCAGGGCAGTGGAGGTTGTTGGAAGAGAGGTAGCCTCTCCCCTCCAGCTGCGGGCATGGTGAGGACTGACAGCAGCTTGCTCTTTCTACACAGAACTTGAATAGGGCTTATAATCCATGGGCTAGAAGTAGCAAGAAAATACTAATTATACGCCTGTGTGCCAGACATCGGCCAAGCCCTCTGCAGAGGGACGCTCCCCGTGTGGCCACCAACCTATAAGCTGGACCCCAGGGTGAAGGAGACACAGAGGTGCGATTGGCCCAGTCTTGGCCATGTGGCCTGTAAGCGTTGGAGCAGGGAGTCTAACCTGGGCCACTGAGCTCCAGAGTCCACACTCTGAGGCCTATGCTTTGCTTGAGCACCTACTGTGTGCTAGACACTATTCCAGATGCCAGCGAGATCACAGTGAACAAGCCAGGCTACATCCCCCAAGACTTGCCAAGGGCGAGGATGCAGGAATATGGTTTAAAATGATACTTTGGGATAAAAGAAGTTTGCATGCAATTTATGACAAAGATGCTTAAACAGACTAACATATTCTCTTTGCGGGGGAAAAAGCCATTAGTTGAATCTGATACACTGAGTTGATTAAAATCTCCATTTTAAGCAAAAAGTAGCCATGAAGACCTGTTTCTTTTCCTCTTTCAATTCCCTTTTACTTACATAAATTCCGTACTGAGCTCCCAGTGCCAAAACCAGTTTAATTCACTTACCCAATTAGGAGTTCAAAGAAAGAACTTTCATGCCATATTAGCAGTCTGCTACTTTGAGATAATGACCAGCTGAATTGATGAACTTTATATAATGATCTGTTGCTATGGAAACATGCTGCCCAGTGAGTGGAAGAGGGCATTTCATCATTACCTCACTGATAATGCTTAGAACAGTAACAGATGCAAATACAAAAGGTTTCCTTTTACTCTGCTGTAACTCTGGGTCGATAAAGACAAAACACTAAAATTGCCTCTTGGTTACAGCGGCAGAGAATCAGAGAGTCAAACGCCCAACTAGAAAGAAAACAGTGTAGCTTTCCTGGCTAGTGGTCTGATGTCCACAGTGAGCCTCCAGCCCCGTCGCAGGAAACCATTGTCAGAATTGCCGTGTGCCCATTTCATGGGTTTAATTTCTATGCTGGATTCAGCACACGGCAAGCTCAATAATAATAAACATTTCTAAAACATAACAAAACATAGAGCCATAACAAGATGAGCCAAGATCACATCTATCCATCCAATGCTCTACAATAATCTCTGCATCTTTATTCCCCATTTTTTCTGAACTGGCTCTTTCTTTGCTTTTTATGACTGTTTTTTGTTTGTTTGTTTGTTTGTTTATATAAAAGAGAACTTTATACACACACACACAGTATATAGTCTGTTACAACTCCACCTTCTAAGTTTTCTATTGCACTTTAGAATAAACATATATTTATTTTGTGTTTTGGAAGTGCTTCTGGCTGCTGTTCTTAAGAAGAATCAGTTTCTCTGAGTCTTTTCTCATTGGTCAGGGTTCTCAAGTTCATCAGATTAAAGCCACACCCCACACATAGAGCATAAGGAATTGTCCAGGCTTTATGAGCTGCAGAAGGCTCTCTGATTATATAGAAGTATGAAAATTCAAAAAATACCATTTTTCATCACAGCAATAATGATGGTTATATTGAACTGACCACTTATTTTCTTCTCTCCCTTCCTCCCTTCTTCCTGCCCGCTTTCCTATAAAAAGATTTGTTTTCATAAACTTCTGAGATTTTGATGAGACTAAAATTCTAGAAATCCGCCAAAAAGAAATTCGTTATAATCAGTGACCTTTTCCTCAGATACCTGAAAGTTCATTCTTGAGTGCTCATTCAGTTTTCTCTGAATGTTCCCCCAAAGAGCAGCAGAGCCATTAGCATAAAGGTCGGGAGCAACAGCACCATCTGTATGAATTATTTTATAATCCTTATCAAAATGCATCCATTTTTCACAATGTTACATGCCCTATATCATCTCCTGCTGCTTCACTAGCTCAGGATCATATACATAGGGGATTAAGTGAAATAAATGACAGGATTTGAAAATACTAGGCTGTTACTAATATGATTCTTACATTGTGATCATACAAGGTAAAAAAATTGAATCAAACCTATAATTTATAGTGTCTTTGCATTCAAATTTGAATTATGATATCTTAAAGAAATATAGAACAATAATTCATGGTCTAGTTGTAAAATTGTTTTGAGAAAATTATCTGGCTGACAAAATCTGATTTTTAATATTTTCTATTCTTGACATAGAATGTCTCTGCCAGCTTGCTAGAACCACCCTAACAAAGATCACAAGTTCTAAGGATTGTGTGGGCTAAACAACAGAACCTTATTTCCCACTTATTTCTGGAGGCAGAAGCCCAAGGTCAGGGTATTGGCAAACGTGTTTTTGTCTGAGGCTCCTCCCCTTGGTTTGTTGATGTGTCCTCACATGGGGATGTACGTATCTACATCATTTCCAGTTATATTGGGTAAGGAACCACCCATATGACCTTGTTTTGTGTTAACTACTTTTTGAAGGGCCCTATCTCCAAATACAATCACATTCTGAGGCACTAGGAATTAGGACTTCAACATGAGTTTTGAAGGGACACATTTTAGCCCATAATCCTCCCTATCTTATTATAAGGCTTATTTCCATAGCAAATGAGAGATTGTTATAGTTGACCATCTCTATCAAGATGCAAAATTGAAATCTCATTAAAACTATTCAGTCAATTTTAGTCAGCAAAGTGAACACTGAAAAGTAGAAAAATATCAGCTATTTGCCCTCAAAGTTAAAAATATGACTAATTTTCAACCAGTAATAACTGAATGATGTGCAATAGAGCTTACAGTGCTAGAGCAACATCATATACAACAAACAGTGGCTTAAGGGTCTTATTTTTATTGTAAATTTTTTTGTTTAAATATCTTTTGGGGCACCTGGGTGGCTCAGTCCATTAAGCATCTTGATCTCAGCTTCTCAACTCAGGTCTTGATCTCAGGGCTGTGAGTTCAGGCTCTGTGTTGGGCTCCAGGTTGGGCATAGAGTCTACCAAAAACATTAATAAATTAAAAATAAATATATATCTTTTGTCCTCTCATAGCCTCTTTTTTTTTTCTCCTCTTGTTTACTTTCCAGGCTCTTATAAGTGAGAGCTCCAAGCCTGATAGAGAAGTCAGATCAATTCTGGGCTTGGCACCACTTATACATTAGTTATCTGTGCAGTGAATTCTATGGTAAGAGAAGCACATGACCATAGATCATAGCTTAATCTTTGTCTTGATTAACAACTACCATTTCATATCCTGCTTACCATCCCCCTGATATTTTAGGACTCATGAACATACTGATCTTGATGCACTATTATGGGGATTGCATATTACCCCTCCCATACTTTTAAAACAAAAATAACCAGCACTTGATTGGTAAGAAGAGGATCCAAATTCAGGCCCAAGAGTGTGAACTTAGGCACTCACTTAACCTTTCTGGGCTTTGCTTTCCTCACCTAGAAAATTCAAAATATTGTTGTAGGTCCCATCCATCTCTGATGTCCTGTAACCATTTGGAATTTTAATTCAGAAAAAATAATGATGATAGATCATTTGCAATTAGAGGTGGCCCTTCCAGTGGGGTCTCTCATATTCTCCCCCTTGGATTTGTCTTGCTGGATTTGGAAAAATGAACTGATTTACGAAAATGAAGGTGGTCTATATTTTCCTATTGATACACCATGCTATACACCTGCACTTCTCTTTCCTTGTTAGCTTAATTTGGGTTAGTTCTTTTCTTCTTCTTTGCATTAGCTGTAACACGTTGATTCTTTAGGCTGTGGGTGTTAGAAGATCATGTTACCCACACCCTTTCTGTTCAGGAGGTCCTCAGGGTCATTTATTTTCTCAGAAAAGTGATATAGAGACTACACTCCACAGAAGAGTAGAGACTAGCTTGAGCTCTAGTTGAAAGGAAAACTCTGCAAAGCAGACAAAGAACAGGAAGGAGCCTTCTCTAATGGTTATGATTGCTTTGTGGCAATCTATATTGCCTTGCATGCTCCTTGTTTCTTGGGGTAGCTATCTCCTTCTCTTATTCCCAGAAATACCACCTTGTAAGTGTATGTACAGCTTCTGCTCATCTGCAAGCACTTATTTGAATTTGACTCTGCATGCCTCACTAGAGGTGGCATAAAGGAGCAGGAGTGTCAGTCATTGTGTTGTCCCAAGTATGCCTGCATCAGCAAGGTACACAAGAGAGGATAATGTGATCCTGGTGACCAGGGGAACACATGCCTTTTGAAGCAAGTACTCCCAGTGTGTGTCCTTCACTTAAACATCAGGTGGTGGCTCCCATTGGATGGGAATGTTGACTTCCTCCTTGCTACCTCCCAACTGGTTAAGTTTTATGACTTCCAGCAGAGTTCCTGGAATAAAAAGAGAATACAAACAATTTCCATAAAACTACCTCTTTCTATACATGACACTGCTTCCTCAACAATAGCTTTTCTTTTTTTTATTTAAATTCAATCAGCTGACATATAGTACATCATTAGTGACAGATGTAGAGTGTAGTAATTCGTCAGTTGTGTGAAATACCCAGTGCTCATCACATCACACTGTCACCCAGCAACCCCATTCCCCAACCTACCTCCTTTCCAGCAATCCTCAGTTTCTTTCCCAGAGTTAAGAGTCTCTCATGGTTTGTCTCCCTCTCTGATTTCTTCCTATTCAGTTTTCCCTCCCTTCCCCCATGATCCTCCATGCTGTTCCTTATATTCCACATATGAGTGAAACTATATAATAATTGTGTTTCTCCAAATGATGACTTATTTCACTCAGCATAATACCTTCTAGTTCCATCCATGTTGATATAACTAGTAGATATTCATTCATTCTGATGGCTGAGTAAAATTCTATTGTATATATAGCCCACATATTCTTTATCCATCATCTGTCACTGGACATTTGGGTTCCTTCCACAGTCTGGCTATTGTGGACATTGCTGCTGTGAACACTGGGGTGTAGGTGTCCTGTTGTTTCACTACATCCATATCTTTGGGGGAAATACCTTAATGGTGCAGTTGCTGGATAATGGGGTAGCTCTATTTTCAACTTTTTGAGGAACCTCCATGCTATTTTCTGGAGTGGCTGCACCAGTTTGCATTCCTACCGACAGTGCAAGATGGTTCCCCTTTCTCTACATCCTCACCAACATTTGTTGTTCCTTGTCTTGTTAATTTTCACTCACTGATATAAATGCTTTTTAATTAATGTTTACTTTGGAATTCCTTGTTATACTTTTTGATCACATAGGCACTGAAGTGAAATCTTACTTCATGTCTGGACCCCTTATAAGAAAGTACAGCTTATGAGAAAGATGTAGGAGTTCTTCTACTCTCTGAAACTCAATTGTCTCATGTATGAAGTGAGAATAATCATACATGTCCACTTGAGCCTTGAATGACAGGAGGCTAGAGGCACCCACACTTGAAACCCTGCATATGACTTTTGACTTCCCACAGACTTAACTAATTAGAGCCTACCGTTGACTGGGAGCCTTACTAATAATGTACGTAGTCATTAACACATATTCTATTATATGTAAGATATATTGTATTCTTACAATAAAGTAAGCCAGAGAAAAGAAAATGTTATCAAGAAAATCATAAGGCAGGGGGTGCCTGGGTGGCTCAGTGGGTCATGTCTACTTTGGCTCAGGTTAGGATCCCGGGATCCTGGGATTGAGCCCTCATCAGGCTCCCTGCTCAGTGGGGAGCCTGCTTCTCTTTCTCCCTTTGCCACTCCCCCTGATTGTGCTCTCTCGTGCTCTCTGTGTCAAGTAAATAAATAAAATCTTAAAACAAACTCAAAAAATTGTAAGGAAGAGAAAATACATTTATAGTGTTGTACTATATTTATTGAAAAAAAATCCATATGTGAGTGGACTTGCTCAGTTCAAGCCCGTGATCAGGGTTCAGCTGTATTCCCTACATCTTAACTAGCTTGCTGAGATGATCAAATGAAATGCGGGTGTAATAGGTTTGCCAGAGTTAGCAAATAAAAACACAGGATGTCCACTTAAATTTCAATTTCAGATAAATATGAATACTATTGAGTAGGACACACTACTACTAAAAACAATCATTCATAGTTAATCTAAAATTTAAATTTAAGTGGGCAGCCTTTATTTAATCTGGTAACCCCCTAGGATATAAACCTACTGCTTGTTCTGCTGAAACGAGGCAAGTATAAGTTACTCAGTACAAGATATAATGAAATTTCCATGTGATTACAACTATTCATGTCTTTGGAATAACAACCGTAATATCAGCTTTGATCAATCTTAAAAATCTTGGAGTAGCTCTGTCTCTTCCACAATACACATGGTTTACAATCTGAGAAAGAAACTACAAAAATATGACTCTCAGATTTGTGTCCATGACAGACTTAGTAGTTGACACTTGCCAGAAAAAGCAACTGTTAGAAGATTTGCAGCAAGACAGTGTGAGTTCTGTGTGTTCTGCTGTTAGCTCCTTGGGGACCTCACCCACTGGTGACAGAAAGTGCCAAATTTTTCTTTTCTCCCTACCCATCAGGATTTTAAAGAATGATTGAGAAAGTTGTATGGATTTCTCGTCTTACAATAAAAATCAACTAGAGACTAATCTCGAAACGTTTCTGAACAGACAAACAAATAAAACTTCATCTGCTACTTTTGCGAGGCTGACTTGACCTGGGTCATTTCTTGCTTATGCTCTGAAAATCTTAAGATAACTTGAGCTGTTGCCCAAGGTTGATATGAGGAACCAATAGCCAATTGCCTATTATTTAAGAAAATCCTAATATTATAACCAATCCCCGTGAAGAATAAAGTCACCAGCTTCCAGGACACAAGCTGTCGTATAATAATATTCCTCTGAGCCTCATTCCGAGAGTTCAAGTACTCTTGGTTTGCACACTGTCCTTTTAGTATGTGCACAATACACTTGTACTAGTTGCTACTTCGGTGAGTCGCTGGCTTTACTTCTGTGATTTCTGAACTTTTGACAGTGGCATCTGATCTTTTTTCCCTTGCAAGTCACTTTGACTAGAGTATTGAATTTTCAGTGTATGGAGGGCATATATGGTTTTATTTTAAGACCACGATGGGAAAAATATTAACCAGGATGTTTTCTACCAAATGCAGAGATGATAGTGACATTCCCATTGCTTTTTTCTGCCTTTTCATTCCTCACTCATCTCTGAGCCTGTCCCCCAGCATGGGTTTATTAATCTCCACAGGCCATCGCAGTGGCTACTCTGCATACACCAGAGGACAGAAGTGATGTAGTGTCTGCCCCCTTGGTGCTTCAGGTCAAGCACAGAAGCCACAAAACAAGTAAATGAGTAATTAAACTGTGATAAATGTGATGAAGCAGAAACAACAGCAAAAAATTAAGCGCTCTCTGGGACCAACCAGAGTCCTACTGTTTTTTGAACAAAATAGATGTTTGCCCACTCATCTCTTTTATGAGCCAGGCTCTGCCTTTCTGCCATGGAAAGCGACAAATACCTTTGCCATATCTTTGTTCCGGAGCAAGTGGGCTTCAACCATGTGTCGGGTAACTAGGAGAGAACATTCCATCAGAACTTGAGGGTGCATAAAAGGTCGATTGGCCACCTACCAGTGAAATGGTGGCTGGTGGGGATTCTAGAATCTGATTAACCTCCTTAAAATAACAGTGGCATGTTAATGTTGTAGGATTCAGAAATGTTGCTCCTTTTTCTGAAACACGAGATTACTCAGGCTTTCTTTTTCTTTGTTTTGATGTACTCCAAGGAGAAATAGATTGCTGGGAATTCCACAGTTATTTCATATTTCAAAATTTGTATCAAATTATGTGACAGGATAGAAGTGTCAACTGACACTGTGCTACAGTGGTAATCATATTGCAATGTATGAATAGATAAGATCAACTTGTGTGCCTTCTACTTACACCATGTTCTACACCTCAATAAAAATTGGAATATGACTAAGAAACTCAGTCAATTGTTTAAAAAATGAAAAGAAGCCTGGGTGGCTCAGTTGGTTAAGTATCTGCCTTCAGCTCAGGTCATGATCCCGGGGTCTTGGGATCAAGCCCTCTGTTGGGCTCCTTGCCCAGCCAAGAACATGTTTCTCCCTCACCCTCTGCCCCTCCCCCAGCTTGTGTTCTCTCGCATGTTCTCTCTTAGATAAATAAATAAAATCTTTTTTAAAAATGACCTAATCATGCCCCCCAAGAGAAGTCTTCCCCTGTGGACAGAGAGGTGGGCGAAAGACATGGTGAAAGAAATCCCTGACCGGGGAATCATAGACACCCCGGAGGAAGCATCTACCTGGGGGTGTGCAGAGAAGAACAGAGAACACCCCCTAGCTATCGGAGCAGGGACGCAGGACAGCAGTCAGAGGCAGCAGTCAGAGGAAGGTGTCTGGGCAGCCACTTCAGGCAGAGAACCTATATGTGCAGAGCTGAGGTCCTCCTGGGCTCTTGGAGCTACAGGTGGCCCCTGTGACTGGTGCACAGGGAGGTGAAGGTATGAGGGAGTCTATGGTGAGGGCTCAAGCCAAGCACAACCCACAGGTGGCAGCTCACGCAGAGGATCTGAGTGTGTCCTGATGCTCACATGTGTGAGCACATGTGGGTCCTGATGCTCACTTTAAACACAGGAGAGTAGAGCAAGCATTCTGGAGGCACCCACATGAGGAAGGTGTTCTACAACAAGGGAGCAGGGTGTGAGCATGAAACAAGATCAAGGCGCAGGCCAGGAAAGGAAAAGCTTCACAGAAACAGAGGCTCCTGCAAGACGACCCTGGTCCAGATGGACTGGCCAGGTGGAGCTTCCAGAGGCTTCTCACATGGCCAGACAGTGCAAGTGAAGGAGTCCCAACAGAGGTACAGATTCCATGCTAAGTTCTGTTGTCTGAAATGTTAAGTCCCACAGTTGTGCTAGATCCAGGCTGCCGGAAAGCAGTACAAGGTGTGCAGAGTTATGCATTGAGGTGTTTTGACCAATGATGGCTATTCTTGTAAATCAAGTTATTAAACATCTTTTAAAATTTGTTTTTCCCTGTAGTTGCTTAACAATTTGACATGCATGTGAGCATGTTGACAGCTAAACTATTATTCATTTGGGTAGGTTTCTCAGACTAGCAATCCATCAATATAAATATTAAACATCAAGGTCTTTGTTCAACTGTTGAATAGCATTTTGTTCTGTAACACGTATTTCCCATGAATATAGTGTAACAGTAGTCTAAAGATGAGGATTTTCCTGTTGGACTCCCATCTGCTCTGCCCCTACCCCTCCCTGCAGTGCTATAAAATGCTCTTGTTTCATCCCAAGGGCCTCTCACTTTCGCCCTCATACCAGCCTTGCTGCCCACTGAGTGGTGGCAGTCCCTGGCTCCCCCTCCTGTCCTCTGGCTTAGATGATGTCTTCTGTTATCATGGTGTCCCAAAGGGTGGCTGGGGGCTCCATGCATGTCACCATTCTATAGGAAGGCTGGCACCTCCATCTGCTGGTGGGGACCTCTTCTCAGGGTGTTATGGTTGAGACACCTGCACTGAAGTCACCTTCCTTGAAGTTTCCATCTTGTCCCCATCATGGCTTGGTTCTATGCATATTTGTTGATGCTTGTCTCTATGCAAGGGAAGGAAGACCCCAGAACACTGAAGTTAAATTTCCCACCAGCTGGAAACCAACCATGGTCACCAAGTCCAAATTAGGTTGACTTTCATAGCAAAGGCATACATATTTTTTTACACACTTAAATCTGTGAGATGTTCATTTATAAGAATGTCTGCTGCCTGCTGTATAGGCTGTCTGTCTCTCTCTTCTCTCCCTTTCCCTCTCTCTCTCTCTCTCTCTCTCTCTCTCTCTCTCTATCTCTGTTTTACACACACACACACACACACACACACACACTTTCCTCAAAGACAGGCACTACATTTTTTTATCTTCCCATAATATAGCATAATTCTGTTTATGCTTGAACTTTCTCAAAAACACATGTACCTAGCTAGCTCAAGGGAAACTTAAGCAATGGTTTACTAATACTGCATACCTTATTATGAAGTCAATTCATAATCAATAAATATTCACTGGAGATGTGGCTCAGATATACTTTTTAAAATAAATTCGGGATAATATATGTCTGCACATGTATTTTCTTTTTAAATGAAACTTTCTAAGTCTCTGAGGACTTCCATTAGGCATGGAAAACTGAAAAATATTTCTGTCCAAAGTTGTCTTGAGATTTATGAATTGAGAGGAAGCCTCAAAGCCAAAGTTTCTTGATTTAATTCTGGTTTTGGGCCAACACCTTGGCCTCATTTTCTGTGTTTACAGGATGAGAATTATGTTTTAAAACTCAGGATTCTGATGAGTTGATTTGAGGAGCTTGATGATGACTTTAGGAGATATTCCTAGTGGTTTGGTTTGATAGGATAGATATTCCTAACTTGCCCTGGATTTGTAGGCTGGCAGCAAGGGCCTTGCCCTAGTGCACTGGGGCCTTTAGTGTGTTTTTCATGTCTGTGTCCCTGACATGTGGCATTGGCCATGCTGTGCCTTTTCACTGGCTGAAAGGACTCTTCTCTCTGCTCTTCACAGCCAGTCCAGGGAGATGCCTGGTTCAGAGGCCATACTTACAGCCATGCTTATAAATAAGTGAGCAGAGGGATCCCTGGGTGGCTCAGTGGTTTGGCACCTGCCTTTGGCCCAGGGAGTGATCCTGGAGTCCTGGGATCGAGTCCCGCATCAGGCTTCCCGCATGGAGCCTGCTTCTCCCTCTGCCTGTGTCTCTGCCTCTCTCTCTGTGTGTCTCTCATGGATAAATAAATAAAATCTTTTAAATAAATAAACAAACAAACAAGCAAGCAAGCGAGCAGAGACCTGCAGTGAGCAGAAGCCCTGGGGCACAGAAGAAACCAGGCTGAGAACAGTTGTTCACTTGTACAGGAGAGACGAATTCGGATCTTTGAGACAGAGAAGGGCTTCCCAAAGAACATATATTAGAGAGAAAGAGGAAGAAGGCCTTCTAGACAGGGGAGGAAGAGAGACAGAGGAGGATATACTTCCTAGGCAAGAAGGAGAAGCACATCCTTGCTGTCCTGCATACCTGCAGTTAAGGTGTCTGCCCTGAAGGGGAGGCAAGGTCAGTACCTCTTTCTGACACTAGGAATCCACCATGGTTTCCTGAGGACTCCTCTCATCTGATGATCTCCACAGGATGAAGCCAAGCTGGCTACTTTGAGCCTCAGTGAGCTTTACTGTGCTCTGGGTATCTGGACTTGGAACTTGTTGAGACACATGGTAGCTGAGTGATTCTCATCCCAGGCTACACGCTAGCCCTGCCGAGAGCTGTACCAAGGGTTGGCATCTGCCCCATGTCCAGTGCTGGCCATGGAACAGGCCTGGGGTCGGATTTGAGTGCCAGCATTTTTAAAAGCTCCTCAGATGATTCTGTGTGCAGCCAGGCTGGAGAAACATGATGAGTGGCTGGTGAGACCTGCTAACCTTATTCCCCTTTTCTTGCTTTCCTGTTGGCCTCACAGGTTATGGCACCATTAAAAAAGTGCGGGCGCCCCTGACTCCAGCTGCCGGCAGCTGTTTGCTGGAAGAGATTGAGATCTTCCCCGAGCAGCGGGCAGAGCCCATAAGGAGTCTGCAGATCCTCCACAGCCAGAGTGCCCTGTTCGTGGGCTTGCAGGAGCATGTGGCCAAGATCCAGCTGAAGAGGTGCCAGTTCTATCGCACCCGCAGGTAGGGCAGCCTTGGTGGTTTATGGCATCAGGACCTTAACATTCTTGTGAACCCTGGATCCCAAGATCCAGAGTTTTGATGCAAACTGATTTACTGTGATGAGAACAACCCACAGTATCTGCAGAGGAGGAACTGCATCATCACCCCTGTGAACAGTTGTCAGGGTTAACATAAACTATTTGGTGTGTGATAACACACAGTGTTAATGCTGATATTTGGTGTTCCTGCATTCTTCTGTACAAGTTTATTTTTAATGAGTATTATATGTAATATATGTACAGAGCAAGCATCATCTCCACCCAGAACTAATCCCCTGAGAAGGATCTATGTGGTGTCCCCTCCCTAGGGCTGTCCTCACAGTGCTATCCTCAGCACCAGCTCCCTTGGGATCCTGCCTCTCTCTTGAGCTCCAGGACCTTGTAGGCCACCTGGGAGGAGGGAAGAACAAGGAAGCCCTGCAGGTGCAGGGAACCCCAAGTACCATCACCTTTCCTCATCCCTACTCCATTCTCATTGGCCATGGAGCATCCACTATGGACCACAGTGGCCTTTAAAGCTCAATTTGGAAAAGTGCAGGTGCAGGTACTCAGGAAACTGAAAGGTAGTGTACAGACTATCCATTTGACCAGCCCTTGAATGATGGAATATTGCAAAAGTGCTCTGACCCCCAACAAAAGATAGCCCTTGGGGCAATCACAATCTCAAACGTTTGTAGGGATCAGTGATCTCAGTAACTCCAGCCCCCAGTGCAGTGCATAAGGGCAGATCTGGTATAGAAATGGACTGTTTGGGTATATCACTCACAGATGTCATTCTCTCCCCAACAAGATGCCCCATGGCATGAGCTCTGGGGCTCAGAGACTGGCAGTCACATGACCGACTACACATGCCATTTTTGACCTGGTCACTAAAGTATTTTAGAACTCACTTTTTCATCTAACACATGCAAATTGCTATTGAATCAAATGGGATAATGGGATAATGCAGATGGTTTAAAACTTAAAGCAGTTTACAAAGTAGGTATCTTTTGTAGAAGGAAGGTTTTTATCTATAATAAAAATCATGACAATATTCCTTTTCAGATGATTCTAGACAATGAAGTATATTATATGATGCCTCCTTTGGGATCAGAGTGTTGAAGAACAGAAGGGACTTTCTCCCCAACAGTGATGCTGTTGTGAGCAATAATAACAAAGGCTGATATATATCAGCAACTATCCTTTATACAGTGTCTTTTTCCTAAAATTAACTGATAGCTGCTTGAAATGTGTTCTGATTTGTGTTCCTTGGAAGGCTGACCTAGTGCAGGAATGATTCTACCCAGTTGCTGATGGTCAGTGGGTGACAGGGAGTCTTGGAGTCTCGCCAGTCAGTGTCACCAATTGGAATGCCCTTGGAAGGGCACCAGTCTTCCAACCACAGCCCAGTGAGCTCTGAGTTGTAACGGACTTTTGGGGGCATAACACAGGATAACACGCAGAAAGACACAGGCCTGTGTGTATGTGGGGTGTTTGGGGGACCAAAATGAGAGTCCATGGCTTACTCAGCAGGGGAAAGCTTATCCTTCCCATGGTGCGTTGCCTCATTGAGTTGGGGTTACGAGGCCAACTCCGGGTACAACCTGAAAAGCTAACTCCTGCATCAGGTCAGGGAAGCGAGGTGTCATCGTGCCCAACTCATCTCCTGCACGGCTGGACATGGAGCCCAGTCAGGAAACCATGGGCACCAGCCACCACCAGGCACAGCAGCCCAGGAGGTTTTCATAGTCCCCTCTTTCTCCTATAAGGAGAATAGGGCCACTTGACTGTCTTCATCATGCTCCTGGGAGGAGAAAATGATACAGTTATACCCAGAGCTGAATCTCCCTGCTGTTAACTTGTCCACCCATTCAGAGAGCAGCCACGAGAGATTATAACTTTATTGTAAACTGATAAACTGTGGTCTTCTGTGTCCCCACACTCAGAATGGGTTAGGTTGTGTTTGACCCTTCAGTATTCCATTTGAGAGAAGAAAATCTGAAAACTTAAACCCAAGCGTTTCTGTGGATTCTTCCCTTTATGTTTCTTTGCTGTCCTCTTCCTACAGAAAGATGAGAAAACCTCCCTCATGAACACTAACTGGAGAAAAGCACTGATTTTTAAGGAACTAATATCTACATAGCCAGATTTGTTTTTGATGAATTATGGGGAAAGATTTTTTTTTGACAAAAGCAATTTTAATTTTCTAGAAATATGCCTAAAGAAGTAGAGTGAATAGGAACAGGATAACAACTGAGTGACAACTGACCAGTAATTACTTTGATAAACATACTTTCCATATTCCATAGTATAATATAAGTAATTTCATTCATTATTGGAAAAATCAATTTTATAAATGAGCTTTGTAATGTTTGACAAGAAAGACTGAGGTTAACTAAAGTACCTGTCTCCTGCCAAATCACATTAACATTTTTTTTTAGTGTCCATTTTTCAAAAGCCATGCACAGTTTGGTGTCTGTTCAAATGTTTATAAATGATGACAGTTGATTCAGTCCCATGAGTTTCTTTTACATATCTGGCGCAGTGCTAGCTCTTACCATCGTTTCCTGTCACCGCTACACCCTGAGGAGCAAGTTGCCCATCATCTCCATTTCTCAGATGAGGAGATGGTGGCTCAGGTTTTTTGGATCCTGCCCGACATCACATATACCTTCTGCAATATGAAAGCCAGCTTCAGGACTGGAGCCCTATCCCCAAGGCCCAGGCTTTCTCTTGGGTTCCCTGTGCTGCCCCTGGGACAATGAGGACATAAGCCTCATGGCTGGGTGTCAGCTGCACCGTGGCACTGACCACGTGTGTCTCTGAGAGCTGGTAAGCACAAAGGCAAGCAGAAGTCAGGCATGTCCGCTTGATGATTAGCCATCGCCTCTCCCCATCATTTCCTCTTTATTACACTTGCTGTCAGGCTTCACCCAGCACACCCAAGGGAGGTTGATACCCTTTGGTTATTCCACAGTGAATTCCCACCTCCACTTGTTCTAGAAAGGATTCTGGAGCCTTGGGGGAGGCGGAAAAATGTGTTGGGTGTGCATGCCATGCTGCACATACCTTGTAACTTGGAACAAATAGCACCATGTTTTTAACTAGTCAGAGCCATTGACCTCAGAAAGTTATTTTGGAAGAACAACATTTAAAAAATCCATGTTAGTCCAGTTTTATCTCAAAAATGATTGAAAAGATTTTGTTTTAATTTTAGCTTTTTTTTAATTTGCATAAGTATTTAATGAATAGCATGGGAAAATTAGGCCAGTGATTAAACCCAGCTCGTCAGGTGGTTACCACTAGGGATGTAAAGTGCAAGGGGAACTTTTCCTTTTTTTATATATCCTTTTGTACTCCAGGACTTACCATACATAGGTATTTGTTTCATAAAGTAAATTGCCATTTACTAATTTTGAGGAATGTGGGGATCTTGACAGGCCCAGACGTGGGTACCGCATGTGACAGTGGAATATAGGTGAGCCAATGCCATCCCTTGGGCCACATCACATGCACGTGGCACATGGGTCAGGACACCCCCAAAGCAGCATGAGGCCTTTCAAGTGGGCAGAGGTCTCTACAGGGATGCAAAGGATAGAGCAGCCAAGACTTGTGCTACCTTAATTCCTGCCTGACATGAATATGAATGTGATGTTATAACATGCCCCTTGAAGGAAAACAGACTCTGGTCACAACTGATAGAGTCCTCATCTCGCTACTTCAGAAAGGAAGGATCACAGGATCTGGGCTATTACCCTTCCCCGGGAAACAATGTAGCTTTCCAATTGATACAACTGGTTGACACTCCTCAGCCTCAGGAAAAGCAAGTAGTGATGGGAAGGCTTTTGATTTGGACTTGAAAGTCAGCATAACGATTACACAGTAATTACATCAGTGGGTCAGCAAACTGCCTCTGTCAAGAACCAGATGAAGATGTTTTAGGCCTCCCAGACTACATGATCTCTCCCTCCTTATAGCATGGGAGCAGCCAACCATAATGAATGGAGGTTGACAAGGGTAACAGATTCACCAGGCCAAAGGAACAACTCACTTTTAGGTGCAAACACTTTATTACTTTTATAGACAACAAATACAAGACCAGAAAAGGTTTTAGCCACCCATGCCCTTTGTCCCACGGTATGACGGCAAAGCAAAGGGCCAGATGACCATGCAGCACAGAACGAGGGCGACATGATGCTGAGGATCCAGCTCTGCTGCAGCTTAGCAGCTTCATAACCTGTAGTTATGTAGTACTGGGGTGAGTGTAGGGGGTGAAGGCCTTCAACCTCTTCAGAGCCTGGAACGTGATGAGAAACGATCTCATGATAGCTTCCCTGGACATAGGGTAGTGGGAGGGAAATGGCTTTTTAACAGCTTCTTGGAATCCTCCCGTGTACCACGATTGGGGAGATCACTCAGCATTCCACCAAAGTTCAGTCAGCTGAGGTTAGGTCACCAGGGCGTCAGGGCAGAACATTGCCCTACATTGCATTTCAGTAAAACTTGAGGTGGCAGTCTGGACTTGGTCCGTGGGCTGTCACCTGCTGACTCCTGAATTTGAATTTTATCATATATGCCTTTTGAATGAATGTACCTTCAATCATCATAAACTCTGATTTATAAAATAAGGTGTTTTATTGTTTTGGGGTTTTTTTAAGATTTTATTTATTCATGAGAGACACACAGAGAGAGAGCAGAGAGAGAGAGGCAGAGACATAGGCAGAGGGAGAAGTAGGTTCCCTGTGGGAGCCCGATGTGGGACTTGATCCCAGGACCCTGGGGTCACGCCCTGAGCCAAAGGCAGGTGCTCAGCTACTGAGCCACCCATGTACACATAAAATAATGTGTTAAGTTATTATGTTAATTATTAAATTACATGAACTAACTCTATACCTTACTTTTTCTGAATACCAGGCATTTTCTTCTCTTCAGACACTTAAATATTCTTTATTTTTTTGACATCCATCACAATTACAAGGTAAGGTGAACCTCTCAAGTTATAGGGCTAACTTTGTGTAGATGAGGGATTGGTCCAAACTGGAGAGAGAATGTCCTGAGAATCATCAGGCCTAGACCAGAAACTAGAATTCCAAGCACTGCATGCCAGGCCCTATTTCCTTCAACCCATCAAACCATGAGTCACAACCTGGGCATGTCTTTCCAGGTCTGTGCAGTCTTAAGCATGGTACCCAGCCCAAGACAGGGTCAGTAAACATCTGTCAGATTTACTAATGGACACTCCCTTGCCCCTCTCTGCTATTTTACTTCATGATCTATAAAGTAAACCCCAATTCTCACAAAATAGTGAAACTGTCTATAGAAAAATGTACTGATACGAAACATTAGATAAAGGATCAAGTGTTCCCAGGCCTTAGGTGTTTGTTGTTTCATTTTGGGCTTATTATAAGAACTAACTGTGGAGAGAAGAAAAGCTGGAAGCCAGGAGAATCATAGTCTTCATACAAAACAGAAGAGACATGTCTTTTAAGTTTTGCTTAATGAAACTAGGGAAAGATGGTACGATTAAGAGTGAGATCAGCTCCCTTTGCAAATGGATGTCTAGCCATTTTTAATTCATTTAGCTTGTAATAATGTCATTTAGTTAAAGAAATTAACACTCATTAAGAAAATTAGTATGGAGATTAGGTTACTGCAGAACATTTATTGCTTGAAAGAGCAAAGTTTCAAAACGTGGAGTTAATATGTCGGCACCTTTATTAATTAAATGTTGCCTACAGACAGCATCTGCCTGATGGGAGAAATACCATGTACAGAGAGAAATTGCAGGACCCCCACAGGTCTTCCAGCATGACAACTTTAGCCATTCAGTTATGAATCATATAAACATTCAGAAGAAATTTTAACATATACTCAATTTACAAATTAAATATTCTCCCTTCAAAATGAATTTAATATTTTCCAAATCTCGGTGTCTTGAGTTTTTGTTTGCATTGACTTTGGATTAGCTTCTCAAGACTGGCTTTTCCTTAGTTAATTCATTCATAATATATTTATTGATCTTAATATGTGCCAAGTCCCTGGGTATAGATTGATAGATGAGGCATCCCTGACCCTATCTTCATGGGGCTCAGAGTCTAATGAGTAGTTCTGGCATAAATAAAATCTCCTGAATATCTGTTGTGGATTTGAGCCAAAGGACCTTAGAGTTACCTTAGACTTTATCCCAAAATCAATTTGTCATTAAAATCTGATCCTATACTATCCTAGGACCTAATCTTCCAGCCTGACATCCCTGTCTAATTATTTCTTAAGCGCTATTTGAATCACAACCAGTGTTCCAATCATAAATTTCTAATAGTAAGAGAATTAATCACCAAGTTGCAATATACTCATTCAATGGAGTATTTACTCTGTGGATTATTCTGAAGCCAGTAAGTGATGACTGTGAAGATATATGCATGATATGATAGTAACTGAAAAAGAACAAAATAGCAGTATGTGTATGTCATCATTATAACTTCCAAAAATAGGAGAAAAAGACAAAGTACATTCACCAACGTCTACTTACTATTATGCAAAGCACACTATAAGAGAGGCTTGGCTGAAATACTGCTTTTTAGTGAAATCCCAAGTTAATATCCCCAGGTCCTGGGCAGATTGGAAAATGAACAGTTGAAATGTGATAGAAGATGAACATACATGAACTTGACTAGTAATTTAAGAAACACAATTCATACTACTGTTTGCTCTGTAATAATTAGGGAGAAATGCAGATTTTGTGGGGTCTGAAGCTTATACAATTTGATAGGGGTTCCAGCTAAGAAAAGAATATCAAATTATTAATACAAAATGCTCTCCTAATTGATACAAAAGCTTTCCTTGGTTATGCATTAACTAGCACAGTTTTGGGTTTAGCTTTCTGTTCAGTTTCCTCAAAGAAGATGTTTCTGTTTCCTAAATGACAATCTGTGTTCCAGTCACTTGGATAAAGTCATGTAATTGGTGTAATTACCAACCTTTTGTACCTCAGTTGAGTTTGAGAAACACAACCAAAGAGCTCACAATGTGAGGTTTCACTATTTAGTGTCTACTCCACAGGCTTCCTGGGTTTGCACTCCCCAGTTTAAAGCTGCATAGAGAACTCCATGGGTAAGCTTGGGCTGTAGCAGTTTTCCAGGCTCCAAATCGTTGCACCAGAGTTATCCTGGCCAGCAGCATCTTGGCTTTTATACACCAAGCTTCCCTTAAGATTTTTATTTGTAGCATAATCCAATGAATTAATGGTTCTTAAGGAAATAACTAACCCCATGTCTACAAAACAGTTTACATATGGAAAGATCATAAGCTTCAGATTCAGGTGGATCCTAAATAAGCCTTTACTTAGTATGTGATTATGAGCAAGCCACTCCGTATGTTACAGCAAGCACACGGACAAAGAGTACATAATGAATCTGGCACATAAAAAGAATTCAGTCCATGATTTGTTTCCCTTCTACTTCCAGTATATCCAGTTCATGTCAGTCCTGCTGAGCTGACATTGCTTGTGGATGGTATTTCTTGATTCATTGCACACTCTGTTGAAGGCTTGGTTTCAAATTTTTTCTCTGTCTCAAATGAAAGTCAAATGCAAATATATGAAAAAGAAAGGATGGAAGGAAGAAAGAAATAAGGCAAAAAAGAAAGAGAGAGAGTGGGAGGGAGAAAAGGGAGGAGAGGAGCGGAGAAAACAAAAAATCAAATGGCTCTTGTATACTGCTTTGCCTTCTTTGCTGAGGTATACTTCACATTGCCTTTGGACCAGTCCATCTGGACCTGTCAAGAATTTACTTTTCTCCTTTAACAACTACCCTTTATCTGAGAGGGACAGGGCTGATCAGGCCAGACTCTACATGTATTATATTATGTACCTGGCTTTGGTCTGTCTGGCAAATAAATTTTCTGGCAGTTTGTGAAATTCTACCCTGACAACGTTCTATGTGTAGATGAGTGATGTCAACATGGCTCCATTCAGTTGGCAGGAGCATCTGTCAGTGGATATTTGGTAATTCCCTGTCTCAAGTCCCTCACTGTGTCATTTATCTCTATATCCAAGAGGCTGAGATTCAGTCACTGATGAGGGGAGGTTGGACAGGGCCAGGTGTGAGGAGAGCCAAGGGCTTACCCTCCTTGCTGTTGTCACCAAGTTGGAGAAGGCACCAGAGTGTCCAAATTCAGGGTAGATGCCACCCTCACTATAACTGTTCTGCTGACACAGACAGAAATTCTTCCCTTGAGCTTGGCTATGCTCTCATGGGGGCATTTTCTGGAGTTTAAGCCTCCTTCACTCAGTCATGGGAAAACTGTTAAGCTGGGTGAATTATAAAGAGTCAAAGTAATATAAATGTTTTCTCTGGATTTACTGTCCTCTAATATTTTAAGTAAAAATTAAAACTACTTGACCCCTTGTGCATTCTTCATGTGTAACTGACAATTCTTCATATTCTCCTGTGTCTTCTGATTCTGTCCATTAAACCCTCATCTCCTGGTCCACAGAAAGTTTCCCTTGAAGCAACATCAGATGGCCAAAGAGTAATTGTGTCTTCATTTTTATCTCTGATTGGTGGAGAAGAAGAGACTGTGGACCTTTCATTCCCTCTGGTTTATAGAGAACATAGAATACCAAAAGTGCAGATTTTTCCCTGAATGAAGTGACCATAGATTCATTTCTTTCCTTCTTGGGCACTTGGACATAGTGTTTTCTGGTCCTCACTCCCAGCAATTACTTCATCATCCCTGGGCTGTGAAGGGTTCATGTGGAGTCACCGATACTCCTCTTGTCTTCTTTGTCCTGATTTTGATCCCTGAGAAGAAAACTACCTATCTTGGAGAGCTTCCTCCTGGGGGCCGACTTGGCCTCTCCAGAAAGATATTATGCTTGTTAAGAGACAAATTTTGCGATGATTGAGATCCACCCAGAGGGCAAGATAAACAGCTCAGGTTCTGTGCATGATGAGTCAGGGAAGAAGGATTGTCTGTGTCATATCAGAAACCAAAGCTGATGCCCCAAGTTGATTACAATTGCTAAATTCCAGAGAGCACTTTTGTTTTGCTTATTTCAAATACTCTACTCCTTTCACTATTTCTTTTTTACTATCAATTTTCCCAAAATTCTTCACTGTAAAATGTGTGTCAGTTCCATTCAGTTTGAAAACAACTTTTTAGGAAAATTTGAGTGTTCCATCCACCTAATAAGACTTTAATGAAAAACCATTCACTTAGTACTACTGGTGATACATATTAAATGTTCTAAATGAATATTAAAAGAAAAATTAAATGTAAAAAATCCTCATTGTATTTAATCAGTGTCATTTAATGATAAGCCAATAGTGAATAGTTTTTAATGTATTAAAAGTTAGTGACTAATTGAAATTCTAGTTCACTTATCTCATCTACAAATCATAACATGCAATGTGAATTACTATTAAATGTCTTTAGCAAGTGATGTTGATGAGTATAAACATGTATTTTTACTAGTAATTATATCTTTGTTTACTTGGCATGTGTCTTAAATTTAAAAATTCCATTATGCTGTAGCTGTATCTCAGTTCTTGGGAATTATAAATTAATCTTCTAGTAGATTTCACAACTAGATACATGCTGCACACCGCAGCCAAATCTTTCTTGCTGAAGCAAAACGCCAACATTTTATTCGCATCAGTATGTTTCCTAGGAATCTTATGGAAACTTCAGCCCAGCCATGCTGCTGTGCTTATCATCCTGATCCTGCCTCATGCACATGATTCTGTCATCCTTCCTGGGACCATCATGACCAGGGATGCTTATCTCGCTCAGCTAAGCTCCAGCTTCATTCAAAAGCCAGTCTGCACATGGCATCTCCCGGGAACTCGTCTGGCCTACTGCTCTTTCCTCTGACCCTTGTAGCATCAATTGTCTGATATTCTCACTTAGTAGTTACCTCTCCTTATGTTGGTGGACAGTGTTCATGAACATAGTCTTCCTCTCTCACAAGACTGCATGTTCATTCCTGGTCTTTGTGTCTTCAACACGTGGCATTTTGCCAGGTAGTCAAAAGAAATTGTGAATCTATTCAAACTTGTAGTTAAAATACTTTGTACCACTTAATAGAATGTGCTGTGGTGTGTCACATTGCCTGCATAAATAAAGAGCCCAGGGCATTGGTAGATTTAGTATTTTGGATATAGAATGCTTTCAAACATTCTATACCCAAAAGTTGATATCATATTGTAATATGTGATTATGTTTTTTTTTTTTTTAAATATTTTATTTATGTATTTATTCACGAGAAACAGAGAGAGAGAGAGAGAGAGGCAGAGACACAGGCAGAGGGAGAAGCAGGCTCCATGCAGGGAGCCCGACGCGGGACTCGATCCCGGGTCTCCAGGGTCATGCCCTGGGCTGAAGACGGCGCTAAACCGCTGAGCCACCCCGGCTGCCCTGTGATTATGTTTAGAGATTAATTAGAATAACATCTATAGTTATATAGAATTACTATATAATTCTATATAGTTATATATAGAATAATAATCTATATGTATCCCATCCCCCCAAATTACTTTTTCTTATTTAATACATGATATAACTTAATCCTCAATACCTTATGAGGTAATTATTATCATTCCAGTTTCGTGGGAAGAGAAACTGAAGAAAATATATGTTTCAGGTGGATTCACCAACTGAAGGACGGATGTGTGGGTATCTTATAATGCATTCCTCAAGTGCTTTCTGGTCTCATTAGAATTTTTTCAGCCTTATTTCTAGTAAAACGGTGTTTTTAATACAAATCTTAAAAGCATATTCTAAGGTATAGAGTGACACTGGTCATTAGGAATAAGGCACCTCAGATTGTATTGGGACTTAAGGCAAAGATCCTTCATGAACAGAGAAATCCATCTAATCCACTACTGTCATGATAATAGTAGAAATAAGTTAAGTATAGACACATGGTTTTTGCACAGTATTTTAAAGTTTTCAGCACTTACTAGGAGACCCTGAATCTTGAATGGGTACCAGGGTTCTGCACATTCTGCTCCTCAAGCTTCAACCAAAGTCTATCCTCCACTTTTCTCATCCTTTAAACTCCCCAAGTTCCATCCAACTAAGTGCCTTCTCCATGTCCATCTTGCCGTCAGATGTTCTGTTTTTCCTGAGCCATGTCAAAGCTGATCCTATTCATCTCACTGCTCCCAGTTTAAATGCCACTCCCTGTGTATGTCCTGACCCTATCTAAACAGGAGTTCCCTCTTTGGGTTTTTCCTTTGGAAATGGTTGTTACTATTTATCAGTGTAACTGCTTAGTGTCTATTTCCTTTGCTAAAGGGTAAATTCTGTAGGTGCAGTGAGTGTTGCTGTCCATGGCACCCCCCTAATTTCAGTCTAGTTCATGGCAGGTGTCCTAAGTATGCGCCCAGTGAATGAATGATTAAAACATTTAAAATCTCATGCTTAATGAATGCATTTTCTTAATATGGCAAAAATTCTTAAGATCAAAAATAAGCTGATTTAATGACAATTAGTGTAACAGAAACAAATCAGGTAAATCATCGACACTCGGATAATCTAACATGTGAGGGGAACGTATTCAGTAATCAGCTCCAGCTGTCTAGAAATACAATGAGAAGATTTTAATGAATATATCTCTTTTCCCTCATACTTAAATTAGAAAATAGAACTACAAACTTTAAAATTTAAAGGAAAAATTTAGCTAAATGTTAATATCACTGTCCTAGAAACGGGAAGAAGTTTATTCTTCTTCTAGAATTAAGGCCTGTCTCTAAATACACATTGAGCTCAAAAACATATTCTCAACAAATGTGCTTTTAAATTAAACTTTCAGATTCTGACCAGCATATTTTCTGAATTCAGATCCTCTCAAATACCAAGGCAATATATCAAATGAGAATAATCTGAGGTTATTAGCAAAATAAGAAAATTTTTTATTAAAAAGATTCATCATACAAAGAAAAACATTTTCAAAGTGTGGTGAAGAAAAGCTGCTTTCCTGATGGCCTCATTAGTAAGACATCTGTTATTTTCTACATGGTCTCTTTAAAAGACCTACCTTCCCAGGGCAATCAGTTATGATGATTGGGTTTTCTTAAAGCATACTTTAAAAGTAGGGCTCATCAGAATTTTGCTATGGTATGAAATATTTTGACTGAGGAAAACATATTTAGATATAAATGGAATTTTTAATGAATGGGCATTTGTGCTTGTAGAGAAGTTTTAATAGTTTAAGGGATAAGTGGAATGTTAAGAATGTGCAAAGCCGCCAACATTATGGGAAGACAGAGATGTTTTTACAAGCAGCTTTTCATTTAAAACAGCTTAAAATATCCTGTGTAACCCTGTGGCATTGTTTCAGCCCTGCAGGCAGATTTGCAAAGAGAAGCCTAGGGCAAAGTGAAGGGGGTTTGGTGGAATTATACTGTTTTTGGAATTTTAATTTTGTCTGATGGTCAAGTTGCTTTAATAAGAAACATGAAAAGGAATTCAGGCCTTTTGAATCATTTTGTAAATATAGCTTTGCCCTGTTTACCCGCCAGTGTGAAAATGGGCTCACACACGAGAGGATTCCCATGTGTGATACAGGCTGTGGCATTCCGTCAATGTGGCAGATGCGCTGAGACCTGGATGCTGTGAGTCAGGTCTCACTGTCCCAGCCAAGCAGGGTCACAGCAGGAAACAGAAAGACTCCTAGTTCTCACCTGTGCCCAGATCTGTCTCATAGTTGAGGGGTCTTCAGATTTCCACAAACTTCCTACAGAACAACATCTGCACAGGCAACATTTCTCAGGGATGATTTGCTGACCTTGAAACTAGTGACAATATGTGAAATATCTTATTTTGTAGATGCAAAAATGCACACTTTCCTGACTTACACAGTCACTGGTTTATTTTCATCTCTCTTATTCCCTAAAACAAAACAAAACAAAAAAAGGTATTAAATCAATTGTGTGTCTTTAAAATGATGAGTTCTTAAAATTGAGAAATGTGGGTTATGCTTTATTTACTATGAATACAAGTCAAGTTCCACTCTATGGAACTGATCACTGAAATGAATTTTTATTTAAAAGTAAGTTATTAAAATATTATATTCCCCAACCTCAAAAGCTAGAGATTTCAAAAGCTGATGCTCACGTACTGTGTTATAAACTTGTGTTTTAAAAAGATGTTGTCTGAATTCAGTAGAAAAAGGAAAAAGAAACCCGACAGCTTCCTGGTTGTTACTTCTAAGCCCCAGATCTGTTTGTGTTGGTATGAGGATGGAGAAGTTTAGATTAAAAAAAATACATGTTTTGTTTGTTTGTTTGCCTGTTTGTTTTAATTCAACAAATGGAGGGAGGAAGGGATTGTTGCTAGAGATACATTTCACATGGATCACGGGAAGGCAAATGAAATGATACTATAAAAGGATAAGAAGAAATCCTGCATAAATGTTTTTATGATTTTAAGTGTGGAAGCTCTTTCAAAATATGGCACAAAATTCAGATGCTGTGAAGGAAAAGATGCATAAACTTGACTGCATAAAATTTTAAAACATTTGTATCTCAAGAAAAAATATTTAATGACAAGTAGGAAAAGTATTTGAAATATTATTGAAAGGGGGTTAATTTTCTGACACCGAAATTTTCACTTGCAATGACTACATAAAAACGGTGAAGCCAGTTATTCAATCAAAAAGAAGCACAAAGCAGGAATTGGTTACAAATAGGAAATTTACAGGAATGGAAATTTAGGTGATGCATAAATGCATACACATATACTACACTTTAATCTCACAACTGAACAAATAGAACGGATGACTAGAAGAGTGTTTTTATCTATTAGAAAGGGCTAAGTTAAAAAAAAAAAGGCAGCATTCAACATGAAAGAGGGAGAGTAGTTACCCTCCAAACTATTGATGATACAAAATTATTAATACCCATAACTTATGCCTCATAAGTTCCACATATGGAAGTCTATCGTGTAGAAAATACGTACAAAAGTGCATTACAGCCTTGCTTTTGAAGGATTCAAATAAATATTGACTCATCTAGAACAGAACACTATACAGCCATCTAAGGAACAAGGTAGAGCTATATATGCTAACAAAAAAGAAGTTAGAATATATTTTTATGTGTAAAAAGCAAAATAAGAGGCTATGTGTACAGTTCCCTTTGTGTGTGTTTTATTTAATCGTAATGATAAACACAAACAAAAATATGTAAGTATATATAGACGTAACCATGCATGAATTCTAATTTGTGAAGAAAAAATATATTCCAAATAAATAACAGTCTGAATAGTGCCTAGTTCTGGGGAAGAAAAGCGTGTATTATGTGCATTATAACTGTTTTGTTTGATCTTTCACATGCAGGCGCTATATGCCTGTTTAGGTAGTTCAACAAGAGGCTCTTAGCCTGGGGTGGCCCTAAAAGCCTTGTAGCTGACCTCAGCAAACTAAAACCAATGTCAGAGTCACTGCCCTTGAATCTGAGAAAGTGAAACTTGTGAACGACCCATCCCAGTCAACCAGGCTTTCCCAAATAAGGCCACCACTTAAGCTACAGGCAATAAAATAATTTCCTTGGTTTGCCTCCGAGTCTTCTCTGTAAAATTCTCTCCCCTGGCTCCCAGTTAGGGGAGACTCCTAAGCCCTTTAGATTTGATGCTACCAGATTCGAAATTTCAATGTGCCTCAGTTTACCTTTTAACATGTGCCTTGTCACTTACCAACAAGTGCTTATGAGGCAGTGGTGACAGGTGACTGTCCCATACCCCTCTCCACCCAACCTAGTCCTGCTGGGAGAAGCAACAGTGTTAACCATCTCTGTTTGAACTTCTCTGGGTGGTAAATAAATAATAATTCCATAATAACAATAAGTAATAGTTTTATACCATTATTGCTTGATTTATTGTCTTTAGAGTTATATGCCCCTGCTGTGAGACTTCTACTTCAGCTTTCTCTGCTTCAGCTTCTTTATTTTAAAGCAACTACATTTATTTCATTTAGAAAGGTTCTGTGGGCTAATAGAAGTCAGGCTCTTAAAATGGTGCTTGATATATGGTAACATATTTGATATGTTAATTAGGATTATTTTATATCATTGATATTAACAATTTAATCTTACTTATACTACCTCTTTGGCCCACGTTTGATAGATATGCCATTATTTCTAGGCCTACTCTTGGTTAACTGGTAATCAATCCTCTAACAGATTCTCCCAGTTGGAAGGGGCTCCTTACCCCTAAGAAGACATTAGCACTTCCATGCTGCACTAGCCTGCCTTTCCTCCCTCCCATTTACTGCACATCTGGTCTCTTGACCCCTTCAGAGAGAGAATTCTCAGGTGTTCAATGCCCTGCTTGCCTGCGGCATCATCTTTTGTATAATTTTGGCTCAGTCATTATCACTCTGTCTGCTTCTCTCCACCCTCGAATACCTTATCTTGCATTTATAACATAGGGGCCAAAGTCTTCATCTAATGATGCCCCTGTGATGTATGAACTCTTTCTTGGAGACAAAGCTAAAATAAAGCATCTACCACCTGCAATCCTTCTGAAATAATGTGTTTAGTATTGCAGTTGGAACTGTATTAAGCTACAATTAAATTGAAAATTTTAATTCCTTTTTAAGCTACAGCACCCAAAAGATTTTCGTATTTTATTAAATTCAAACTAACCATGTTGAAGGGTTTTGGGTATATTTGCTTGTCCTTGGGTCAATTTCTTAAATCTTCTGTGCCTCAGTTTTCTCATCAACAAAATAAAAATAATACTACCTTCCTCATTAGAGTTAAGTGTCTAAATGATACAATAAATTGATATATTACAGGAGATGTTCAACAAATAACGTCTGGAATTAAAGTGATGATGATGGTGGTGGCGGTGATGAGATGATGGTGGTGGTGGAGTTGGTGGTGGTGTGGTAATGGTGATAGTGATGGTGATGATGGCAGTGGCGATGATGGTGATGGTGGAGGTGGTTGGTGCTGGTGGTAGTGATGATGGTGGTGATGGTAGTGATTAAGATGATGATAGAGTGAAAATGATAATGCCTTTTTATAAAAGTTGTATCTGAAAGATATAACAGGTTTTCAGCAAATACTACCTGTTGCTAAGGGGGTGAAGATGATGATGGTGGTGGTGGTGGTGGTGGTGGTGGTGATGATAATGATGATGGTGGTGGTGGTGGTGGTGGTGGTGGTGATGATGATGATGATAATGATGATGGTGGTGGTGATAACAAAACCTACTGTTTTTGAGCATTGCAAAATTCTGACTAGCTTTATTCATGACACCAAAAGGTTCATGTTGGCACACATAGTTCTTTAGTTGTCCAACCTGTATCTTAAGAAAAATATAGATATTTCAACCAAAATTAATTGATTCAGTTAGATACTTATGGATGTATGCATACATTGTTCTCCAGCGTGCAGACTAAAACTTTGTTTCTCGGAACTGGTTCCCATGTCAGTTCGTGAGGGCCAGACTCCTGTAAACTTGGGTCTATTGTAGTGTGGGGAAGGCTGCCTTGCCTCTCTGTTGACCTTTGGGTGTATGTTTGCAGCGCCTGCATTGGGGCCCAGGACCCTTACTGTGGCTGGGACATGGTGATGAAGAAATGCACGAGTCTGGAGGACAGCCTGAACATGACGCAGTGGGAGCAGATCACCTCCACCTGTCCTGTAAGTGTGCATGTTCTCCAGCCTCAGAAAGCACTGTCCATAGGAACCCAGCTGTGCTAAATCTGAGCCTAAAGCTCAGTGGTGTCCACACATCTGGAATCTTCCTTGCAAACCCCGTCTGCGCTCTCTCATTCCGCTCAGATCTTTCACCAGAGCCACACAAGATGTTGCCATAAACTTTTTGTCTGCTTTGAAGAGACATGTCTTAAGAGAAAACACTGCTGATTTGAAAATGGAGTGTAATATCTCTGTACCATTCTTGGATCTTCTCTCCAGAGGTTGGTGTGGACTATTATGCCCTTTTTAGCATTAATAAAATAGTGACATCCACACCCATCAATTTCCCTCGGGAGCTATAATTCTAGAAACTGATATAAGTAGAGCTTTTAAAAGAATAAAATAAGGGATATTACTGTTGGAACCCATGTGGGACAGTCTTCTAGATTCTGCTCAGGAGCAGGGGAAGGTCTGAGAGAAACAGTATGATGGCCATTCCCACTATGAACCCACAGAATGAAGAGAGACTCACTTCCCTTTAGAGCCAGATTCTCTAAATTTAGGAAAACAATTTCCTTTGCCAATTTATTTGTTTGAGGCCCTGCTTGCAGGAACCAGCTTATTTGTTTTCTTTTGTCTTTAGAACTCTTAACGTAGTAATCTCAAATTCTTCTGTTCTCAGCCCATATGAGCAATGGCTATGAACCTCCACATATTTGAAAACTGATTGAGTCACTGTGCTGTCACCTAGCTGCTGATCTCTGTGACTGTCCCCGCTGACATAACCTCTGCAAGACAGAGGAAGGAAAAGAAACAGCACGTTCTGTTACCTGAAATCTGTGCTGTTTCTCTGAGGCAAAACTGCTTGAGGCACCCGGACCGGACAGTCCCTGTTTCCTATCAAGGAACCTGCGCTATTTCATTACTTAAACCATCTATTCACAAGCCTGTCCTTCGGTTTTTAAAGGGAATTAGGCAACGTGGAGTGAGGAAGGCCTGGGTTAGTAAAAGCAGCATCAAATCCCAGATCTGGGCACAAAATCGAAGCTGTTTATTGCAAAGGTGTGTGATCACCGCCTTGGGCCTTCCAGCAGAGCTTTGCCGTGGGGTTCACTGCCAGTCCTTTGGTTTGTGGAGCTTCAGCTCTCTGAGGTTAGAAGCAAACTTTTCTTCAGTGTTTCTTGAAATTGATTAGAAAAATGCTGGTATTTGTGCTAAGTTTTCTCATTTCTGAAGAATGCTAAAAATCACAGAGATACCTTTGTAGCTGGAGAAAACATAAATGTAGTTCTAAATTACGAGCATATACTTTAAGGACCAATCTTCTTAGAGGTGTTTGACCTTGCATTTTTAATGGCAAAAAGTGCAAAAGAAGATCATAACAGTTTTTAAGCAGTAAGGGCATCTTCTGTGACTGTGGTTTAGTGGCTGTCTGAGACATCCACTTGTAAAAATAGCTTGCAAGATATCTATTTGTAAAAAGATAAACTGAGGTGTGTTAAAAATTTTAAGAGTTTATTTGAATAAAAATCAGTTCCAATCAAGCAACATCCAATCTAGCAGATAGAATAGAGCTCTGAGGAGCTGTACAAAATCAGACTTTCATAGGCAGAAGTAAGTGAGAACAAGGAAGTGACACTAGGCAACAAGAGCAGGTTGATTATTAGATGGCAAGGATCTATCAGACAGATGACCTAACTAGTGCTAGTCAAGCATTTCCTGATTAGTTGAAGATTCCTCTTCTAGAAGAACCAAAACTGTAATTAAGTCAAGTCTCAGTTTGGTGACATGGGGCTTAGCATAAGAAACTCCATTTTGGGTCTGTAGGGTTTTTTTTGTTTGTTTGTTTGTTTTTAAGCTTTATTTACTTATTTGAGAGATTAAGGGAGAGAGAGCATGAGTGCGCATGAGTGGGGGGAGGGGCAGAAGGAGAAAATTTTCAAGTAGGTTCCCCACTGAGCATAGAGCTGGACTCAAGCCTCCATTTCATAACCCATGATATCATGACCAGAGCTGAAACCAAGAGTCAGACACTTAACCAACTGAACCACCCAGTTGTAGTTTTATTTTTTAGCAGCTATATTAATTGTGTATCTCTTTCTAAAAATCTCTTAGAAATGAGCTAAATGAAAATTATTAGCATTATTACAGAGCTGTCTTAGAAAGATTTTTTAAAAGCTATTAAAATATAATTTTGCTCTATGATATTTGTTTATTTTGACTAAAATAGAAGAAAGGTTTGATTGTATTGGTCAAACCTACTGTATTTCATCATTTCTGATATGCCCTTGTTGTTTTATAAGGGAAAAAAAAATGTTGCCATGTGCTGCAAGATGCAAATTGATTTCAAAGATGTATACTATATAAACATGCAGTATACATACTATATGCTATATATATAGTATACATACATGCACACACATATATTTAAAAATCTTATAATCAGTTAAATAATTTTACCTACATATCTTTATCCAAAGGAAATTAAGCATTATAAGGTGAAAGATTTTTGAATGAGACCAGAGCATCTTATATCCAATGTAAAGACCCAAGTTGAATAATGAAAGTGGATATGCTACTAACATGGAGCTCAGTAGGAGTTAGACAAACGTGAAGTACACTGAGGGTCATAGCAGACTCTGTGGGAACCAAGTAAATCTTCATGAACTTCAGACCAATGACTCAGCACCACTGAGTTCTCAAAAGTCAATGCTGTGGTCAAAACCCAGGCAGATCCTCCACTGTCTAGAGAGTTCCACCTGGTAATGGACTTAGTGCCCTAGGAAACCTGTTTTCCACTAAAAGATCCCTATTTTAAAATGTTTATGGATTTCTATTGTCCAGGAGACAGAGCAATAGTTAACTGATGTATATAGATTAACATTTTGGTGGCTTATATAAATTATATTGAAAACATTATTCTCAGTTTAAGAGATTTGAAGTGCTCGAATAAGATCTGAATTTACAGATCTAGAGTGATTTGAATATTATTTATATTTTACAAAGCTTGCAGTGACACTTAACAAGGATAGCATAGTCTTAAGAATGTACTGAGATTTATTTATGCCCAAATTCCATCCACATCCCTTGTGGGTACATGATCACCAGTATACTATCTCATACGATGGCTCCCTGTTCCTAAATACATCATGCAACAACTAGGAAAACACGTATACTAAATAAGCACCTCAATGTCTTGCAGTAACTGGCTCTCTCCCAGGATACTAAGTAATACCTTCTCAGTGAAAAGATACTTAGCAGTGATTAAGCTCAGAGCCCTCCATTTAGATAGCAGCACCACAGACCAGAGTCTAAAGGGTTTATAGAAGATTCTAAAACTACATTGGGAAAGAAATCAGGACTTAAATCCAGTGGTTCTGACATTATCCTCAATCTACAAGACAATGACATTTCCAGCTGTCAGCATCTCCCCGGAGCTGTAGCTGATAGGTGCACCCAGCAGGTGACCCAGTGGTCACCTTGCAATATTATGCTCAGATAGTAGGTGAGACATTATTTCTGAATTTTATAGTGAAATATACTATAAAAGAAGAAGAAAGGAGCTAAGGTTAATTGTGTGTCTACACAATGTGCTGAGTGCCATGTTAGGCCATTTCAATGGATTATCTCATTTAATGTCATGATCACACTGGGGATAAGTATGAGTGCTTCCATTTTAAAGACTGCCCCTATTCACCCATCCTATCCGAGGCCAGTAGTGCTCCTATGTACCCCTCCTCAAAGGTAGCTAGCTTTCCTTCATGCAGTTAATTCATGGACGGAGATTAGGGATATTAAGTTGATGTCATATATGAGACACTCCTTTCCAAGGAGCACATCCTGTTGTGTTACAATCTCTGACCAAAAAGACATGAAACTTTAAAAATAAATAAAGGAAGATATTTTGATTTCTGAAAAAGCACCCCAGTAGAAAATAGAAGACTTTGATTTAATTATTAGAATAACAGTTGGAGTATAAAAGAACCTAAAGATACACTCCAGGGATCTCTGTACCCATCAAATGTATCCACCTCTTTGGTTTCTTGGGAATTAATGAATTGACATGAGTGAATCAAATGTGGGATTATAGATTATGCTTGTGAACAAAAATTGAATCTTGCTTAGCTACCATTTGTAAATACATTATTTCCTAGGTGAAGGGAATTTTGCTATTATACAATTAGGGATAAAAGTGTACAGTGCCGTTTTCCATAAGACTCTCATCAGGGAAGTGTCTATGAATCACATTATGGAATGAAGTGACTGAGATCACAGGCTCTGGATGAGCTTATTGGGACTGATTCTTGGGTCTTTACAACCAGTGAGACTGGGTAAATTGAGCCTCATCTGAACCTCAGTTTGCCTCTCTGTAGAATGGGATGTGGGTACCAGGACCATCGTGAACATTGTAGAGTTAACACATGGACGTCACTCATCACAGTGCCTGACAAACGCTAAACTACCTATATGTGGTATATGTCCTACTGTGGCTTAATATTTAATAAAACAAAGCACATACCTCAAATAGTCTCTTGGCAGAAGCCTAGAGATAGCACAACCACACGTAATATATTCTAGACGGCTTTATTTCTAAGAAAAACTAATAAAATATAAAAATAATCATGTGGGAAAGGGGAGCAGCAGAACCTGCCCCATTATTCACAGATTTGTTCTGTAGGCAGATTCTCAAGCTAATACAGTCAGGGTCAAAAGGAGCATGTGGTTAAATGCAATGCAGAGTTTGACTGCCCACGTGCTTTTCTGCATGTTGCAGGTTCTTCTTGCTCTAAAAGTTAATAGAACCAGCTGCTGTGGTCCTGGATTGAAAATGCTGCCCCTCAACGTCTACAGCTTCCCCACCCCTGGCCAAAACAGAAAGCCCCTGCTCTTACCCTGAGAACTGCAATCACTAAGTTTCCTTACTACCAAGTACCCAGGGCAATGCCTCTTCTTTCTCAGTGTTTTTGCTGTAGTAACCATTTTGTGTTTTTCTACCCCATTCCACAGAATTCTCTCATTTATCGTCACTTATTTCAAATTCGTCCTCTTTTATTTACTCTGTTGTATTAGCTCATCCCTTGCTCATCCAGACATGTGGATGAGAACATGTACAGTATCTCTTTGCCTGAAGACTATGATCTTAGACTAGTGCCCCAAGTGGACTGGCAGGGGTGGGGGGAGCGGGGATGACTAGTGCAGTGGATACTTTCTTTCCCTCTGCGTTTTACTGAGATATCATTGCCAGCACTGTATAAGGTTAAAGTGTACGGCATAGTGACTTCCCTACGTATGTTGTGAAGCGACCACCACAGTAAGTTCAGCTAACACCCATCATCTCATATAAATAGCCCCCACCCCTGAACGTTTTTCTTTTCCTTGTGAAACAAAGGATCTCCTCTCTTAGCAACACTCAAATGTCCCATCCAGAGTGTGAATGAACTCTAGTCATCGCGTTGTGCAGGACAACCCCCAAGACTTATTTATCTTAAAACTGGAAGTTTATACCTTTGACCCCAGCTCCACACCTCTTGTAACTAGAAATCTGACCTCTTTTTTTGCTCTTTTTTTTGATTTCATGTATAAGTGATATTGTTCAGTATTTGTCTTTCTCGGTCTGACTTATTGCACATAGGATAGTGCCTTCTGGGTGCATTCATGTGTTCCCAAATGGCAAGATTTCCTTCTCTGTTGTGGCTGAATATAGTATTCCATTATATGTGTGTGTATACGTATACATGATATTTTCTCTATCCATCCATCCAACCGTCGATGGGCACTTGGCTGTCTCCATGTCTTGGCTATTGTTTTGTTTTGTTTTGTTTTTAAAGATTTTATTTATTTATTCATGTGAGACACACAGAGAGAGAGAAGCAGAGACACAGGCAGAGGGAGAAGCAGGCTCCATGCAGGGAGCCCGATGTGGGACTCGATCCTGGGTCTCCAGGATCACGCCCTGGGCTGAAGGCAGGCGCTCAACCACTGAGCCACCTAGGGATCCCCTGTCTTGTCTGTTGTAAGTACCCCTGCAGTGATAACAGGAGGGCCACAGGCTCTTCAGCATAGTGATTTGTTTTCCTTCAGCTATAAACCCAGAAGTAGAATATGCTGGATCTTATGGTAGTTTACTTTTAACTTCCTGAGAAACAATGGTTCTAATCTGGAGAAAGTTTTGCCCCCAGGGACATTTAGCAATGTCTGGAGAAATTCTGTTTTTGTTTTTGTTTTAAAGATTTATTTATTTGAGAGCGACAGAGAGCATGAGCGGGGTGAGGGTCAGAGGGAGAAGCAGACTCCCCGCTGAGCAGGGAGCCCAATGTGGGGCTCAATCCCATGACTCCGGGATCATGACCTGAGCCGATGGCAGATGCCCAACCGACTGAGCCACCCAGGCGCCCCTGGAGAAATTTTGGTTGTCACAACCAGGGACGGTGGGGTGCTAGCATCCAGTGGGTGGGGGTAAGGGATGCCACTAACGTGCAGAGCAGCCCCTACAACAAAGAATTATCCAGCCCAAATGTCAGTAGTGCTGACATTTTAAAACTCTGGTCTCGTGGAAAGGAAAATGCTGACTAGCACTTCAGATTACACCTCCTGAATCGTGAGTTAGGCAGTCTTTGGCAAGTTATAAAATTTCCTTACATCTAGGTTTGCTCTTTCTGTAAAAATAGTATGTAATAATTGTGTCCAGTAGTATAGCACCTGCCTAAACAGAATTGAATTCCCTGTGAGTAGGGTTTTAAGAAGGACCGGGTTCATCCTAGCGACGGGGAGGCAGCAGGGTTGGGGCTGATTCTGCTGCCCAGTCTGGGGAGGTGGTGCGCGAGCAGCTGTCTTACATGCTGGGCCTTCTGTTGATCTCAGGAGCACCAGGCACAGAGCCCTCACATAACAGAGAGAGTGTGTGCTCCTCTTATCTGGAGGAAAATCATTTCTGGGATTCTCTTCCAGTCTCCTCTTGAGTCCCATTGACCAGAATCAGGTCACACGTTGTTTCTTGGACCGGACACTGGCCCAGGTGGGTGGGGTTCCCATGATAGTCTTAGGCTAACTCCTGTTAAGTGCGTGGCTGGTGATGCTCACCCAGCCCTGCCATCTCCCCAGAATGGTGAGGAATAATTCCCAGGACGAACTCTAGACCCTGTGTATTCAAAGTGACTCTTTCATAAATACCCACCTACCCCGGCAGGTGTTCTTGCCCTTTGGGCTGAAGAAACAGATTTCCAGGTTCTCTCCAGGACTTGAGATTTATTTCAAGAGAGCATACGAATTGGACAGGAACCAGACAGTGGCTGTGATCCCTCCTCTCCACATCTGTCTGTCTCACCACCTGCCTGTTTCTCTCTCACACACTCTTGGTTTTCTACTTGTCTCTCTCCTTTTCTAACCATCCACTGATAAATTTAGCCTGCACGAAGTTTACTTGGCTGTGAGTTTGACTCATGACCACACAATCTAAATATGTTTCCATCATAAACGGCCCTCTTTCAACAATCTGGATAATTTCTGTTTCCATACGCTTTCATTTGTCATCATCACGATGTATTTCTCACAGTCTCACCAGTCTTCAGTCTCTCAGTGTTCTGTGCCGTGGGTTTCAGATTTCCTTTAAACCTCCTATTGCTAAAGAGATCCCAACAGTCGGAAGGCGCGTTTCCCTCCTATGTTAGGACGAAGGAACAGAGGCCCAGGGGGTTTGGAGAGAATCTTGTTTGCCCTACTCTGCCCTACTCTATCCCCAAACAGTCAGACCTTTTGAAAGTTTCTGGTTAATAGTGTGGGGATTCATAAACCTTCAGAAATCACGGCAGCGCCCCCTCCCTACCTTACCCCTCGTATCTCCACACAGAAGAGGCAAAGGGAAGGGACAAGATGTTTCACAGAGCCTCTTCTGATAGCGCTCTGTGCTGGGCGGTCCTCACCCCCTCCCCATCTACTCTGTGGCCCACAGGCCCCACCTGCCCCACATCTGGCTGCCTCCCACCTAGGCTCCCCTGTGGTCTTGGGTTTAGGCCACAGGAGGCATGGGCAAGAGTGGAGAGTCTGGGGTATTTCTTCCTTGCCCCCTCCAGCGTAGACTGCAGCTCTGTCAGGCTACCCTCCCCAGGCTCTGCCTCTGGCCCAGCTGCCATAACCTGTTCCCTGTCTCTGAAAGTCCTACAATTGTTACAAGTTTGGATTTAAAGGCACTTGGGGCTTTGTTAGCTTGAGTTCCATGTTCAGTCACAGTGAAGGCCACAGCTGGTCCTCCCTGCCCCAGAGCCCGATGGGCCAGAGGTGAGGGTGGATGGAAGATGGACTGGGAGCTCCCAAGTGGCAGGGCCTTTGCTGCTTGAAGGACACTTTTGTGTGAGGAATTAGTGGCTTGGCTGTCATGTGAGGCTCGGTTCTCCCAGAAAACACTGAAGACTCCAGGGAAAGTTAACTTCAGAGTGGGAGCCGCACTTTTATCCTGGCTGGACGGGGCGGTTACAGGGACCTTGGAAATAGGGATGTTTTCCTCTTGGGAGAAAGGTGCCTTTGTGTGTTCACTCTCTCTCTGGGTCGGGTCCAGAGAGTCACCTCCAATCCAGCGCCATTCCCTCCTCTTTGCTTCTTATGGAAAGAGCCAGGCATGGCAGGGGATTCTGGGTTTTCATCCACCTCAGGGGACATAAAAGGTTAGAGTATTGACAAGAAAGGGGGAGGGAGAGGGTCCCACTGTGGCAGCTGGAGGCGACCAAGCAGACAAGTCAGAGCAAGCGAACATGTTTCATGTGGCCTCTTTCCTTCCGTGTTTGGAGAAATGATGCAAGAAAAGTAAAGCTCCCCTGTGTTTTTCACCTGGTGCTGGTGTTTTTCTGAACTGATGAAGTACAGGGAGAGTTAGAAGCCTCAAAAGAATGAATTGCTTTGTCCATGGAGTCCTCTCTTGGGAGGATGATGGGTCTTTAAAAGTGTAAGGACCAGTTGGGGGTGGGAGTGGGAAGTTGGGTCAACAGGCAGCCGAGGGACAAGGGAAAGCATGCTATCATGTGCAGTCAGACCTCTTCGTTTGTCATGTTTTCTAGGAAACACCTAAGTCCCATATGCAATTTAGAAGGTGTGGCGTCTAGGCCTTCTGCCGGCCGTTGCCTTTTTGGGCAGGGTGACTGACAGCTCGGTTCCAGGAGCCTGGGGTGATGGGAATACCCTGTGACTTCTAAGCAGCTCTACTGTCAGATGTGACCTGGAGTCCTCCAGTCTCTCTGCCTGGTCCCGAACACCGTGTGCCTAGGCGAGGGCCAGCGCTGGCCCCTGGCGGCCTCCCCAGATCCTGCGTGTAGGCTGGGCCACACAGCCCCGCTCAGAACTCAGCCCTTGGTCCTGCACCAGCGTGAGGCATCAGATTCATGCCGGCCCTTCCTTGCCCACTTGCCAGCACTTGCAGGGTGGTTACGGTGTGGCTCTGGCCGGGGTGTGCCTAGCCATCAGTCCAGTTGCAGTTGTTTTAATAAGCTGTAAGTTAAATGTCAGTTTGCGGTGACATTTGAGCCAGGCTAGGTCTTAAATGCAACTATTTGAACTCTCAGTCTTTTTTTTTAAGGGATGTAAAGATGGAACAGAGTTGTACATCTGTGATTTTTCACTCTGGCTCTGCTTATTCTTTGGGTTTCTCAACATTAGTGGACAATTCTGGGATGACCTGATTGCCAAGCCATTAGCATTCTTCACTCCTGTCCCCCTCCCCCTCCCTCCTTTTCTTCCTCCTCCTCCTCCCCCATCCTCCTCTTCCTCCTGCATCCTCTTCCTCCTCTTCCTCTCCTTCCTCCTTCTCCTCTTCCTCCTTCTCCTCTTTCTCTTCTTCCTTCTCTTCCTCCCCATCTACCTCTTCCTCTTCCTTCCCACTTCCTCCTCTTCCTCCTCCTCCCCATCCTCCTCTTCCTCTTCCTTTTCCTCCTCCATCCTCCTCTTTCTCCTCCTCCCCCTCCTCCTCCCCAGTTCCTCTTCTTCCTCCTCCTCCTCCTCTTCCTCCCCTTCCTCTTTCTCCTCCTTCTCTTCCTCCTCCACCCACCTCTTCCTTTTCCTTTCCATCCTCCTCTTCCTCCTCCTCCCTCCTCCAGCACTCTCTCCACCAATGACCTCTGCTGCATTATGTTATCATGAAATACCTCCCCGTTCATCCCTCTTTAACTGTAACATTAAAACATTCTAAACGTGTTCTGATTGTGCTAGGAGAGGCTTTCAGTTTTTCTGTTTCCAGCCTTAACCCTTGCTGACATCCTCACTTGTATCCTCTTCCTAGATAAGGAATCTCACCGTGGACGGGCACTTCGGCGCGTGGTCTCCATGGACACCCTGCACGCACACCGATGGCAGCGCCGGGGGGTCCTGCCTGTGTCGCACCCGCACCTGTGACAGCCCGGCCCCCCAGTGCGGCGGCTGGCAATGTGAGGGCCCCCGCATGGAGATCGCCAACTGTTCAAGGTGTGTCCCCCCAACACTGGTGCAGCTCCGTGTGGACGTGCAGACTGTGGGGGGTGGAAGTCCTTCGTAGTGTCCTTCCCTTTTCAAGAGAAGGGTATCAAAAGACATACACTTACTACAGAACACATAAAAGTTATGTGATCTACAGAAGGAGATTTTAAATTATAAATTAGATTATAATTTATAATCTAAACCTGTGTAATATGTTCATTGCTAGATTAGGAAAAATATTTTTAATGGGCATACTGTTATTGACTTGTTTGAGGGAAACATCCATATCAATTAAAATCCTCTTCAGGAACATCTAGCCTAATAGTCCCTTCTGGTAGGACACGATACATTTGCTGTGAACTGACCTAACCCATGTGGCTCTTCACAGTGGTCCCTTTCCTTTGCCAACGTCAGTGACCCTAGTGTCTAGAAGCATGAGAGTGCTATCAACCCTCCACCCTGACTTTGCCATTAGGTGGTTCCTGAGAATTAAAGTGAGTCTGAAATCAGATTTGGCCACACCTTGACACAGCCGATTCTTACAAATGGAGTTCCAGTTCCCCATCCCTCGGGCCTGCTGACATGTATGCACATGGAGGTTCTCAGAAGGCAGATGTGATGCTTCTGGCAGCACCTCAGCCAACCCCTTAGTCAGACTGCTATCAAGGCAGACACTTCATGAAAGAGAGCCCCTAGCCCTGCACCCAGTCCCTGCACAGACAGAGGTACATGCATAGTGTATCAGCCCACCCAATCCTGACATCACTTAAGGCATCAAACAAAAATTATTCCTGCAGCACAGGTACTAAGTGCCCCCTCATGCAGATTCGGGAAGTGACATGCACTTGGCCTCCTTTGGAGTGTGAGCAGCAAGGTGGCATAGTTTTGACAGTCTCAGAAGCTATCCATAGAGTCAATATTCCCGAATATGATGTAAAGGACAGATCTGGGGTGGCTGCTAGATTTCACATGCCTGTGCATGACTTGGCACATGCACCATGTCTGTACCTGCACAGTACAAGTGTCCTGGGGCAGTGGTCCTCACAGCAACTTGCTCATCTGCCCCCTAAAAGAATATTGCTAAACTAGCTACCCCTCAAACACTTGTAGATTGGCATATATTTTTTTTTATCAAAAGTTTTAACAGTTGCAGAGAAATAATCTCTGTTACGTCACTATTTAAATGTGTAATGGAATCCAAATGCCTTAGTGATTTCATAGCTACCTGCCCATTTAAAAAATCAATCAGCAGGCTCTAATTTAACATTTAGAAAATGTATGTTTTTCCTTCTGTGAATTTCCTATTTCTATTCTCTTTCTCTCGTAGAATCTTATCCAAATATATTATGTTTCTATGTTTAAAAGTCTTATATTGATTACTATATCATACCTCTCTGTGACTACCACAATAGCAAATTATATGAATGGAATTGAAAAACCAAATCTTTATTTCTGATAACCATAGGCTTTACATTTTAAATATTTATTTTGAAAATTAGCTTACTATGAATATTAACATCATGAATGTTACACATTTTGACAATTTTTTGAAACTAAAATGTCAGATTTTATTGGAAATCCATTACTTCAGGCAATTGTTTTTAACTCCCAACTATTTTTCCTATTCAGGCATGAATGCAGCCTCTTGTCTGACTCGGGGAGGGCTTAGCATCAATTCCATTCTTACTAGTTACAAGCACTGACAAGTACGGCTCCCATAAGTAGATGGAAATATAAGATTACAGCATTTTCACTCACTTTTCTGAATTCTTTTGAAGTCATCTGCCAAAAGTATGGTAATCTAATAGCCAAAGATTGCTTTTATTGCTTCATATCAATTGATGACCTGTTTATGTTGGCGTTCAATTTTGTTGGAAGCAAAAAATTGCAACCCACCTTACCTGCAAGCCAACTTTTTTGCTCATTCAGTACTGACAGATACTTCCTCCGTTTGTGCAAAGCACATCGGAAAGCCTTTCAGAAGGCCAACCAGAGGATTACAAACTAAACCTGTTATTGTTTACTCATAGGCATCTCCTCTAACCCCATATACTCAGAAAGTGTCGAGAAATTCAAAATATTGCTAATTCAGTACATCCTGAAAATATATTTTTGGGTTTTTTTTTTAAGGTTTATTTATTTATTCGAGAGAGAGAGAAATAGAGGGAGCGGGAGAGAAGCAGACACCCCGCTGAGCAAAGAGCCTTTTAGGACCCTTAGATCGTGAAATCAAGAGTCAGGCGCTTAACTGATGGAGACACTCAGGCACCCCACAAATATATTTTTGATTAAATGCTTTTATCACATCACATCATTTAAATATGTTTTCTTACTACCCTAGAGCAGCAGATTGAAGTCATTCAATGTATGAAAGGAAATCCACAATATAAAGTAATTAGCTAAGCCAGACTTTCAAAGCAGGGCCATGTCAGCCTATCAGTCAGAAAGATTTGGTTTTATTTTATAATTAAAATGAACATTTGAATGTGCATCCACATGATACCCTGTCACTTCTGAATTCTAATTCTTGGGGAAGGAGGGGCAGAACCAGGTAGATAGGAAGAAGAGAGAGAAATACGTAGCCAAATAGGAAGGTAGAAGGTCCAGGGAAGGGAGAAATGATCTGTGCGTGGGCCTGAAAGACTGAACAGGGAGCCCCAGAGCTGGGACAGCCCTGGGTGGTGGTTCGATCCTCTCAGCTGCCAGTCCTAGCCACCGGCCCTCTGAGCAGCTGGAGAAACGAGGGCCTCGGTCCTTGGGGCCACGACAGGGCACGGCACCCATCCTATGGGCTTTGACAACTGGAGGCTAGAAGAAGCCCAGTCCTTAACAGAGTCCTGCTCTGCGCTGCAGCATGTCAGAACGCAGAACAACCCAGCTGGCTCAACATCCTGGTCCTGGTCCTGAGTAACCAGGAGAACAGTTCAGACAGGGATGCGCTGAGTTTCCTGTTTCCTCTGCTTCTTCTTCTGCTCTCCCTTGATTGTGTTACTACACTCCATGCTCCTGCTCCCCTGCCCCTGGCGTGTCATGACCACAGCAGCATCTTATATTTTAAAACAAGTATCAGGAAAACTTCTCAAATCAGTCTTCAAGCTCTCTCCACACTTGCTTGTTAATTTACAGTATTTTTTTTTTAAAGTATGGTCTTGTTTCCATGAGCCTGTTTAGCATGCAAAAACCATTCTGGGCAGGTCTTCTATGACATCCCTAACCCTGCAGATCAAATGGGGGATCCCACTCTGTGAGAGCGCAGTGTGCGAGGGCGCTTCCTCCCCAGGAGGAAAGGCCAATCAGAGTCTAGCCACCAACAATGCCAGGACCCGGACCTGCTGTGCCCCTGCTCCTCTTCTCAGGCCAGCCCGGGTCACTTCACAAGATTGAAAGGAGTACAGCAGGGCTCCACAGATTAGATTATTTGTGTGAAGGACGCCTGAGTGGCTCAGCGGCTGAGCGCCTGCCTTCAACCCAAGTCATGATCTTGGGGTCCCGGGATCGAATCCCACATCGGACTCCCCGCAGGGAGCCTGCTTCTCTCTCTGCCTGTGTCTCTCTCATGAAAAAATAAATAAAATCTTTAAAAGATTTGTGTGATTACAGAAAACAGAGGCATATCAGCTTTGCAGTCTGCACAGCATTCTTTTTATGAAACTGAGATGGTTGCCATCGAGGCATGGGAGAAACTTTATAAAAGTTACAGAACTGTTGCTATTTGAAGGTTGTGATCAGTGATGAATATTCTTTTTGATACTATTTATGGAAAAAAGGACAGTCAAGTGCATGACTGCAGCTTGTTTATTGATATGTCTTTGGCTTTGGTTCCTGTTGAAATGTCATCCTCTGAGCAGACCTGCAATATATTTAGTGGTTATTTTAAGATTAATAATTGAATAACTGAACCCATCTTAGTGATGCTTTAAATGCATAACTGGCCTGTTGTGGATTGGTTTAATCCTCGAAATGATTGGTATGCTGATACATGCTTACTTGGTGTTAGTTAACGGCCGCCAGCTACAGTGTCTGCTTCTAAGAGACATTACAAGCCTGCAAACCCAGGTCTGAAGAGTAGACACACACGTAGGTAATTGCACTCATGTAGTTCTAAACTTAATGTATTTCTGTTATTTATGCATACTTCCATTTACCCACTTCTCTCTCTACAACATGTTCCCTATATTGTAAATAGAATATATCACAAGATGTCATATTAAAAGGTTTAGGAAACTAAAAATTTCCAAACAATTTTGGAAGCAGTGTTCCCTGCAGTATCTAACAGTTTTGCCGACATATAAAGAAACTTTGAGAGTCAAAAGGTCATTTTATTCATGTTGAAATGGCTGTTTTTTAGAAAATTCAATGAATTTTTGATATCTTTTTTAAATTGTGTGGGATAACAGGGTATAAGATACTAGCTAATTACCTTTATGAGCAACTTGGGAGGATTTGTCATATTTTGTCATTCCTTGGTTGAATTACCTTAAAGCAGCTTTACGATAATATAATACATCAAAGTATCACTATGTATTTTAGTTATTTATATCATGAAGAAGTTTCAGAAAATAGAGAAATATGAAATATACTAAGAATTTTCTCAGAGGAATTTTCACTTGAAATTATTATAGAAATTATATATTCAAATTATTGTTTATACCTTGAGTTTCAATGGCACAGGTTCCACAACTACATATTTTTAAAGGAATGTATAAAGTAAAAATAAGAATGATTTTTTTCAGTTGATTTTTTTTTTTTGAGTGGAAATGAAAATCCTATGAGGACAACATATCTATAGAAACGCATATGTGATCAGAGAAGTATAAACATATTCCAATTGAAGTAGACTGTTCACATGGGAGTTTGGATGCTGAATTTAACAGATCTTTTGACAGTTAAAATCTTTAAAAATGCCTGCAATTTGTTTTTTAATATCAGGGACTCTACTAAGGGAGATACTTAAATTCTAAACATTCTGAATACAGACATTTTAATACAGGAAAAGTACAACATTAAACAACAACAAAAACTTCTATCAGTGGTGGTTCATTTTATAAAACACTTTAATACAAACTGTTTTTCATTTTAATTTTATGGTTTATATGCCTATCATATTATGTGTAGGATAACATAAATACAGTCATGTGCAATTTGTACTTTTTGTTTATATTCCATATCTTCGTCAAATTCTAAGAAAATAGCCAAGAATCTGAATTCATAGTACCCTTCCTTCATTTTTATTGAAGTTTGTTTTAAAACTTTGGACATTACGATGCTCTTTATCAGTAGGAATGCTATCAGAATTACTGATCTTTGTTGATATTACTAGATTTTAAAAGTAAGCATTATAGGTAGTTTTGGATGATATTTTGTTCAGATGTGCCCTTTTTATACATCAGAAATGATATAGTACAAATCAAATAGAAGATAAACTCCAGAGGTTCAGGGCATATCTAATTCCTTTTCAACAGAATAAACTTATTCTTCATTACACTTATTCTTCATTAATTTAACATTTTCATAACGAAAATGTTTTAGTAGTTTCTCTAGCCCATTTTAAATTATGTATAGTGCACTTTAAGCATTAGTCTCAAAGGTCCTACCTTGACTCTAAAATCAGATACCGAGGAGAAGGATCTCACGGGACTGGATGTGTCCAGTCCTGTCCTATGGCTCCTCTTCCCCGTCCCTTCCCAGCCTGGGATCCAACAGTCCACATGGGGGACGCGTGGAGGAATTTGGAGGTGGGCGCACACGGCGGGAGATGCTGAGCTAGTTTGACTCTGTGACGCCACTGCTTCCTCTCCCCAGGAATGGAGGCTGGACACCCTGGACCTCGTGGTCTCCCTGCAGCACCACCTGTGGGATCGGCTTCCAGGTGCGCCAGCGATCCTGCAGCAACCCCACTCCGCGGCACGGGGGCCGGGTGTGCGTGGGCCAGAACCGCGAGGAGAGGTAGGCGCCGCTCTGCCCCCAGCACTGCCATCCTCACGCTTCCTGCCATTCCAGCGCGGCCGCGTTTCTCTGCGGTTTCAGTTTGGGATGTAGCTTAGCTTATCTGTGGCATCCCTTTCTGTCGAGCCAAAGCGTCCTGTTCTTCTCCTGACATCCTCTACTTTTGATCCAAGCCTCATGTCGACAAGCATCACTGTGCCAGCGTCCGCCGTGCCTGCATGGTTGGCTCGCTGAGCAGTTCCCAGGGGAGCAGAGGTGCAGGGACAGGGGGCACCTCTGTGCTGGGCTCCCTGGGGACGCAGAAAGTGAGTCTGCTGGAGGAAAAGTGTTCGTGTTAGAATTCAACCAGACCCAGTCTCAAACCCTGCGGTTCCAGGTAGGACCTAAGGCGGCCTTGGGTCCAGATGGTAGTCGGATGAAGTAGTTTCCCATCAGAACTAACTCCAGCAGCTGGAGCAAGGTGAGAACATATTCAGGGTCAGGGTGCATTTATAAGGACACCCTCTTCTCTTAGCCCAGATGCTCGGGGAGGCCGCCGCGGAACACAGACGGCGCCGTGTTCCGTGTGTGCTGTAAGCTTTCGGTTCCTCGTGGGGATGTTTCAGTTCAGCTTGCATTGAACAGTTTGTTGCTTTTTCTAGAATCAAACATTTGGCTTTGGCTTCATAAAATCTACAGTTGTGACGGTTGGCTCTTTCCTGCATATGTAAAGTACATTCTAGTTTATGACTGTTGGGAGAAAATCCAAGTAGGTGAATTTCACACCACCCAGGATTTCTATTTTTTCCCACTTATATAAATGTATTGACCCATGTGAAACAAAATGGCTTTTGATGCCTTTTAATTAAAATGTAGTAAGGATTGTATCTGTCATATGGGTTCAGTAAGAGCCTCTTAGAAAACTACTGTATGCAGCTCTTTGCTATGTGATCAATATTTATATAGACAAAACCAACAGGTTTACTGTACAGGTCCTTCCCTGCTAGGTATTTATTACAAACTCAAAACAACCGGGGAGAATCGTGCCTTTCTTTCTTCACTGTGATCCTAAATTGCCAATTAGGATGTCATTCCTTTTGACTCAGAAGAAAAGGAAAGATAATTTTTACGAAGCAAGGATGGTCGTTTTTGAAGTGGTCCCCTGAGACATCTATCATTTCCAATCCAATACCAGTTGATAAGTGGGAAAGCTGGTTATGAGCGAATTGTCTCCCTGCTATTTCTAAACCTTGTAAGATTTAAAATTGATTGGAAGTTTTAAAATGCCTTACATTGTCACATAATACAGCTCTTTCAGGCAGAGTCACCTTCATCAGTGTGAAGTTGCCCTAGGATCCCAGCAACTCTGCAAATGTAGCACCCGTTAGCCCCTTTCCTAGGCTGAGTGCACAGGAAGGAAGTTGCTGTTTAACTCCATGGCTAACAGATATGTACATTCTGTATGCACTTGTGATGGTAAAGCTACGTCTTCAGGGAAAAATCAGGATGGCTAGCATGTTTGGGGGATTTACACTTAAAATGTTCCCTTTTTATGTAAAAAAAAAAAAAAGAAAACAGGCTTATTTGGGCAAGATAAATATTTTGTTAGTGGAGGAATATTTGAATATATATAATAAATGGGTGGATGGTAGGAACAGAAACTCTATAAGATTTTTATAAAATTGAAGCTTCCCTATTGAACAGCCTTTCTAGATTAACAGGCTATCAAGAGATTAATAAAACTTAGAAAAAACAGTACAGAATACCTGTTTCTTGGTCTTCACAAGCAAATAGTTCTGAGATTTCTTTGTTGTGTTACATGGGAGGTGTCTCTGCCTGCACAGTATAAGGGAACACCATCCCCTAGACATATTTGAGAACTAAACTCAAGATTCCAGGAGACTCTGGTCTCCATAGGAGGGCACAGAAGGACAATGACAAGACATATACACAGTAATACCATTGTACCTGCTGCTCTAAATACCATCAGCCCTAAAGAACTCCCAAGTGGCCCCAAGTGAATAGATTGATTCCCCCAGAAAAGTCCCTAAGTTAAGGCCGGGATTATAGTTAGTGACTTCGTTTGGATCAAAATGTCCAGGATGGAGTGATTCAATGGTAGTTTTATGGCAATAAAAATCTCAAAAGTATTCACACCATTTTTTCTGACATACTGGATTTAAAAAAATAATCTAACTTATCTTGTACACTTACTTTAGAGGGTGTGGACAGTTTTTCTGTTCTAAAAGGTACCGGAAAATGATGTTCTTGAGTACCAAGAACCAAGTGGAAGTACTGATTCCCAAAGAGGCCACTAACAAGGATGAAGCAGTGGACCTCTGTGTCAATACTATCAAAATGCAAGTGTCATTATCTGTATTAGTTTTCTCTTCGTATGTAACCATAGTTGCAAAAAATTAGTGGCTTAAAAAGGCACACATTTATTATTTCACAGTCCTAGTGGATGAAGAGTTTCAGTATGACTACTTGGGTTCTCCGCTCACCCAGAGCTGCAGTCTCATCTGGGCATCAACTGGGGATAGACCTATTTGTAAGATCACATGGTTGTTGTCAGCATTTAGTCCCTGGGGGATTGTCAAATTAAGAATCTCAGTTTCCTGCCAAGTGAGCTATTCTGACATGGTCACTTTCTTCCTCAAATCTGGCAAGGAAGAAAGTCTCCTCATGGGATGGGCAGTATGGTTTTATATAGTGCAGTTGCAAATTGACATGCCATCACCTGGCTATATTCTATTGGTTAGAAGTCACAGACCCTGACTTCACTTAAGAGAAGACATTACACAGGACATGAATACAAGCAGGCAAGGATCACTGGGGTCACCTTGCAATATCTGCCACAGTCAATGACATGTCCCTCAGTCATTCATGTCCTTTCCATATGCAAAACGTATTTCACCTATTCCCAAGGCCCCCAAAAGTTTCATACCATTAAATCATCTCCCCAAATTCCAGAACCTTACCATTTCAATCAGGCTCAGATATGAATGAGGCTTTCTGGGTGTCATCCCTCTCATCCTTTCAGCCTCTAAAATCAAAGCAAGGTATCTACCACCAATACACCCAACTTGTGGTGGTGGGACAGGCAATGGGTAACAGCTATTGACATTTCTGTTCAAAAGAGCGGGGGGCAGGGTTGGAAAGTATAGAGGAATCACTGCTCCATGGAAATTCTGAAATCTAGCCAGACAAGTGTTGGGAGTTGCTCGATTAAGTTTCAAGGCCTATGCATAATTCTGCATGGTTCTTGGCTCTGCCTTCTAGGCTCTCATTGCTGCTTCCTGATTCATCTTTTCTTTTTCATGAAAGCATGTGCTTGCAGCCGGGTAGTTTTATCAAACTGTTTCCTGCCAGTAGGATTCTGAATTCCAGCAGTCTCATTCCATTTGTATTTTCTCTGTACGGTGCAAGCTGGTATTTTTGCTGAAATAAACTTTATGGGTCTTTTGTGGATTTCCTTAAGGTTTACTCTAGTAAACAAATCCACACCCACAGACCTTTTTTGAGATAGCTCTCTCTAGCCAGGGATCCTCCTGATGGTGCGGGACCCCACCCTGTGGCTTGCTTGTGATTGAGACCATCTGTGAGGCACACCCTTGCTCCTGACCTCTGGAGAGCACCCTTTGTGTAACTGAAGCTACTCTGATCCTTTGGTCTTTCTGAGGTTTTAGCAAGAGGTTATACCCTCACGCCTCCAGCGTTTTCCTCCATGCCAGCCATTCCTGACAGTACTCAGAAGCTATTTATCGATTTGAGCATATTTGCCATCAGTAGAGACTCAGAATTTCCAAAACTATTCCATCCTGGTCCCTCCTGTTTGTTATTCCTTCCCACAATTTTTTTTTCCTTTCCTCATACATTTTAGCATAAGCAGCAAGAAGAAACCAGGCTGCACCTCCAACACTCTGTGTGGAAATTTTCTTGGCAGCGTAACTCACTTCACACTGACGTGTTCCGCTTTCCATAGAACCGTAGAGACAGCCTGGAAGCTCTCTGCTGTGTCACAATGTTCTCCCTTACCCCAGTTTCCAATCCTGGGCTCCTCTTTTCTTTTTCATTTTGATGGTGGTAAAATATATTTACCAGGGCAACCCCGGTGGCTCAGCGGTTTAGCGCTGCCTTCAGCCCAGGGCCTGATCCTGGAGACCCAGGATCAAGTCCCACGTCAGGCTCCCTGCACAGAGCCTGCTTCTCCCTCTGCCTGTGTCTCTGCCTCTCTCTCTCTCTCTCTCTCTCTCTCTCTCTGTCATGAATAAATGAATAAAATCTTTAAAAATATATATTTTATTTAACATAAAATTCACCATTTAGCCATGTTTAAGTGTTTGATTCAGTGGCATTAATTACCTTTACTGTATTGTATAACTATAAAACATTACCTATTTCCAACCATCACCCCAAACCTGTAAACATTAAGCAGTGATTCCCCATTTTTTCCCTCCTCCCAGCCCCTGGTAACCTCTAATCTATGTTCCTTCTCTATAAATTTGCCTATTTGAGATATTCATATAGATAGAATCACGGGATATTGGCATCCTTGTGTCTTGCTGATTCCATGTAGCATAATGTTTTCAAGGCTCATCCGTGCTGGACCATGTGTTAGAGCTTCATTCCTCTTCATAGGCTGAATACTACTCAACCGTATGGCTTTCTCATGTTGTATTTATCTCTTTAGCCATCAGTTGACAGGTGGGTTATTTCCACCTTTTGGTCCTTGTGAATAGTGCTACAGTGAACACTAGCATATGAGTGTCTGTTCAAGTCCCTGTGTGAGTTCTTTGTGTAACTGACAGTGCTCAGTGTATAAACCTGACAGTGTATGAACCTAGAAGTAGAATTTCTGGGTCATATGGCAATTCAGTGTTTCATTTTCTGGGGAGCTGCCAAATGGTTCAACACAGTGGCTTCAGCATTGTACACTCCCACCAACAGTGTGTCGGGGTTCAAGTTTCTCCACAACCTCGCCAGTGCTTGTTTGTTTCTTCCTTTCTTTCCTTTTTTCTTGCCATCCAGCAGGTATAAAGTAATTATCTCATTGTGGTTTTGATTTGCACTTCTGTAAGGACTAATGATGTTGAGCATCTTCTCCTGTGCCTACTGGCCACTTGTCTACATTTTTGGAAATGTCTGTTCAAGTCCTTTGCCCATTTGCTTATTGAGTTGGTTTTGTCATGAAGTTTTAGTGCTTATTCTATTTCCTTCTAAAGCCTCACTGGCAGCATCCTCAAAGTCTCTCTACTACGATCCTCAAACTTCTTGCTTCTACCCATTACCTGGTCCCAAAGTCATGTTCACATGTCTAGGATTTTCTGCAGTCGCACTGCACGTTAAGGCGCCAAAATCTTTTTCAGGAGACATTACATAACACTGTTACCTCTGACTCAGGGCCTGAAGCACTTCGTGTTTATTGGCTCACAGGTTCTGTGGGTTTGTAGCTGGGACACAGTTGACCTGGGTCCTTTGCTTCTGGATCTTACGAGGCTGCCACACACCGTAGACCATGGCTGGGGTCTCATCTGAGGCTGACGGGAGGTGTGCTTCCCACATCACATGGTTGTCAGCAGCATTCCGCTCCCCAGGTGCTATCAGACTAAGTCTCTGAGCCAGAAGTTCCCTCAATCCCTCACCACCTAGGCCATTCAGGTCTGACTGCTTCATTCCTCAAAGCGGTGGCATGGGGAGATGGGGGAGAGTTTGCTAAAAAAATGCATATTGCAGTCTTGTGTAGATTTAATCATGGAAATGATATCCTGTCATTTTTGCCATATTCCCTTGGTTAGGAGCAAATCACGGGTCCTTCCCACCTCCTGCTCCCCACCACACACACACAAGGTGTGACGTCCAGAAGGGGGGACCACAGGGACCACATTAGAGTCTGCCCCCACTGCATTATCAAAGTTAAGAGGCCCAGAACCAGTAGGGACTTTACTATGTGATTTTTATTATTTGATTTCTTTTATCATATGATTTTTTATTATATTTTTCTCTGTCTCTCTGGAGTGTGTTTGCTTATTAGCAAGCTAAAGTACTGCTCCTTTGCAAACCATTCCTTTCTCCTCCTGGGTTCTCCTAGCTCTCTCCTGGGGTAAAAATTAATAGTGTGGGGGACTTATTGTAGGTACAGTTTCTCTGGTGCCACAGAGATTTGATTATTTCAATATGGCCCAGGAAAGGGATGGTCGCTTGAGCCAATCCAGGAGCAGAGGCTCAGACAGGGCACTGACTAGTTCAGGCTGACAGACACTGCAGTGAGAAACTAGCACGGACCAAACCAGAGCAAAACGCAGCTTGTAGCATGAAGAGATATGACCACCTCACACCAGTGAGAATGGGGAAAATTAACAAGGCAGGAAACCGCAAATGTTGGAGAGGGTGCGGAGAAAAGGGAACCCTCTTACACTGTTGGTGGGAATGTGAACTGGTGCAGCCACTCTGGAAAACTGTGTGGAGGTTCCTCAAAGAGTTAAAAATAGACCTGCCCTACGACCCAGCAATTGCACTGTTGGGGATTTACCCCAAAGATACAGATGCAATGAAACGCCAGGACACCTGCACCCCGATGTTTCTAGCAGCAATGTCCACAGTAGCCAAACTGTGGAAGGAGCCTCGGTGTCCATCGAAAGATCAATGGATAAAGAAGATGTGGTCTATGTATACAATGGAATATTCCTCAGCCATTAGAAAGGACAAATACCCACCATTTGCTTCGATATGGATGGAACTGGAGGGTATTATGCTGAGTGAAGTAAGTCAATCGGAGAAGGACAAACATTATATGGTCTCATTCATTTGGGGAATATAAATAATAGTGAAAGGGAATAGAGGGAAAGGGAGAAGAAATGTGTGGGAAATATCAGAAAGGGAGACAGAACATAAAGACTCCTAACTCTGGGAAATGAACTAGGGGTGGTGGAAGGGGAGGAGGGCGGGGGGGTGGGGGTGAATGGGTGATGGGCACTGAGGGGGGCACTTGACGGGATGAGCACTGGGTGTTATTCTGTATGTTGGCAAATTGAACACCAATAAAAAATAAATTTATTATAAAAAAAAAGATATGACCAGAAATGATACAGTGTTGAGAATCTAGTTCACATTGGGTTATGAAAGGCAGTTCTTTTCACAGAGACTAATTTGTGGAAAAATTGATAATTTATGGAGAAATATTGCTGGGTTATTAATTCACTTTTAAATGCAAAATGAGAATGAGCAGTCAAGGGCAAAATTAAAATCTTAATTTTTAATGCATCATGAAATGCATCTGTGACTTTCAGTGCTTTAAGATACTAGAGATCCAGGAAAGCCTAAAAAACTTCAAGAATGTTCAGCTGTTATTGGGCAAAAGCTAGCTGTGTATAGAGGGCTAGAGAGATGAAGAACCACTGGCCGGTCCATTGTATAGATATTTTATCCATAAATTAATAAAAGTCTTGGAACAAGCAGAGTTGCCAAGGTATCTAACTTCTAGTCCCCATTGTCGTCTGTGACCAGGAAAGACACTGGAGACTCAGTGGGTAGTTTAAGAAGATGCACTTCTGTCGGGAGCACATGCTGGTTGGAGTGAGGGACCTGGGGGTCAGAAGGACCCTGCTTCCTTGAAATTGCAGAGAATCCTGTGTTTGAGGATTGTAAAGGAAGGGCTCTGCCTCTGGGCCAACTTTCCTGAGGTGGATTTGTGAGTGAAAACCCAGACGTAAAGGGGGCATTGCTGGCTAGCCTAGCAATTTCTTTCCTTTCCGACCTGCCTTGCAGAGGGTGACAGAGTCACATATCTTGGTTGAAGCTCTTTTCCCAGGACTGCTGTAACAAGAGAAAGAGCGAAAAATGGAAGGCGCATGTGGATAGCTTTAAAATGCAGTCAAATTTATTGACCCTGGTTGCAAGTTCTGTGCTACATGCAGTTTTCAGGCTCTCCTGCAGTAGGACGTCAGCTCTGCTAACAGAGTGATTTCTGACGTGGCCTGCCATAGGTAAATATGAGAAAGTATTTATGTTCTAGGATGTATTTTGCTATGGGAAGATGGTAGCTGCCTTGCTGTGCTTTTTATTAAAAGTGTTTTATAAGTATATTTAGCAAGATTTTCCTTTATCCTCCCTATTCTTCTATTGCTTGTTTTTGTTTCTGAAAGCTAAAATGAGGATAAAGAGTCCTGGCGGTCCATACATTTTACATGTTGGCCAATCGGCCCAGCGGGAGGTGGCCTCCTACCCCTCAATCTATCACAGTGAGAGAAGTTATATGTGGATATTTTGAATCAAAATCTGAGAGTTCTAAAAAAAAAAAAAAAAAAAAAAATCTGAGAGTTCTGATGTTCTGTGTTTTCTTTCCTCCCAAACATGTTCTTGAATGGCACCTCCCTTTTTGGATGCTCCATGTGCTGACACATATGTTACTAATCCCTGGGTAGGCAGGATGTTTTCCTTATTGCAGTTGTGCCTGTTGGCACATGCTTCCTGAGATCAAATGTTTTTCATCTGTTGTATCCTCAATCTTGTTTTGGCTCTCCTACCTAGAAGCCACACTCTCTTAATTAGCAAACCCCTTCCCTTTCTCACCTACACATACGCATGTCCATCGCCCTGAACTCTTGAGAGCCAGAGCCCTGGGAGGCTGTGTATGACCTGGAAGAGCAAGGTTATATGTTTCTCTTCCTTAAAAGTTGAGAAGATGAAAGAGCGAGGACTATTTGGTTCCGCTGACTACTCATCTATGTGAACATTTAGAGAAATGAAATGTGCCCTATGGTTCTTGCCTTTGAGGCTTCTTCTGCTATGACACATCAGCTGTCTCCCCCCCAGAATTACACGTGCCTCCCTCCTTCCCACAAAGGAGAGGCTGACATATGACTCTACTGTTCATCTTTATGTGTTTCTCTGCACTCACACAGATGCCCCATCTTCGCCCCACTGCACCAAGCCCAAGCCCAAGTGTGTTACTTTCCATCGTGTTTGTCCAGCTTGGAACACCTCTCCCTGGCACTGTTGCAATCCAGACTCTCCTGGTTGGCATTTGCTCCTTCTGCTCTTCCTGCTGGTGGAGTCTTTGGAAACTGGACCTCACATTGACACAGGGAGTGCTCCTGATATTTCAGGGAGCTCCGGGCCACCAGTGGGAATGAGACAGCAACCCCTGGAGACCAGTCTTCACTTTCCAACCTGGATGGTACAATTTTGTTTCCTCAAATGACTTGTTCTGGTTTCTGGAAACCAGCTACCATTTGTCCTTACTTCCTACTCATTAATAGTATTTTCTGTTCTGGGCTTGTGTCCATTTCCCTGTATTCATCTTAGGTTGTAAACACCTGTCATATGGAAACACGTTTGGAATGCCCTTTGCATAATGCCCTGCAGGATTTAGCGTTTATTAAAACGGTGGCATTACGGGTGACTTAACATAGCCTTGCAGATGAGAGTCTCTGCCTCGTGTCTGGATACAGATGGGGTGGGGAGAGACATGTTAGAAAAAGTCCTGCATGCTTCTGTCCTCTAGAAGCTAAATTTCTGTTTAGTAGATGGAGAACTGAATTTAAATAGTGCTTTAAATTGCCAGATATGTTTCACGAAGTTTGACCATGGTCAGAACAATCTCTTCCTCCCTAGAGGCTGTAACCTGTAGAATGCCAGGCTGCTTCCTTCTTGCTTTTTGTTTGTTCATTTGTTTCTCTCACTTGGCTTCATTTCGCTTATAGTATTAAAAACTGGGGAGAAATTTAACTCATTTAAGGCCAGAGAAGGCCTTGTATAGTTGGCTAATAATTGACAATATGAACATATATGTAGAAGGACAGGGTGTATGAATAGGACCAGTGTTTGTAAATAGTTATTCAAGTTGTCAAGGATAACTGGTGGTCTTTTAGAATTAAGGTTGTGTGACATCACTTTGAGAGGTTACAAATACATTTAAAAATACAATAACCTAAGGAAACATGAGGCTTCCTGCTATAATCAAGCTTTAACTTTTCTTTACTTTATATTAATAGGATTGTGAGCCTTATTTGATTCAAGAATGAGAATTGAATTCCAAAGACACTTTTGCTGCCTTTGTGTCCATAACCTACTTTATCTTTCAGTGTTTGTGTTTAGAAGATAAATGCCCTACCTAGCTATTCTCTGTGTGGTCTCATTTTTGAGTGTCTATTTGAAGGGTTCTGTTTTGTTTGTTTCTTCTCTAATTGGCTGCACAGGAAGCTCCATCCTGCATTGTGAGTTGAGCATCTTCTTCATTGTCTCCTGTGCATCTCACTGTCTGTGCGCACACAGCATGGCCAGTACCCCACCTGCCCCCATGACTGTGCAAACCACTCCGCACACAAAAAGCCCCTCCACATGGAGCATGCCCATGTATTCAACATCTGGTGCAGGGAAGGACCGTGGAAAGGTCTGTGGCTTCATGTTGCCCTGAACAGTTTCCTTTTCCTCTTGATTTCCCCATCACAGATACTGCAATGAGCATTTGCTGTGCCCCCCGCACATGTTCTGGACGGGCTGGGGTCCTTGGGAACGGTGCACAGCCCAGTGTGGCGGTGGCATTCAAGCTCGCCGCAGGACCTGTGAGAATGGACCTGACTGCGCGGGCTGTAATGTGGTGAGTATGGACCTCTTCATTCTCAGCCCATGACCTAGAGCTGGGAGTCTCAAGCCAGCACATCCTGGGTACTCTGCACACACTTGATATACTGCAAGCATTAGGTGTTCTACAAACACTACATGCTTTGTAAACATGACATGTCTAGACACTGGATGCTCTGTATACAGTAGATGCTCTGCAAACATGAAATGCTCTGTAAAGTGACATTTGACAAGATGCTCTGCATGTGCTATGTGCTGTAAATCATGTAAGTTTCTCTAGTTAATGAGAATATTTGGAGGAAATACTGGAAATTCATAGTAGCTTGGAGGCTTCTTGAATTAAATATTCACTTATGGGATAAACTGCCCCCGGAGTTCCCAGTTCTGATTTCTAAGCTATGACAGAAGCTTCAATGTGCTTACCTCTGGTCACTGTATTCGGTTTGGGAGAATGGCATAAGGTCTCCACACTGAACCATACGAAGGTATAGAAAGCAGAAGAAACCTGAGACACTCTGAGGATCGAGAAACTTTATGGGGCTGTCGTCAGAGCACACTGGTGCCCAAGTCAGAGCGAATAAAGGACAACTTAGAGTTTTGTTTTTCTTCTGCCTTCACAGGTCATATTTCTTTTAACACTCTAAATCCTTACAAAAAATTCCACTTGTGCAAGCACCATTCCAAAGGCTGCTGCTGCTCTTCCTGTGGTACCTGTAATGATGACTTAGTACTGAGGGCTGCTGGGCCTCTGCCTCGGCCAGCTCCCCCAGGGCTGGCGGCATAGCGTGCACGCAGTGGGTGAGCATGTCCTGGGGGAGAAGCTCAGCATGAGAAGGTCTAGCTTGGCATTCTTCCTCGCCGGTCTTTCCAGTCATTCTTTGCATCGTTTTCATAACCGTGGTCCATGAGGCTGAGCAATGTTTTTGTGCTGCAGTAACGCTTGTTTTTGTGAAATGCAAAAACCACACACTCCTGAGAGCCTTGGAAAATTCAGAGAGGAAGAAGGCATGGGCATTTTTGTCAGAGATGCCCAATGCAAGGAGATTTCTGTTACTGGGATTTGCAATTAGATTCCTTCCCCTTCACCTGGCAAATATTGCCATAGCTTTAATAGAAGCTATAACTGATTATAGAAGCACTTGTTTCTGGGTTGGCCTGCACTGAATTATGGCCATGAAGAATCTTAGTGCCAGTTTAGAATGATATTTATTGATATTTCAGATGCTGAAACATAAAATTATTTGTTAAAATGAGCAAGGTAATTCCATGAACACTCACTTGTTCTAGGAAGATGGTTTAAATGGGTAGCTTCATTTTCTGCTGAAATACATCATTTCCTATTTCTGGTAGATCAGCATCAGGGACCGGGATCCCCACTCACATATGAAGGTTTGTCTCATCAGCTGGGAAGGTGCAGGGAGGATGACCTGGGTTGATCTTGCACTTTAGTTTCTAAAACTTTTCAATACAAATAACTCAGAAAACATTTCAGGTCATTCATTTTCAATAATTAGGTCATTGAAATGAATGAAAATGAAAAACATTTCAGGTCATTGACTTCAATAATTAGGTTTAAATACAGTTTAATGAAAAAAAGAATTATATTAAGGAATCCCCTGTATAGTCACTGGAGTGTGTGTGTGTGTTACATCTGATTATAAATGTAAAAACCAAATGTCTTCCTAAAGTGTTAATGTATTTATTGCTTTGTGTCCAAATTTACAGAATTATGGTTTATGAAACAAATACAGCATCACTTCTCCAATCCAGAAAAATGTCATGCCTGTCTCCAATGAGCCTAATGTCAGTTCTTAGGTATTTTAATTTAGGGTGGTTTTTTTGTTTGTTTTTTCTTCGTGGTCATGTACTTCCAAGAAGGTATCACTGTGGTACAGTCGTGCAGTCTGCTCTTTTATGATAGAGGCACAACGTTGATTTTTCTTCTCATGTAGCTTTTCCCACTTATTCCAGTTCCTGTCTCTCCGAAGACACTAATGCCAGCTCATGCCAACTGAGCAACATGAGAAGGATAAAGGAGGGGCTTGGCTTTGTTGGATTACTGAGAAAATGTATCCCATCCATTAAATCCCTAAGTTTATTTAAAAATGACAGTTACTTAAAGTAACATGTTGATTGTCGGATTCTTGCTACAGTTTTTTGTTTTTTTTTTTAAGATTTAATTTATTTATTCATGGGGTGGGAGGCACAGACACAGGCAGAGAGAGAAGCAGGCTCCATGCAGGGAGCCTGACGTGGGACTCGATCCCCGGTCTCCAGGACCACACCCTGGGCTGAAGGTGGCGCTAAACCACTGAGCCACCTGGGCTGCCTCTTGCTACAGTTTTTAAGTCTTGAACCTCAAACTATGTTCATTTTTTACGGAGGTCTTCTATACAATAATAGCTGTTAAGCATAGGTAACATTTTGATTTTGGAGTCATGAAGTTGATTATACACTTGCCAATATCTAATATGGGTGATGAGTCAGGTGGCATTTCTGAATCTTGGTCTCCTCCTCCAAGAAGGGGACAACAGTCCCTTCCTCCCAGGGTAGCTGTGAATGTCAAAGCTGGTGATGCCTGAGGTTCTGGCACTTTCCTCACCCTTGTTTCTGTTTGTTTTTCCTGGACTACAGCTGCTTCACCAAGCTCAAACTTACTGAACATGACAGTATGCTAATGAAGCATTATTTACACAGTAAAAGACGGGTCTGTGGAAACGATGACTCAAATTTCCTGAGTACTATAGCAATTTATAGAAAAAGAGTTGATTTCAAGTTCCAAGTATTAACAAGTTATAAAAGACTTGAGGATCTTCTCTTGCTCCACCATGTTAAAACCGAAATACTGCGAAAAGATTTCCCAAGTATCATCTGTGAAATTCATATATCCTTATCTTTGAATAAATCTCCAAGCCTTTATTTAAATCTCAATAAGAACTTGAGTGCAGACAAGGTAAGGGCCCTCTTGGACAGCTATGAGCTTTTTCCTCAAAACCCTGCTCTTAAAATTTCCAAATGTTCACATTTCTTCAAGATCTCCATTTTCAGTTCTTTTGGGTAAACATGCAGAAATGGGCTTGCTGGATCATATGGTAGTTCCATTTTTAACTTTTTGAGGAACTTCCATACTGTTTTCCATAGCAGCTGCCCATTTCTCATTCCCACCAACAGGGTGCCAGGGTTCCAATCCCTTCACATCTGAAAGAATCGAAATCAGGATCTTGATGAGATTTCTGCACTCCTGTGTTCAATGCAGCACTATTCACAATAGCCAAATGTGACTATCTCGATGTCCATTGACAGATGAGTGGATAAAGAAAATGTGCACATACGATCAAATACTATTCAGCCGTTTACAAGGAACACGTTGCTCAGCATGTAACACGTAGATGAATCTTGAGGACATCATGCTACGTGCACTTAAGTAGACACAGATAGAGTCTATCAAATTCATAGACTCAAAGAGGAGAATGGTGGTGGAATCAAAGGGCCCCTTAGGGGCTGAGCAGGGAGGGAAATGGGGAGTTCCTGATCAATGAGCACAAAGTTTCAGTTAAGCGAGATGAGCAAGTTCTAGAGATATGCTCTGCATCGTTGTACCTGCATCGTTGCACTTAAAAGTTTTGGGGGGTAGGGGCACCTGGGTGGCTCAGTGGTTGAGCATCTGCCTTTGGCTCAAGCCATGATCCCAGGGTCCTGGGATCGAGTCCCATATCGGGTTCCCCACAGGGAGCCTGCTTCTTCCTCTGCCTGTGTCTCTGCCTCTCTCTGTGTGTCTCTCATGAATAAATAAATAAAATCCTTAAAAGAAAAAAGTTTAGGGGGTAGACTTCATGTTAAATGTTCTTACTACAGTAAAATAAAATAAAATCAAATAATAAAAACATAAAGTTCAGGGGGAAAAGGTCCAAGTGTTGAAGGCGTGGTGGCTGTAGAGCCTTCAGTCGTATGGGGAGCTGATTGACAGACTCAGAGTGGAGACCTGGATCTTGTGCAGCCACTTAATTGTGTGAACGTGGGGCCCACCCAGTCCCGGACCTCTGTCTTCCTCCGCATGATCTGAGGCAAAGCCAGCCGGTGTTCAAGCTCCCAGGGCCCTCAAATCACTGAGTCTGTGATCCTGGTATCTCATCTGTGGACCTTGGGGTTACATATGTCCAGCTGACTAGGGGACCACTTCCAGCAGGTGTCCCTCCCCAGGGCCTGAGTCCTCTGATAAGTTTAGAATGAGACAATTGATGACACATCAGGACATTTAAGGGACAGACATTTCCTCTCCACATTCAAGTAAGCCTCTTTAGAACCAAAGGAGTGTCTGGGCTTCTCTGAACCTCAGTGTTCCTCCATGATATCCCTGCACAAATGTGACCTCACAGAGCAGTGAGGGGAGTGGAGGGGTAGAGTGGTGGGGCCTCTGAGTCACCAGGACGCTGCCCGTGCTATGCCACGGCATAAACACCCAGCGGTTTGGGTGATTACATGTAATCTCACCCAGAGTAAATGTTGCTCAGTGACAAATGTAACACAGGCATTCATAAAATAGGAATTCCCGTCATCATCATATTGGCAGCCATTGTACAGTTTCTGTGGGAAAATATTCTGTTCTTGAATAATATAACAACAGCAACAGCTACCATTTTATATTTTATTATATTTTAGATCATCTTTATATTAAGTACTAATACATGAATATTATCGATATTCTATGTTAATATAATATTATTTTACACTAATTGTATCTGGCATGGTTACCTTTCTTTTTTTAATGAATATAATCCACTTTAATCTTTTTAAGACAGAAAATACATGCAAGCATGGGGGGGGTTGGGGAAGAGAGAATCTTGTGCAGGCTTCATGCTCACTGCAGAGCCTGATGTAGGGCTCGATCTCACGACCCTGAGATCATGACCTGAGCCGAAATTGAAGTTGGATGCTTAACCAACTGAACCACCCAGATGCCCTGGTTGTCTTTCATTTCTAATTTGCTTTGATACTACCTAGTAACCATAGTGATAATTATTATATCAAGTCTTACAAATGGTAACTTACTGGGTAACATCAAATGAATTATTGAATGAAATTATAATTAAACATACTGCAATTATTATTATTTAAACCTGTTATGGTAGACAGAAATCTTGTATTACATAATAAAATGCTCATAGTAACCCTGAATGGCAGTGGAGAGAAATAAAGATATTTAATGCATAGCCACCAAGAGCCAGGAGCATTCTGTTTGTCTTTGGTTCTGTGACCACAGCTCTGTGAATGTGACTTTACTAATGTTTATGGGTGAGGGAGGTGAGACAGCGGAGGGAGGTAACCTGCCTAAGGGTACTGAGCTGGTAGGCAGAGAAGCGGGGCCCCCGGAGAAGTTGTCACCAGTATGGTCCCTTGTCCTTCCCATCCCACCTGTGAGAAATAAGCTGAGGGGTGACAGTTTTCCTGCCAGGATTTGAGCATACATCACATCAGTGCCCTGACAATCAAAGTGATAATTATTTAATTTAAAATAATTAGCCAGATCATTTTAGAATAGCCATTTTGGGGTGAATGATTGTTGGCCTATTTTCATTTCCTGTTTAACCTTTTCTGGAGAATAACTAGTAACCATAGTGATAATTGTTAAATGGAGTCCTGAAAATCCTAACTTACTGCACAATGTCTAATGACATGCTGAAATGGAATTATAACGAAGCATACCGTAGTTGTTATGTAGGTGTGTTATGATAGAATGGCATTCTGTGCTACATAAGACAACAGTGAACTTTTATTGAGCACCTACTACATGCCATAAATTACACCAAAAGCAATTAAAATGTATTATGTGTATTCTCCCTTGTACTCCTGCTGGCAGTTTTCATTAGTACCTCACGTGGAGATAGAAAACTCAGCTTGAGAAAGATTAATGAACCTGTCCAGTAGCAAGTGGCGAGTGGGTGTTGGGGCCAGCATTTTGAGCACTGGCTCACTGGCACACACAGAAGTAAATGACACGACCCCCTTTGCCTAATTTCTCTGCTGGATGCCCAGTAGTAAATGATAAGACTTTATTTCCTTTTTCATTTTATCTAGTACAAAGTATATCTGAAAAGAAAGAGGGCCTCTTGTCCTTCTGTATACTTCTGTGTTCATGAGCACCCTTGATTTTCAGAAGCCTGTGCCCATGTTTTCAGCTAACCACAAGAGTGCCAGTGGGAGATTTTCATGACCGTGGAAATTAACTGAAGACAAATGCATAACACAAGTCTTAACTCTGTGTTTTGGAAGAAAATTACAACACATGAAAGGAAGAAAGACCTGACGATGTTGTGTTGTATAAATAGAATTGCTTCCCAAATTAATGTAACTCAAACCTCCCCAAAGATTTCAGCGGATGTGTGGAAGAATAGAGCTAAACACGGGGTCAGATACAGGAGAGATAATTCAAAGACGGGAACAGACGTAGCGCGGCCCGCACTGTATTTATTACTGAAATGTCACACAAAGTGTAAAACAGTTGACCAAACGCTGTGATTTATGCTCTCAACAGGAAGCATGGGAGAGTATCTATTTCCCAGAAACAAAAGAGCTAGCCTCCAGGAGACCCAGAAAGGTCAAGAAGAAAGACGTTAAGATTAATACACCCTGTCAAGGGGATTCAGGGACGGTTAATCAGAGTTGGCGGAACACACTGAAAATTGTTGGTGTCAAATGATGGCACTATGGGTAAATTTGGGAACACATGAAACCCGGCAACCGGAAGTTTTAAATAGTTTGTTACAGACGAAAATAATCGCACTATCGCAGAACACCTCAGGTTTTCCATAGCACGTTGGAGTTTGCAAAATTTTGAAAAATGTCATCTCGCCCATTCCTGGTTTTCCAAACGGGAGAATCAGGGCCTGGATAAAATGATGTGCGCACCCGAATCCTTGCTGCTGGCAGAGCAAGGCCCTGCTCCAGGTCTTCTCAGCACCTAAGGTGCTGGAAAGGTCCAGATGCCGTGGCCTCCTCAGGAAATGGGGCAAGCCCTGCGACATTAGCCGCCAGAAGCTAAGCTCCTCCCACCCACCAAACCAGACAGGTTCAGAGACTAATTAGAAAGGCTCATTTCCATTCCTCCCAGACTGCTGCAGTGATCCTCGTACCCCACGTATCGCCTCGTGCTCAACCCTCACCAGGGGAACCCGCCTCCTTGAAGTGGCACCTGCTTCTATGCAGGTAGGCGGTGGCACCTCCGCTGCTCTCGGCCGAGAAGACGCCTCAAGTAGTTGGAAGTTTCTCCTTGCTAGTTTGTGATTGTTGATTTCCTTTGTGCTCACATGTAGCGTCTCCATTTCTGAACATTGTTTACCTGGAGATCTGTGCTTCCGCCGTGGAGGATAGGCACATTTTTATCAGGAGGTGTGTAGGAGGTGTTCCCTTTGTTCTGTTATTTTTGTTTTTGTTTTTTAAAGATTGTATTTATTTATTCATGAGAGACACACAGAGAGAGGCAGAGACACAGGCAGAGGGAGAAGCAGGCTCCATGCAGGGAGCCTGTTGGGGGACTGGATGCCAGGACCCCGGGATCACGCCCTGAGCCGAAGGCAGACACTCAATTGTTGAGCTACCCAGTAGTCCCTACTCTGTATTTTTGTTCGCTTTTGTTCCATGTGTGCCGTGTATGCCCAGCACAGGCCAGGCTGCGGGTAAGTGGTTACTTCACTTTGGGACAAGATCCATATCCCCATTTCCATACGATCATTTGCCATCGCCAACTGTACCCTGAAAACTCATCATAGGCGCTGATCTCTCACCTGGGTCCCTGCGTGGGCTGCTTATGCAGCAGTGTGGAAGCTTTTGTTTAATAAGCCAGTTGGCCCTTATACAAGATACAACTAGTTTTAGCCAGTTGTATCAGCTAGTTTTAGATACAACTAGTTTAGATACAGCTCGTTTAGATACAACTAGTTTTGTGCCTTGTTTACCCAAATACCATTCTATAGTTCTAAAACAACCCAATCTTCTTAAATAAGAATAGATAAAATCAAGTAAAATCAAATAACTTGATTCCAACTCAATTGAAGGCATATAGAATTTTTATAGAGAAAATTTATATGTTTCATCATCACCATCATAATTTCTGCAGGCTGGGTATTGTTGGAAGAACTTCTTAGGGATTTTATTATGTATTCCTGCTAGTGAACCAGGGATGTGGCATTATTATTAGATTAACCACTTCACAGGTGCGGAAACATGATACAAAGAGACGTGATAGCTCAGCTCACACAAGGGGTGGCCAGACTCAAGGCCAGGCATTTGTACTGATGGCCTATGTGTTTCTAGCTACATTCTGTAGCCTTATCTGATATTTGAAAAATAACTTCAAAGGTAAAGTTTAAAAGACTGCTGTTTTCCTGATGCTACCATACACACGAATGTGTTTATGGAAATGTTTTTACCCAACTGAATATGAACCACAGCAGATTTGATAAAGTGGATCATTCGAGCTAAAAGCTGAAAGGAGGCAATCAGTTTTCACTTATTGAGAGCAGCAGGTGACTCTTGGTGGCTTCTGAGAATGCATGTAATGAGGAGCTAGAGGGACTAGAGGATTCTTGGGGGAGGCCTAGACATCCAGATGCTCTTGGGAGGGGCACCCTCCAATACCTATTCTTCAAAGCCACTATATACAGTTGTACAGGTTGTGTACTGCATAGTTCTAAGGGCTGTTGAAGATCATCTACATGTGAGTAGTACCCCTATAGAAAGCCAGTGTGCAGCCTGGGTGCTAATGGTAGAACTGCAGGGCCACCTTAGACCTGACCTGCATACATAAACACTATAGTTCTTCAAAACCTCTGAAATATATGTGGCAGTTGCCACCTGTCATTTTGAACTTCGTTCTGCTTCATGGCGGTGTAGAAGCTGAGGGGGGCAAGCTGCACGTCTTAGCCTGAGCTCCATTTAAAATAGGGCTTGATCACAGAGTTAATTCTGGAGATGAATCTACAGCAGCAGGTAAGACGGATGAGGAGAGCAAGGCAGGGAAGAAGAAAGAGCCCATGTTAGGGTTTGCTGCCAAGGTCACCTTTGTGAACAGCAGGGCAGATTCTCCCCGGGATGGCTGGGAAGCCTGCAGGATGGCTGTCAGAAGCAAGCCTCATCGGCTCCCCTTGGTGGAGGGCTGCTCCTGGCTACACCGTCCTTGGGGGCCTCAGAGAAGACCCTGATAGGGAAAGTCACAGGAAGTGAGACCTGTGCCCCTGGTGGGTGTGGCTGCCACACGGCTGCCACCACCATGCCTGCAGCTGGGGTCCCCACTGGAGGCCCCCAAAGCACTGGCTACACCTGGCTAGAACGGGCTAGCGAGCACAGGAATTCTGAAGCTGCCGTCCAATAATTGGAGCTACACCCTGCCTTCTAGGGTCCTCTGGCCTCCTGAACTTTCCAGCCATCAGATGGCTGTAGATGCTCATTATTGGGCAGATTGCACCTTGTTTTCCAGCAGACATTTTTATCTAGTTCCGTGGTTCTCACCACGTGGACCAGTTCTTCCCTTGGGAAAAGCCGTTAGGGGGTCCTGGGAAAGGTTTCTGCATCCCCTCAGTGCGAGACGCAGGAAGGGAGGGCTCCTTCCCTCTCTGGATACTGCTGTGTGGGCAGGTGAAGCTGGAAGGCTGCTCCCCAGCTGCTGAGGGCCTGAGGGGTCACCAGGTTGGGGCCCAGGGACGCAATAGCCCAGCAGAGAGGCAGAGCTGGGAGCACCGATGCGCCCGTGTGTCTGCTTCCCCGCCCGGAGTCAAAACTATCCTAAGGTCTGTGGCTGCTCCTGCCCTTCACCATCCTCCTCCTCAGAAGCCAGGTCCTCAAGGATGGGGAGGGCGCGGGCACCCCCCCCACCAAGCTTTCTCGCTCCTGTCCAGTCTCTGGAAGCTGCCTCTTAAAACCACTTCACAAAGATAGTAAAAGCCATGCTCTTTCTTGATTGTTTTATTTGTTGCAAGTGGTCTGAAATTTTCATGCAATCCACATGAGCTCCACAAAAGCTCAAAACTGATCTTGACCTTCGTGAAGAAGGTCACAGTATGAACTCTTCTATTGCACCTTGCTTGTAGAATGCATTCACTTGTATTTCCAAATATCCTTCCCCAGAGAAATGATTGATCTCCCTAGCTGAAACTTGATATTACACCTTCATTAGCATGGGAATGCAAAAATTGCTTTCTTTTGTTATGAGCTACCTCAGTGAAGGGCTTGCAAATGGGAAAGACTGTCAGAGTAAAAATACCCTATTTTGTGAAAAGAGACTTGAGCATTTTGAAGAAGTCACTATCAGTACACAGAATCAGGTGATATGGCGGGTGGCCGCAGAAATGTGGGTTTGCTGAAATGTAGCCCTGCAAGCTCAGTGATCGAGTTTAAGAATGGTGCACGACACAGACGGGGAGAAAAGAAAAATGATGGATGATAGGAATTAATCCATCAAAAGTCTGCTTCTAGGACATATAAATTATCATCTACAATCTCTGGAAATTGCAATTGGTATGGAGATCTGGAGTGTTTCACAAAAATGTTTTATTTATAGTGTTAGAAGAGTCTGTTGCACAGATTTCTTTGCCTTTACCAAAAAAAAAAAAAAAAAAACAAAATCAGGTTTGTTCCTGCCTATAATAACTCAAATGCAGTGATTGCAAAGTTAATTGAAAGGAGAAGCTTCATGAAGAGAGGGTTCTGCTGTGGAAGTGACTTAGGTGAGACACACCCAGATTTTTTTTTCCTTTCAGTTTTCCAATAAATTCCAGGACAAAGATTTTCCAATACCTGACATTAAAATATCTACAACCTACTTATGGAAACATAGTAACAATATTGCCGGTCATAAGATTTTCACCAAATGGCCATGAGTCTAAAAATCTTTGCAGGCCTGTATGAATGGACAGTATACACAGAACTGACTCTAGAAGACATAACACAGGTACCTGAGTGGCTTAGCCGTTTGAGTGCCAGACTCTTGGTTTCAGCTCAGGTTATGATCTCGGGGCTCAGGTCATGATCTTGGGATCCTGGAATCAAGCTCCACATAAGGCTCTGGGCTCAGTACAGAGTCTGCTTGTCCTTCTCCCTTGGCCTCATTCTTGTGCTCTCTCTCTTTCCCCCCTCTCTCTCAAACAAATAAAATCTTAAAAAAAAAAAAAAAAAAAAGGCATAACAAATTCTCAGCTTTAGGAAACCCAGGTCTCTTACAAATGATGTCAGATCTTTAACTGCAATAATTACCTGTGTAATTAAGTGTTACTTCCTAAATGTTGGCCTAAGTAAATGTTCCTCAAAAACTCTCAGTGAGTATTTTTTTCCAAAAGCATCTTCAGTCTTTGATTGTTGCCCTGCTGACACCTGTGGGCTAATCGTGGATTATCCAGAGAGAAGGTTTCTGGGGTCGCTTAGTCAGTTTGGTGTGCTTACGTGTGGTCGATTCCTGTGGCTCACCCTGTCTGCTTCTAGGTGCATCAGGCGCTTGCCCTGCTGTTAAAGAGAATGTTCTCTTGGAGTATGAGCAGACATTGCATTGCTCACAGTTGTTTTCTTTTTTTTTTTTTTTTAAGATTTTATTTATGTTTTCATGAGAGACACACAGAGAGAGGCAGAGACACAGGCAGAGGGAGAAGCAGGCTCCATGGGGAACATGATACAGGACTCGATCCTGGACCCCGGAATCATGCCCTGAGCTGAAAGCAGAGCTCCACCATTGAGCCACCCAGGTGTCCCAGCATTGCTCATAGTTTTTAAAAAGCAACTGCATTGTCCAGCCAAACTGCCCTTTAAATGATAGGCTGTGACGCTGTCCCTCTCATTTGGAGACAAGGACCGTTTGTAGCATCAAGGACGGGCCCTGGCATTTATTTGCATCTTTGGGTCCTGCTGTCTACCCTCCACTTTGGAAAAGTTGTACTTCATTGCAGACCTCACTTCACAGGCCAGGGCTGTGAGAAGAATGCACAAGAGGAACACCCCACCTGCCCCACCATCCCAATCTGGGGCTGGGATAGTATACTCAACCATCTTACGGAAAAACTGGAGAAAGGTGGGGCTCTGACCCATTGCAGGTTGACATTACAGTGGCCGACAGTCTGCCTCAGCTGACTCATTTCTAAAATGCCCTAAAATAAAAAAATTAATAAGCAAACAGAAACCTGGAGAGAAATTATTTGATCAAAGGCTTTTGTCATCTACTTGAGTTTACTTCTTGTTGTGTGATCTTCATTTGCTTTGCTCAATTTGCCCCACATACATCACAGTCTCAGTAGAGGTTTGTCTGAACTCACACTGATGTACCTAGACTGTAAGCACCTTGATTATTATTTTTTTTTTACCCATCTTCATTCCACTATGATCGAATGAATATTAAGCTCCTACCCTGTGATGGGCTCTGGGAACAGCAGGGTGAATAAGGGAATCACTATCCCTGCTCAAACTTAGGAATAATGAATCTTACCCCGAAACGGTCTCTGTACTAGTTTGTTCATTGCCTTACTCTTGTTTGTGGGTGCTATGGTTCCCAGTGTGCTTTGATACCCATCTTCACTAGCAAAGATGGGGTGTGTTGTAGAAATAGTTCACATGTATCCAAATGTAGTCAGAGGATTTTAAAATGAGTTTTGATCACACTCTCCTTGTCATTTGGTTTGGCTCTCGGCAGGCAGTTCTTCCTTTTGGAGAAACAACATACGTGTTTAATTATATCAACAATATGTTTTAATTTGTGTTTTGCTTAAGATTTGCATTTCCCATTTTTTTATTATTTCATCTGAGCGCCCTCAGTGGAATTATTAAACATGTATAATTTTGGTTGTTAAAACAATCCACATACATAATAATTTTCAAAGCAACTTGTAATTAAGTAAGGAAGGGAAGCAACAGATGTTGGAACATGAAAAAATGGTTTTAAAGCATTGACTGTTTTTCACAGATGCCAGAATTTCTTCTTCCCCAAGTGCTACCCCTTTGGCAATCCCAAAATGTGTAAGAACTAGAGCCCAGATCAGAACCCTTTTATGTGAATACATGAAAGACCATAAGAAGTTCCTACTACATTTAGATTTTTTTTTCCTTTAATAGTTCTAAACAGAAATACAAGGTTATGTGTAGAAGCCTTCTAAAGTTGTCAGAAAAAAAAAAAAAACGTAATTACTTTGCTCTGTGGTCTGGTGCTGTGCCTCAAGAACAGACATTCTTCGAACAGTAGTTCTTCGTTTCACTCCTCAGCATGGTTTTTCAAGATCTGTTTGACTTGCAGGATCTCAGGAGGCTCTGGTTTGAAGGGAAGAGTTGCACTAAAGACTAAAGATAAAATGGGCTCATACCAGGCCACATTCTTGTGTTATTTTATAAGCCATGCTGCGTGAGAAAGTAACGTCCCCCACACAGCCATTTATTGGGCATCTTGCTTCGGTCATGATGGGAAACATTTCCCACATCTGTTCCAGTCTCTCTGGGTCCCGTGAAATTGCCCCAGTGTGAGACTATGAGAAAGCAGTCCTCAAAGGAACTCTGGTGTCGTCGCATGGGAGGAAGAAACGGCCGCAGCAGAGAGAAGGAAGCTGTGGCTTCTACCTTACAAAATTATCCAGCCTCCGCATATGTGAAGCCAGAAGCACGTGAGCTGTAGCCTCTCAGAAGAGGGAGAGACAAAAATAGTAGGGCAGACAGATGGCATCCAGACACGAAGAGGAGCCCTTTGACGTTTGCCAGGCAGTTTTTGTTATGAAGCTTCTTTAATTGATTTCTTTCTCTTATCTTTGCAACTGCTAATAGCTTTTAGTGATAAGACCTTGCCATCTGTGCCTGTTACATGAGTCTTCTTTGATAATTAATTTCTCTAACGCCTGGTGGAATTGCCTACGATATTATGAATTTCTGAATGGCTTCACATGTGGAAAGAAAAGAAAAGTCTCAGCAACTTCAGTCACCAATTTGTGTCGGTCATCCTGTCCTTTGTAGAATTTTCGGAGCTTTTCACGTATAGGCCTGATTGACCAAAAATACTGATTCTCTGCTGTGCGTAGGTAGAAGTGCATTAGGTAGCAGGGAAGATACGCAGATGAGTGCAGTAAAGGTTCTAGCCTCAAAGAGCTGACTTCCTAGCCTGGGAAGGGAACCACAGAGCACGTGGCTGGAATTAAGGAACAAGGAGGAATGCCGATGGAACAAGGATGAGGAACCGGAGTCCAGAGGATGCAGAGGTCACCTCTGGCTGGGTGGGTCAAGGGCCCCACGAGGTGTGGCCAGGATCTGGTCCAGTTGGGATGGAGTGGGAGTGTGAATGGAACATGTGTGAAGGCTGGGGGTCAGAGGATGTGGGGAATTCACCAGGACCTGAAGTAGCATCATATGAGTGGCCTGAGGATACGTACAGAAATGCAGCTGGACGCTGACTTGGAAAGGACATTGATTCATCCCTACAAGGTCCTCGACATCAGGCTGAAGGTGTTCGGCACTTGGCTCTTGCTAGCTTGCTGGGGCAGCTCTGTGATTGGAGATGGACTGATGTTATTCGGTTCGTATTGCCACAGTACCACTCCTTTATGACTTCCAACATTTAAGCTCCATGATGTTTTCAGTTGTTTTTCCTTGCCGTGAAAAAACAAAATGTTGGTTTTACTAAAAAAGACAGACACCATCTAATCCAGAATAAATACATAATGTTGTGGGTGCAAATATGTGAGGGTCCATCTGTGTCCATGTGGTCCTTATTCTGACATGCGTTGCTTTCCCAGTCATTGCTCAACCTTTGCAGATGCTTGCTCCTTGACCTAAAACACTTAAATTTCAGGTCAGTGTTGCCCAAAAATATGTTATGTAAATGTGGATTTAGTCCCATCACATTAACACAAGATGAACTAATTTGGTCTTAAACCAACTAATAACAACAACAAAAAGATATTTTAAGTTTTTAAAGTCAGGGACAGAGGGACCTGTTTTATTCATGATTGTATCCTCAACACCCAGCAGAGTGCAGGATAAGGGGTAGATAAACCTAGTTATTAAATTCATGTATTAATCTTTTTAAAGATGGTGGCAGTTTGGGGAAATATTGTCAACGTCTTTTCAAATGAAGTGATTATTCTCGTGGATTTTATCACCCTGTCTGCTTTGCGGTTTCCCCTTAGTCTTTTACAACAAAAACATATTTTGTGGCTGGTCTTCTCTCGCAGAGATTCTTCACACCCTAGTGGAGTTGCCTCGACTTCACATTTAATTTTTCTTCCCATGATGTTTACTTATGAACATTTTATTTCTTGTTCATATTCTTAAATTATTTCAAATTCTTTAATTAGCTTTACAAGGCTGCTCCAAGTGAGTGAAGTTTAGCACCGAAAACAAGTTCGCCTGCAGTAATAATGTGTGAAGTTCATTAAAATTGGTTTTGATATTAGATTATACTTGGCAGTGACCTTCCAAGACTTTATCAGATCCCCACAGGCAAGACACAAGTAAACTAATGCCGAGCATCTAATTAGAAAAGAAAATCTGAATTTACCATTTTAAAGTGGCACAGATTCCAATATTTGAGCTCCCTCCTATAAGTAAGAATTCCATGTCCTAGTGATTCTGAGCCCTTTTCAGACCATCAACCTGCTTGCTAATCAAATGTTGTCTTATTTCCCTTGCTATACTTCAGACACACCAACTCAAGTCTCGTCCAGCTCTGTCCCCTTAACAAGTCTTGAGTAACTGTGAGTGTGAGCCAGCACTTGGGGTGTGAGCTGGGCGGGACGTGAATCTGGGTAGGTTGCTGTCCTCAAGAGCTCTCAGCCTCGGGGGAGAAAGTTACTGACAACCAACCACATAGCATTGACTTCAGGTAGAAAGTGTCATAGTTGAATCCAAGCTGCAGGTGTCCAGGGAATGGAAGAAGCCAGTGAGTCTCCTGTATGGATGGCTTTTTCTGGAAAATCCCCCATGTCATTTTAGCATTTGGCTAATTGGAGGGCAGTCATTGAGACTCGGAAGACCAGTGTTCAGTGGGACGTGAAATATAAATAGTGTCCCCAGCAGTTAGCTCCAATAAGGGGCACTGACTCTGGTGTTAGCCAGCATCTAGTGTTTCCCAGGGGATGGCCTGCCTCTGTTGCGCCCCCCTGCCATGTCCATCAAGGAACCCTCAGCGTTTACACTACAGGATAGAGATTTGCCTGTGGACCTAACAGCTTTGTTGCTTTCTGTCCACTGTGAATCTCTTTGAGACAAATGGGTCGTTTAGCCTACCATCCATTAAACTGCAAATGTAAATACTTCTGGCCTGTTGGGACTGATCTAGTATTTTGTAAACCACAGTTTACACGGTTTGGGAGACATGATTCTGTGGGTGTGCCTTCATGAAGGGATTTGGCAGGCTTTTACTAGGGTGCCCATATTTTATTTTATCTTCTCAGGGCTTCTCATGCTCTTGCATTGTCTTGTCATCCTTGGCATTCATAGATCTCATTGTTCTTAGATGTGCCCCATTAGTCACAGCATAATGAGAGGAATCTGACCAAGTGAAACCCTATGGCATCCTGATACAAATTGTTATTTTTTAAAAATTCTACCATGTTATTTGTACCTTTTACCTGAGTCTTTGAAAAAAAATGTAATGGATAACTTTTTTCCCAGCAGACATTACTTCTTGTTCCTTAGTAGAATTTGTAACCCCTTTTGTTGCTTTCATACTGATATTTGGATAGGGAGGCCCCTGACCTAGTGCAGCTGTGAGTTTACTGTAAACTTACTGGGTTTGCCTCATTTGTTTGAAAGGAATCTGAAGTAATCTCCAGCATAAATACTCATGTTAAAGACAAGTTTTCCACATAAATATTTACAGCAGGACTAGTATTACAAAAAAAAAAAAAAGTTTTATAATCCTGGCACTTTGCAGGCATTTTATTTACATCTCAGTGGAGGATAGATATTTGCTCAGCCCGGTTCTTAATTGTAAATCATGTCCTGTAACAATTTCAAGATGAAATCATTGGTGAGGCTGAAGGTAGAGGAAGCAGGGTGATGCTCGTTCGCTGTCTCCCTACCACATGACACGAGGATACTTGGTGGAGAATGCCGTGAGATTCCCAGCCCCCAGTTGCAGATACCTTGTCTCTGTGGCTCTCCCCTGCATCCTTAGCACCTTCTCAGTGCCTGGCACAAAGTTGCTGCTCAATGAATTCTGTGAAATGCACCGGCAGCGTTCAGCTCCAGGGAGAACTGTTACATTTTTGGATCAGTAGAAGAGATGAAACGGTCTCTTGAGAAGGCCCCAGACAGTCCTCGCATTTGTTGGAATGCATGCAGGGAAGAGTCAGTTCATCAACATGTTAAGTTTCATTTGTGTCTCTCCCCCTCACTTCAGCCTCTGGATGGTTTTTCTCATGGCCACCTCCCTGAGTAGAGGACAGGCATTAGAGGTTCCAGAGTTAGCACGGACTCCCAGCAGAGATTCTGCACATAGAGGATGATGATGTCAAAGCAAGACTTCTATAGTGAGTTCTCAGGAGAACATGTTCAGTGGTGGAGTCACTTGGTAAATGGTGTTGGCTCTGACGATTAGACACGGTTGAGAGCCGAGATCTTCTTTTGTGCCATCTTGTACAATGTCAGTTCATCACGCTTTTAGTGCAAGTATAAATTATACCTGTGTATTTACATTTCACTTATATTCATGTGTTTACACTCATGATTTGACATGAGAGTGATCAAGTGGAGAATCTGGTAAGTAGGACATTTTATGTTAATAAGATTAACAGAAAGAATGTTGAAACCATTCCTATAGAAGCAGAATGAATGTTCGATGAAATCCAGCACTCATTCATAATAGTTAAAATAAAAGTCAACACAGCGTGGATGAGAGCTTCCTTAACCTCCAAGGACAACTGTAACCTCAAGGATACCTATTAAGACGTTCTAGCAAACACCATCATACTATGTGGTGAAAGATTGGAAGCTATTCCATTAAAGTCAAGAAAAAGCTAAGGATTCCTGCCAGCACTTCTAAAGTTCAGTATTGTACTGGAGAGCACAGCCAGTTCAACACAACAAGGCAAAAAAATTAAGAGTTAAAAGGTCAGGGATAGAAATAATTAATCCCAAGGATTCTTGCCAGCTCTGTTACCTGTGCCTCAATGATCAGACGCTATTGGGCCACCTGAGTGGCTCAGTCAGTTAAGCATCTGCCTTCGGCTCAGGTCATGATCCCAGGGTTGTGGGATTGAGCCCCATGTCGGGCTCCCTGTTCAGCTGGGAGTCTGCTTCTCCTTTTCCTTCTGTTCCCTCCTCCACTTGTAGTTCTCTCTCTTTTGCTCACTCTCTCTCTCTGAGGACTCAAAGAAATGAATAAAATCCTTAAAAAAAAAAAGGTCAGACACTATCAGTTAATGACTGGTCATTAGATAGAGAGTGACATTCACTCATTGCTGTGTTTGCCAAATGCTGAGCCCTTGCAGATGGTGGTGGAGTGGGCGTGCTCAGCTGGAGGGTCACTTGACCCCCGCCCCAATTGAACCAGAGCCACGTGATTGTTACCTGTTTATATATTACTTATTGATTGAAAGGTTATTCAGTATTTCTAAAGATTTTGGACGCCAGTGAGGAAAAGTTATCAAAAATAATCCCAAGTACTGTCCTGGGTTTTGACATGTGAAGCCCGTTAGTGTCGTGTTTGCCTGAGGATGTGCTGACAGTTCTGATGTCGTCTGATCATCTGCTGTTTGACAAATGGCAGGTGTCCAGGCCTGGGCGAGGAGCAGGAAAATGAGAAATAGGAAGCAGCCCTCTTCACAAATGTCACAGACCTGTGCAGACAGGTCACTGCAATTGTCTGTCCTTTGTCTGTGACTCCCCAGGAGAAAGTACAGTGGTAGCACCAAGGAGGGAGTAGTGTTTTGGGGTCAACTGAGGAGAAGAAGCATCTCACAAGAAAGGTGGTCACAGTGAAGGCTCAGTGACGGTCGCAGTAGAGATCTGTGTGTGGGTCTTCGAGACAGTGCCAGGGGCTGGCATGCAGATCGCAGGGCCGAAGGGTTGGCCTGAGTTTCTCAGTATCTGGAAAGCTGAGAACTCTCCAGCCTTTACCCTTGGGGAACATGAATCCACAGAAATACCATTAACACTGTTGAAGTCCACATCCCCCTAGGTGGGCACCTCGACCCACCCTTCACACTCTCTTACACCGGCGTTCCCTCACGTGCTAATTTCATTATGACTTTGTGGCGTTATATATATTTTATATGTAAGTTTATATTATAGGTAATAAATGAATATTTAGGCTTCCAGCTGCCAATGTCATTCTTGCCTGACCACGTGTGTGAGCACACCTGACATCTCCCTCCCCTGCCTGAAATGTTCTAACGGAACACAAATTAGGACACGTAGTGGCGCAATAAAGCCAAATAACCTTTAATGTTCTAAAAGAAGAAAACTAAAATTATTCCTGTCACAGTACAAAACTTAGATGTCTACATTCACCCCAACGTATCACTTATTTTTTTATTCTATATACTTGTATTTGTAAGAAAATCCAGCAACTTAGAGATGCTTTAGTCGTGTTTTGGAAGGGCATTTTTCTTCTGCCAAGCTATAGAAGTTTTTGCCTAAATGAATAGAAATCGAAGCAGAAAGCAATCAATACTCTTGCTTAAATTTTGCGATGTTTCATAGAATAGAAAAATGAATTTTAAAGTCATCCACAGTACAGAATTCTAAAGATTATAACTGGGGCTTTCTCCACAGGCCTGAGAGATGGCTTTGAATAAGAAACACCTCTTCTTTATTAAAGAAGCAACGTTCTAGAATGAGAGAATTATAACTGTTTGTTGGTTCAGATAAGTTTCACTTAACTTCCAAATGAGTGACCTCCATCATGAGCTTTTATATTTTCATATATAAAAGTGTGTCTACGTAGTACCAATAAAAGGGAAGGGTTATGCAACATGCATCACGATAAATGGCATACCTGCGGTTTAAAATTTGGATTTGGGAAATTTCCCTACATAATGATTCAATCACCATTTTGTATTTTAGGAATTTCCAGCAGGATGACTTTCTAATTGTATTTAAACAGATGAAAATCTACAATGCTGTTTAGTCTTTAAACATTGATGTGGACAATTATTTTTTATAGGAAACTTCCAGATGAATCAACTGTTTTATGTCATTGCCATATGTTAAGTGTATTTGAGTCTATAAGTGTTTAACTTGTGAGTTTGGTTTCAACATCTTGAATATTTAATTCCACTGCAGTCCTCATTTGTGGGATGGCAGCCACATCGAAGCTAGTGACCAGGAGCAAGACCCAGTTTAGGCAGCAGGTGAGGTGCAGGGATTTTCCTGTCCAACCTGTGGCCAAGACTCTGATGTCCTCACAAAGTCTTCTGATTCTCTTGATACTGGCTCAAGCTTGGTCATCTGCTGTCCACACTGTCACAGAGATGGAAGTAGAGAGAGAGGCCCATGAGAAGTGGGGCATCGAAAGCCGCAGAGTAGTGGTCTAAAACTTTGGTTATAGGTAAGAAAAACAGACAGACAGACAAAATATAAGCAGATGTGAGAAATGTTTGTAGGCTATAGTAAAAAAAACAAAAACAAAAACAAAAAACAAAACTCTACTACTGCATCAATAGTATTGTCAGTAATAAGCAAATTTAATTATAACCCCAAGAAATCACTAAGCCATTAAATTAAGAGCTGAGAGACAAGGTGATAAATCTTAGAAATAAATCTATCAGCAGTCATAGACAAATTGTTTTTTTTTTTTATTTTTTTTATTTATTTATGATAGTCACAGAGAGAGAGAGAGAGAGAGAGAGAGAGGCAGAGACACAGGCAGAGGGAGAAGCAGGCTCCATGCACCAGGGAGCCCGACGTGGGATTCGATCCCGGGTCTCCAGGATCGCGCCCTGGGCCAAAGGCAGGCGCCAAACCGCTGCACCACCCAGGGATCCCATCATAGACAAATTGTTGTATGATGTTGTCACCTCATTTAGACAGAATATTCACTTTTGTGATCATTTGGTTGGAAACGATCATATTAAAGCCATTGTATGTTTAGACTACTACACTAGGATGGTGATTCTAGCAGGAAAGGACAAAGCCTTTATCCTCAGATTGGAAATGTATCTCTTGGGGTGCCTCACTGGCTCAGTCATGATCCCAGGGTCTTGGGATCGAGCCTTACATCAGGGTTCTTGCTCAGTGGGGAGCCTGCTTCTCCCCCTCTCCCTCTGCCTGCCACTCCCCCTGCTTGTGCGTTCTCTCTCTCTCTCTCTCTCTCAAATAAATAATGTAAAAAAAAAAAAAAAAGGAAATGCATCTCTTTTGCTGGGAGACTGGGAGCTTCTTGTTAATACCACTCCCAGCTTTGGGAGGAAAGGCAAGAGAACAATGATGGAGGACAGGGAGGCCATCCAGGCCTTGGGTCTGGGAATTAAAATGGCCAACACTTGTGACCACGTGTCCTGGGTAGGCCCTCCTAGTACTTTACCCTTTTCACTAAAATTACTGAAAGGACCCTGTTCATATATTTTGATCTTTTATAAAACTGAGGCACATGGGGCACCTGGGTGGCTCAGTGGCTGAGCGTCTGCCTTCAGCTCAGGGCATGATCCCAGGGTCCTGGGATTGAGTTCACATTGGGCTCCCCGCAGGGAGCCTGCTTCTCCTTCTGCCTATGTCTCTGCCTCTCTCTGTGTCTCTCATGAATAAATAAACAACATCTTAAAAAAAAAAAAAAACTGAGGCACAAAAACTTCTCACTGTATTAGGAAGAAAATTAGGATAAATACTTAATATTTTTGACAACTTATATCTTAACTAGTAGATCTTTTTGTTTTCTGTGATTAAGGTGTTATACTTTTCTTAAAGTAGCTAAGATTGCATTTGGGTTTTCATTTTGTTTTGTAATAGCAGTGATATTCTACTCTTAAGGGCATAAATAATTTAGCCAGAATTGGTTGCTCAAAGCAACTAAAGCACGGAGTGTGCCCTTCCTCTGGTGATTTTGAGGACAGCACCCCTTGCTATGAAACTGGTTGGTCAGACACAGAATCCCAGGCTGAGTAAGCCCTTGGGAGTGGTCACAGTGCAGTTAGTTACTAGATGTTTGTGTTATTTCTGGTTTGTTCCTTCTGCATCTTGACTCCCATAACACATAGTTGATGTGGGCTGAAAGCTCTTATATATGTCTCCTTTGGACTTCCTGTGTTTGTTTCACCAATAACATCCAAAATTCCGAAGATATAGCTTAGCATCTTGTACATGGCATAAATGCTCCAAGAGCGATTATTGAAAGATGGATGAATGGGTGAGCAGATGGATGGATGGACAGATAACATGATACTTCTACTCTCATAACTATAATGTTCATTGAAAACGTCATTTGGACAATATTACTGCGACTCTAAATTTCAAAAATATAAATGCTTTAAGATATGTAGGTCATAAACATTATATGGTCTCATTCACTTGAGGAATATAAAAAATAGTGAAAGGGAATAAAGGGGAAAGGAGAGAAAATGAGTGGGAAATACCAGTGAGGGAGACAGAACATGAGAGACTCCTAACTCTGGGAAACAAACAAGGGATAGTGGAAAGGGAGGTGGGCGGGGGGGTCGGGGTGACTGGGTGACGGGCACTGAGGGGGGCACTTGACAGAATGAACACTGGGTATTATGCTATATGTTGGCAAATCGAACTCCAATAAAACAATATACAAAAAAAAAAAAAGAAAGAAAAATAAATAAATAAGTAAATAAAATCTAAAAAAAAAGATATGTAGGTCATTAACCATAAATTCTGGCAGGAAATATTTGGGAGGTAATAGGAATCTAATTAAACAATCTGGATTATTAAAAGAAAGTAGCTTAAGTATCTTTATTTCAGGAACTAGTTGTTTTCCCACAGTAAAGAAGAGCAAAAAAAAAAAAAAAATCACAATAATAATACAGTCCCTTGTGATTTAAATTATTAGCAAAAGATGCTTATAAGACATGTTTTCCATTTCCCAGACCCATTAATGATGGGATCCCAGCTTGGAGAGCCCCAACAATACCCAAGCGTTCTATTTCCATACTGGTTAGATGAAATCAAAGAAGGACTTTGGCCCTGCCAGTGAATGTTCCAAATATATCATTAATGATGTAAGGATTTTAGATTAAATGAATGTTCTTACTACTATTTTTTAGAGCATGAAATCTTGGCTGATTATTTAAGGAACATGAACTGATAAAAACCCAGTTTTATGTAAACTCAGATAAGAACAAATATTGAAGAAAATTTTCCACTAGATGATCACATTACAGGGGGAGTGAAATGATATATATATACATGGAAACTTGAATGGAAGTTAAATTTAAACTTGTCTTACCAGTCAGATAAATCCATTCCCCTGAGTATGACCTGCTGGGATAATTATGGGTTATTGTGACCATCCACTCTGAGAGATGATGATTTCTCCAGATTGCTAATGACCAACTTTGGAGAGCCTCTAATATTTTTATGTTCAGGATCCTGACCAACTTTGAAGAATTCCTACTGTTTTCGTGTTCTGCAACCCACTTTCATTTCCAGGCCGCTGTGCAGAACAAAGATGCCCCACAATCCAGGCTCCCTGCTAACCACTGTAAACATATTAGCTCGTTAACATTCCCAAATTATCACCATGTGTTGCTTTATATGCCCATTTTACAGATGGGAAACTAAGGCACTAGGTTAAAAGATGGAAGGGAGTAGACCCCCCTGGATGGACTTGGTAGCCCTCCTGGTTATCACATGGGACCATGAACTTGGAAGTGAAGAGAGTTTCACAGTAAGAACTGGCCAGCCCACGCATGAATAAACTCAGAGAAGACATTGCTTGAGGAGCGTGACTAATGATGTGCCGGCTCCCTCTGCATCATACACTCACTGGAAAGCCCTCCACCAACAGTCTTGAAGGAAGAGGATATTTGAGGTGGCTTTCCCCATTAGATCATGGAGTCAAATGGGCTACAGGTTTCATGAAATCTCAGTCTTTCCAATCCTAGTAAGGTTTGGCAAAGAGAAGTGACTGCCATATAAGATACACCCCTATTTTCAGTTTTGAATCAATGAAGTCAGTTGTACAACCAATCATAAACAACTGAATCGCTCTCACCTCTGAGAACTTCAATTCCAGGCAGCTTCCCCCACAACAGGGGGCGATGGTAATGTGAACTCCACTCAGTTCTGGTTTCTCAATATAAGCCCTGATCACTCGTGGTTTGGAGAAACCCATTTAACTTTGTTGAACCCATGGCCTCTCTCTTTCCTGAGAGCAGAAGCTTTTCTCTGAGGCACCCACCAGCACCCTACAGAGGCGCACTTGGGGAAAAGCTCATTTTCGGAATGAATAGAACAGCACTTTAAATTCTGCTTATGCCCTCAAAGCAGAAAGCATTAACCCAATATATTTCCCTCAAACACAGTGGATTTTCACTAAATAGAAAGCTTTAATGGAATCGTGAATTTGTGATACAACTTGATCATCTACTCGTGTATATTTTGTCACTATTCTGTAAAGTTGAATTACAAAAAAATTAACTCTGGATGGTATCAGGCATCTTTACTAAAACCTGACCTGTAACAACCAACCTCAACTTAGTGCATAACCTGCAGATCTCTCATTCACACCTTGACTTTCCTAGGTATTATTAATAATAAGCAACGGTCACTTTTTAAAGACTGTTAACCAAGACTTTCACATAAGAAAAAAATGGAAGAGTATCCTACATAGCAGGATGATAATGAGTTTTCCATGAAGGAATCTAATCCTTCCAATTTCTTGCCTTGGGGAATCCAGATTAAGAGGCAAAGAAGGCCAGAGATAAGGAAACTCAACTTCATTTGAATCATCTATTAAATTGAATCTTTGGAGTATTAGAAAAAAAAAAAAAAAAGCAAGGTCATGGAATAGATTTCTTTTGTGTACAAATACCAAATAAATGCATATTGACATAGGTGTGCATTCATTTTCTTTTGCTGTATAATAAATGAACACAGATTTAGTGTTTTAAAACAGCATGATTAATTATCTCACAGGTCCATGGGCTGAAAGTCCAGGACCAGTTTAACTGCCTCCTCTGCCCAGTGTTTCAGGCTGAAATCAAGATGTTGACCAGAGTTGCAAATATTTCTGGGGTTTGGGGTCCTCTTTCAAGCTCTTTGGTTGTCCGTAGAACTTAGTTCCTTGTGGTTTAGGAAGGAACTTTTTTTTTTTTTTCTGGCTACAGGCTAGAGGACATTCCTAGTTTCTAGAGGCTTCCCCAGGTTCTAGCAACTTGTCCCCTATAGCATGGAAGCTAACTTCTTCAAAGCCAGCAGGAAAATCCCTCTTTGGTCCACCACAAGGAGGTCTTAGGAGGGATCTCATCAAGAAAACCACTATCCCATCAGCTTCACAAGACCCATCCACATTCGCCAGGAGGGGATTGCACCCAGGTGATGGGAATATCAGGTGCTTACTGTCAGAGTACTCTTAAGATCAAAGCTGTGCCACAACTGAGGTAACAGAGTGCAGATGACTAATGGGAAACAGACCAGGTATTCCCAAGGCTCCACATAGGACGACTCAACTCATGGTACTCAAACACACAATCTTAACGCCTGATGGAATGTATGAGAGCTGAGTGCTCTGGGATCTTTGTGAGATAGCTTCAAGGAATTTTGCCAATTGAATAAGCAGGTAGCAGGTATCACAACCAAAATGGAGGACTGAAAGTAAAGGGTGGGGTCCTTTGCTCAAGGCCATTGCAGTTGTTGATTTGGGAAGGAAACTTTTCCCCCGATGATAGGTTCTCACTTCCAGCTAAAAGTAGTCTTTCCTCTCGATGCATGGTATTTGACAAAAAAAAGCTGTCTGAATTCTTGATGTTCACTCTCAGAGACTACGAACTTAAAGGCATTAGAGTGAGAGAATAAAATAAATAGATGGATCTTCTCATTTGAGATGTAAGTTTATAGATTGCCCACAAATCACAGTCTCTGTAATAAAGATTTCCAACAACAGCACTGATTTTCTTATTCTCTTGGGCTTTCTACAGTGTTATAAAAAAGAATGCCTGAAATAATGTGTAAGGAGGAAAGCCAGTTCCATTTATATATAAGCACACACATATATAATCTAGTACATACACAAGCATATCTCTTTTTTAGTAAGACAGCAGAGGAGTATTTGCTGCTTTTCTTCACTTAAAAACAAAACAAAACAACTCTACAGGATGACCACTGCTGAAAGTGAATTCATTCACCCATTGGAGAGCCCCTGACATGTTCAGCCCAATCCTCTTCCTCTTTAGAGCCAAAGATAGTGCCAGTCACCCAGTGAGGAAGAAAGTTGTGTCATCCCAGTGTTGAAGAAACTCACAGGCTGGGGCAACCCCATGCAAACAACTGGTACCCTAAAGGTTGGTGAGAGAATGAGGGCGAACTCAGGAAACCCACTGAAATGCAAGCAAGTAGTAACAGTACAACTTTCTACTTCAGAATATGCTTTTTGTTACAGTGTTTCTTTCCCATTTTAAAAAATTGCATTTTTTTTTCACTGAGCCTTTAATGGCTAGTCCTAATAATGGAAAGAGCTCAGGAATATTCATAAAAATCCCTAAATCATCAGCCTCTCTTCAGAGTAGCTAGTGTAGACTATTTGTCATGTAGCATTGGAGTATCAAACCTTTTTAAAATGGATTAATATGCTCTGAATATTATTTTGGGCCACTGGACTAATCCAAAACAAGACTGGATTCCAAACTGTGTGCAGTGTCATGAGATCACCTTGGTCCTGATTTGGCCTTTGTTGGGCTATTGTAGGCTGAACGTTTGTGTCCTCCCCCAGAATTATGTGTTGAAAACCTAATACCTAAAAAAAAAAAAAAGAAAGAAAGAAAACCTAATGCCTTAAGGAAAAGGTATGAGGAGATGAGGCCTTTGGAGGGTGATTAAGTCATGATGATGGAGTCCTCATGGATGGGATTGGTGTCCTTACCAAAGAGGCCCCAGAGAGTTAGCTCGCCCCTTCTGCATGTGAGGACACAAAGAGAAGTTTGCAACCCAGAAGACCTGACCATGCTAACACCTGAGGTTAGGCTCCCGGGCTCCAGAGCTGTGGGGAGTACATTTCTGTGTACCCCTCTGTTTCCTTAGAGCGGCCAGGATGGACTGACACACATTCCCAGTGTTTATAGATTTGCGGAGGGCTAGACAGTAAGAAGCTGGCCTTGGAGCGCATTCTTCCACCAAGCCATCCTGTGAGTCCAAGACTTCTCCAAGGCCATGGAACAATATTTTAACTCCTTCGTGTTCTAAAAGCCTGTACCAGCATGAAAATGCACTGCAGCTAAAGACACTGGTTATAAGAGAAATAGGATTATAATAGTTTGCAGCTGATACACATGTGTATATAGGCTGTGACAGGTAGTTGCTACATTGGCTGTGGATAGAAAGTAGCATTTGGCAGGCATGTATGACAAAGGACAGTTGGGCTCCATGGTGCCCATTTTGCATTTATAAAGCATTTATCCACAAATACTTAGTGGTCACATTCAGTTGCCAATACTATGAAAAATAGAACTGTGATTTTAATGTGTGCAAGTATGTGCAGACAGGACTGTTTTATAGATCACTTCTAATCAGCAAGGTAACCACTATTTATTAGGAAGAGACTTTTCCTGTGGACATATAATTTTTAATACTTTCCTTGAAGTACGGTTGGCATACAACAAACTGCACGTTTATTTTTTTAAAGATTTTATTTATTTATTTGACAGAGAGAGAGAACTAGCAGAACGAGTGGCAGGCAGAGGGAGAGGGAGAAGCAGGCTCCCCCCTGAGCAGGGAGCCCGATGTGGGGCTCATTCCCAGGGCCCTGTGATCATGATCTGAGCTGACGGCAGTTGCTTAACTGACTGAGCCCCCCAAGCACCCCAAACTGACTGTTTAAATATAAAATTTGACAAGTTTTGACAGGTGTGTACATCCATGAAACCATGACACCATTAAGATAATGATCATGTCCATCACCCCAAAGTTTCTTTTTGTAACCCCTTCCTCCTCCACCTCCCCCATCCCAAGCAACCCCTGATCTTTCTGCCTCTACATTAGTTTCCGTTTCCATCATTTTATGTGACCAAAGCCACACAGCATCACTCATTCTGCTGACTTCTTTCACTCAGCATTACTTCCAGATTCTTTTATGACGTATACATCAACAGTTCATTTCTTTTTACTGCTGAGTAGTATTTCCTTATATGGATATAGGATGACTCGTTTAGAGACTCACCTGCTGATAGACATTTGGATTATTTGTATTTTGGGCTATTGCCAGAAAAGCTTTTAAGAATATCCGTGTATCTGTACTTGTGTGAACATCTACTTTGTTTTTTTCCTGGGTAAATATCTAAGAAGCAGATGTCAAGGTCACATGGTAAGTATATGTTTCATTTTTTAGGGAAGCATCAAATAGTTTCAAAGGAATTTGTGCCATTCGACATTTGTACCAACAGAGTAGACCAGGGGGTTCCTGGTCCCCGCAAGCTCACCAGCATTTGGTGTTGTCAGGTTTGGGGTTTATGATTAATTTAGCCATTCTAATAGGTGTGTGGTAGTTTCCTCATGGTTTTAATTTCCTTTTTTCTGGCAAATGATGTTGAGCATTTTATATATGCTTTTTTTGCCATCTATCTTCTCTTATGACATGTCTTCTATCATTTGACAATTTTTTATATTGTCTTTTATTAGTGAATTTTAATTTTTTGAATATATAATGGATATGAGTCTTTTATCTGATTTGCAAATACTCTCTCAGCGTGTGGCTTGCCTCTCTTTCTCCTCAGTGTGTCTTATAGAACAGAAGTTCCTGATTTTGAATAATTCAAATTGTCAGTTTTCTTATATGAATAATGTTTTTGGCATTGTAGCTAGGAAATCTTTGCTTCACTGAAGGTCACAGAGAGATTCTTCTAGGTTTTCTTTCTAGAAGTTTTATGATTCTAGACAGTTGGTCTATGATCCATTTGAGTTTGTTATCAAAGAGATTAAGTTATGGGTCAAAAGTCTTCTTTTCACAGATGGGTATCCAATTGCTGCAGCTCCATTTGCTGAAAAGTCCCTACTTTCTCTGCGGAATTGCCTTTGCTCCCTCATCAAAACCGAATAAACCATATATGTGCAGGTCTATTTCTGGACTTCCAGTCCAGAATTTCTTTGCTCAGTCTTTCTATCTTGAGGCTGACACCACAGCATGTTGATTATTGTCGTTCTATCATGAATCTTGAAGACAGGTTCTGTAAGCCCCCCGTCTTTGTTCTTCCTTTCCAAAATGTTTTGGGTAATCTAGATATTTTTCTTTCTGTACGAATTTTAGAAGCAGCTTGTCAATATTTACCCCCCCCCAGAAAAAAAGCCTTCTAGAATTATGATTAAGATCACATTGATTCTATAGATCACTTAGCGGATTTGGTTTCCTATAGTGTACAAGTCAAGTATACACTTTGTGAGATGTATTGCTAAGTAGTTCATATTTTTTATATGAACTGTAAATGGCACTCTTAATTTCTGAATGCTCATTACTAGTATGTAGGAATGAAATTAATATTTTCTATTGATCTTGTATTCTGAAACCTTGATAAATTAACATTACTTGGATCTAGTAGCTTTCTGGTAGATACTATAGTATTTTCTACATATACAATCCGAATGTTTGTGAATAAAGAGATAATTACTTTTTCCTTTCTGCTATAGATGACTTTTAATTCTTTTTCTTTCTTAGCCGTACAAGTTAAAACTGTCTAATATTGACTAGAAGTGGTAGGGGCAGATACTCTGGCCTTGTTTCTAATCCTACAAAGAAAGCATGTAGGCTTTAACCACTAAGTAAGATGTTGCTTGTATATTTTTAATACATGTCCTTCATCAGATTTGGGGAATTTATTTCTTTTCATTGCTGGTGGAGAGTTTCTATAAGGAATGAATTTTGAACCTTATCGAGTGATATTTTTCATCTATTGAAATGATCATATAGGTTTACTTTCTAGACTGTTAATAAATGGTGAATTACACTGAACAAATTTCAATGGTTAATGCAATATAGTATCCTTGACATTATCCCCACTTAATCCTGAGATATTAAACTTTTTGTACAGTTGGGAGTTTTACTTACTAAAATATTGTCAAGAATTTTTGTGTCTTAAGTCCATGGGACATATTCACATGTAGTTTTCTTTTCTTGTAATGTCTTTGTTTCTGAAACCAGATTAAAGCTGGCCTCATAGAATGACTTGAGATGTGATCTCTCCTTTGCATTTATCTGGAAATGTTATGTGTAGTTGATTTTACTTCTCCCTTATGTCCTCTCTGTCTCTGCTTAACATGTTCAATCTTCTAGCTTCTTGAACACATGGGATCCAGTTATCATAACTGCTTTAATGTTCTTGACCACAAATTCCATCATCTGTGTCATTTATGTGTCAATTTCAATTTACTGATTTTTCTCCTCATAATAGCTCCTATTTTTCAGCAGCTTCTTTGCATATCTAGTCATTATAAATTAAGTACAAGACACTGTGATTTTTTTTTCCCCTTGTGTCCTGGAAACCTTTGTGTTCCTGATACTAAGTTAGAGCTCTCCTTGGGGACACAATAAAGTGGTGTAAAACCAGAGTGATCATTCTGGCTTTTGCTTTAGGCTTTTTTAGTTGAGACCAGAACAGAGTTTGGGGTAATTTTTCCCAGTGCAGAGGCAAGACCCGTCTTCGCACTCTTATGGATGCCCAGTGAATTGTGAGGTCATTCACTCTTGCTCTTAGGAGTGAACACCATGCCTGGCCCTGGGTGAGTGATGTGTCCTGTTCCCTTTGATCTTTTCAGGTGGGTCTTTCCCTACCTGTGTGGTTTCCTCACATTTCATGGATTTGTACCCAACCAAGTGATTGAGGCAGGATCTCTGGATAATATTGGAGTTACTTTGTGCGTCTCCCTCCTGAGAATCTTAGTCCCTTTGGCTTCCTCCACTCCTCAGCCCTGTCTCCTCAGTCACTCAGCTGTGTGTCTGGGTCTCGCCTTCCCCCCACCAAGGCCTGGAACCCTCATCAAGGTTCAGGGTGGGGTTGTGAGGCTCACCTCATGTTTCCTGTCACTTGATGATCACTGTCCTTTATTCCCGGGTGTCCAATGTCTTCAGAACTATTGTTCCATATATTTTTTTTAGTTATTTTTGGTGAGAGAGTTTATCCCCTTTCTGTTACTCCATCTTGGTCAGAAACAGAAGTCATTCTGTGGCCATATAATTCTGAATCCATCATCTCTCTTACTCCTCTTCCTTACTGGGTACCACTAAGCTGGTTTCCAGGACTTCCTGTCGGTTTTTGCTCTGTTTGCCATGGGTTCCAGGGGGCACAGGCCTACTGATGTGCACATGCTTGAGCATTTTGGCCCTTTGCAAACACAGCTGTATTTCTTCCTTGTTTGTTTTATGCAGAAGGCTTTCTGTCTCAGCAGGATAACCTTTGTTGCTAAGAGAGAACTTGATAAATGCATGTGAAAACCATGAGTATTCCATATGAGAATAAATTCAGTTCATATATCCAGCTATTGATGAAATGACTTTAAGGGTAATATTCTTAGTTTGTGCTGAGCACAAGCTATCAAAATTTTGCTTGAATTGTCACCATTTATTTTACTTTCAACCTATGGAATATAGATACTTTAACGTTTTTCAAAGGAAAAATAAACAGCAAAAACACAGAGCCCCTGTTAACCACCTAAATCTGTTCCCCAAATTTATGCACATTCCCTCAGAATACACTTATTTGTGAAATGATCAATATGATTTATACATTCACCAAAAAAATACTATACTTAAGATTGGTAATACAAAGTAAATGTGACAAAAGTCTTCCTCTTGACAAACTTGCAGCCTATGGGTGAAAGCAGACTTACAAATAGACATACTTCAAGGATGCCTGGGTGGCTCAGCGATTGTACATCTGTCTTCAGCTCAGGGTGTGATCCCAGGGTCCTGGGATTGAGTTCTGTATTGGGCTCCCCGCAGGGAGCCCGCTTCTCCCTCTGCCTTATGTCTCTGCCTCTCTCTGTGTGTGTCTCTCATGAATAAATAAATAAAATATTTTAAAAAACCAAATCGACAAACTTCAATGAAATTTATGCTTTGATTCTGTGAACCAGGTGTGAGGTGACAGTGGCCTGAATTAGGAAAGAGCCAGTTCAAATGGGAGGAGAGAATGGACTCCATAGGTCCAGCTTCTGGGTTGAACTCTAATTTTTTTTAAGATTTATTCTTTTTTTTTTTTATTTGGGGGGGTGGGAGGCATGCAGAGGGAGAGAGAGAATCTCAAACAGACTCTCTGCTAAGTGCCGAACCCAATGCAGGGCTCGATCTCACGACCCTGAGACCATGACCTGAGCTGAAATCAAGAGTCAGATGCTCAACCAGCTGAGCCATCCAGGCACCCCTGGGTTAAACTTTAAATGGATGGTTCTTTTACTGTTGACAGGGAGAGACAGTACATGGGGAATGTGTCTGGAGAATTGTGCAAAATTGCTTTAGAAACACTTGGGTTTTTTTCTTGTTCTTGACCCTTTGTTTGTATTTTGTCCTTAGTCCTCAACTGTTTCCTGTATTTATTTTTATGCTTTTCCAGCTTCGTTTTTTTCCAGAAATAATCAATACATAACTCTGTGTAAGTTTAAAGTGTATCGTATTTGATTTGATACATTTATATAGTGCCAAATCACTGCCACCATAGAATTAACTACCACCCCGGTCCCATCACATGGTTACCATTTCTGTTCTGAGGTGAGAACACCTAACAACTCCTTTCTTAGCCATCGTCATGTTACATGATACAATATTATTAGCTATAATCACTGTGCTATCCATTAGACCCCCAAACTGGTTAACCTCATGGCTGGAAGTTTATACCCTTTGACCCATATCTCCCCAACCTAGTAACGACCACACTATTTATGTTCCTCTGAGTCTGTCCTTTTTAGATTCTACATAGAAGCAATAGCATGTCAAATTTGTCCTTCCCTGCCAGACTTGTTTCACATAGCATGATGTCCTCGAGGTCCATCCAGGTTGTCACAAGTGGCAGATTTGTTTTTAGAAAGTCATTGTCTCATGGGAGTTTTGACTCCAAACAAGGCTTTTATGCTCTGATTCCTCACCCAAAAGGCTTCAGAATATCCTTGGTTCATTCACATCCAAGAAGCACTGAGGCCCCATTTGCTGTCTTTCAATAACCATCACCCTTTTGGGCAGTGTCAGCCCCGCAACAGGGCTGTTGCTCCTCCACTGTGTTCTGTGTTCTGCGGTCCAGCCTTCTCTCCCTGGCATCTCCTCCCAAGGGTGCCCATATCCAACTGCTGAGCAGAGCAGCCTTCCCCCTGAACACACCTGCTCTTCTTAGATGAGGGTTTTCTGCCCCTGCCGCCATTAAAGTTTCTGATGTCCTGGAACACTGGCTGATGATGGTGGCCTTGAAGTTGGTATTTCAGCAAATATTTTCTGAGGGCCTGAGCTAAACCATGATGAGATAGCTCCTCTGAACATTTCCATTTACTCTTTCTTTTCTTTGTCAGAAAATATCATTTACTCTTTCCACTTATTGCAGGGATTTTCGGGGACCGAAGAAGAGATTTCCATTCTAAATGATAATATTGGGCCAATCTGTTTCCTGAAATAAATTGAAAGCAGTACTCAGGTCTTGGGATCAGTTCTTTAATTAAGGATTTTCTCAGTGCTTTGATGTCAAGAAAAGTGACATGGGACAGAATATCCATGTTGGACTTTGGCTTCCCCATAGAGTAATAATAATGACTTATATTCATAGAGCTTCTCATGGCTTACAGAGTATTTGTATATTAATGATTTCATTTGACCCTCATAATCACCTTGTGATGTACACATGAAAGGTTGGTCACGAGAAAACGTGGGGAAGGGCAGCCCCCGTGGCGCAGCGGTTTAGCGCCACCTGCAGCCTGAGGTGTGATCCTGGAGACCCAGGATCGAGTCCCACGTCGGGCTCCCTGAGTGGAGCCTGCGTCTCTGCCTCTGTGTGTGTGTGTGTGTGTATGAGTAAATAAATAAAATCTTAAAAAAAAAAAAAAAGAAAAAGAAAACGTGGGGAAGACCTCCAAGTTTGGGTAGTATGCTCCTTCACATGTTGCATGGATTATCATGATACTACCTGTGTGTGACTGTAGGAAAATTAGATTTAAATGTAGGATGGCTGACAACCTAGTGACTGTGTTCCCCCTTTGTTCTTCAGGAAAGCTAGAGAATGTTCTAGAATGAAATGTATACAGGGGAAAACAACTTTTATCACTAGTCATAAGCCTTGAGGGCCTCGTAAGACCCAAATAATCTACCCTGAGGCATAAAAGCCTGAATCTATGGGGAGATTTCCTTCCTTTTTATGGTTGCAGAGTATGTATTATAGTTTATATTAGATATTATTATAAATTGTATTGTATATTATATATTATATTGACACACATACCACATCTTGTTTATCCATTCATCTGTTGATGGATATTTACTGTGTTCTCGTACCTTGGCTACTGTGAGTAATGCTGCAGTGAACATGGTAGTCCAAATATCACTCTAAGATGGTGACTTCAGTTTTTCAGATATATACCCAAAAGTGGGATTGATATTAATAACCATTGTTACCTAAATTTTCCACCAGAATATTAATCCTATGTGGCAAGTAACAGTAATTGGCTCCCTGAAATTTCTTTGAAAATAATTTCTATCTTTAGCATTGGATGTAATTTTATTCACATTGCATTCAGAGTTGGGTATTTACTGCCATGAGTCATCAGCACATTGTAGCATGCAGATTCAGCTGAGCCATAGAACTACTTACCATTGAATCAAATCACTGAAGTGGTCATACTTTTGGTCATTGATATGAAACTGAGTGGTCATACCATTTCTCAGCATTTCATAATTTGACATCTTAAATGAATGCATCACAATCAACCCTCAAGAAGCAGGTGAAAAGGGAAGTTCTGAGTCTCCTGGTAAACCTTATACCATGAAAAGACAATGAACAGAAGAAAAAACTTTGTTATCAGAGGCTAGGTCTAAGAAGCCCGAATTGATTTTTATCCTTGAGCCGTGCCCACCACTGAGGCACGTGAGCCCCCCATTCGGCTTGTCACCAGCACACAGAGACCAACTCAGCTACTTGAGTTAGCTTTAAAATATATTTGCTATTCATGTATTTCGACACTGAAACTTCACTCCACAAAAAAGGTGAAATTTCTAGTGTACAGAGCTAGGAGTTATTGGGAGCCTCCTGTATGTTTGTTTCTTAAGATGTGGGATCTTACTGATGAACTTGTTAATCTTAAAGACCTGTACTTTGTAGCCAGGGTCTATATACCACGTATATTCAGAGTCTGTTCAGCAAGGATCCCTGGACACCTGCCCTGCCAGGTTGTGCCGGGTGATGAAGGGGAAGACAGTGGCATGTGGCATCTTCAACCTGAGACTGGCAGTGCTGTCACACTGTAAGCCTGGAAGAGCCCAGATGAGAGTTTATTGTGTTCCCATCACGTGGCCTCCATTGCAAGAGGAAACGAGAGGGCTCCTGAGTGTCCTGTCTGGTTTTTCACATGATTGGTTTTATGGCATTCATTGGGCTATTTTTTTCTTTTGGGAGGCAGCATCCAAATAATACCATAATAAAAGATGCCATAAACACAGAGAAATGAAGTCATCAGTCTTCCTGGTATGTGTTGGTGTGGAGACGAGGTGCACCAGTACGCACAGGAAGGAATGGCGAGAAGATACGGAATCAGACGCAGTGGTGACCATTTTCCATGATTCCTGCTAAATGCCTATGACACAGACACGAAGAACTCCTGAATATTGTTACTTATGAATTTTTTAAAATCTGGATTACTAGTAAAAAAAAAAAGTAGTTATAGTAATTAGAATAATGACAAAATACATATTTTAATCAGCTTCCAGATAGAGGTGGCAGTGGGGACACATGCAGCTACTTTCTCTCCTACTGGAAACTCATGAATATCATATTAAAGGAGTATTCTTTCAAAGCATAAGGCAACAAGGACAGTTCTTACGATGCCTAAATCCCTGATTGGAGGGAGGATGAATTAATGACGAATTCATAGAATCTAAGTGACTACCCCCCAAAAAACTTGGTGTGCGAGAGACGTGGATAAGAACAGAATCCCATCAGTTCACCACATCCTTCAGCTGTGGATGGTGTTATGAGTGCAAACACTGGATTTGGATCTGACCAAAAGAGCAGTGTGACTGCACTGAGATGATGGGAGATGGGAAGTCTTCATCGATGTTGCAGACACAGGGATGGGTTAGGCAGTAAAGGGACAAACCCTCTCTTTCCATAGAGCACAGTAATGGATAATGCTTGATCCTGGAATATCCTAGTGGTTAGATCCAGGGAATAAACATGCAAATATTTAACTAAAAGATATGGGGGAAAGATAGAGTGGTTCTCTTTTTCATAAAAAAGCTGAGAGGGCTATTTAACACTTTATATATATATATATATATATATATATATATATATATATATTTAACATTGATAAAAATCATTTTTCAAGTATGGTCATAACTGAGTCCATTATATGTTGTGAGTTTCCCTCTAATGATATGACCTTCCCTCAAATGGAAGAACTAACAGTGCCGTGTCCAAGGTCAAACCTTATACCCCTCATATGTGGCACTTTTTATGGAGATTCCATGTTTATAATTCTTGCCAAATCTTTAAGAAACTTTATCATTGTAGTCCTAAGTTCCACACACAAACACCCTCACCTCACGCCCCATTTGCCAGACCTTCAAATGTACACTGCTCAGTAACCAGGACGCTCCCACCTGTGCTTATAAGGGAGAGAAGGGAGGAAATAGAGAAATGCTTCCCAGATATTAACCAGGGAAATGTTGTGAAAACTTACATACAAAAAGCTACTATGTATTGTGTGTGGTATTTGGATACCCTTCTACCCTAATACTTAGCATCTGTGATCCCTGAGCTTAAAATACTCGTTAATCTCAAACTGAGTATCCTGTTGTCCAAAAAAATATGTATTTTTTGATCCCATCATTTTAACTTTGAGCCTTTTTAAAACAAAATGGCTCAGCTTAACATCGGAATAATCAGCAGTTAGGGTAATTTCTAAAGTGGGAAGTAGATGATTTTTTAAAATTTTTTATTTATTTATGATAGAGAGAGAGAGAGAGGCAGAGACACCGGCAGAGGGAGAAGCAGGCTCCATGCACCGGGAGCCCGATGTGGGATTCGATCCCGGGTCTCCGGGATCACACCCTGGGCCAAAGGCAGGCGCCAAAGCGCTGCGCCACCCAGGGATCCCGAAGTAGATGATTTTTATAGGCTCATTCTTTTTCACATGCGGTTACATTTGTCGTCTCATTCTCCTCGTTGGCACAGGAGAAACTATGCAGATTCTTTCTGTCAGTTGACCTGACCACTGAACATGCTCTTAAATGCCCAATTTGACAAAACTGTGTTTTTCACTTTGTAGAGTAGCAGATAGGTGTCAGGATGGGACGTTGGAGAGAGCCCTGTCTTTCTTAGAGAAAGGAAGCTCTGGACTCTGTTGGTGCCGCACGACAAGCCCATGTCATTCCTTTCTCTTCCAGGAGTACCAGCCTTGCAACACCAACCCATGCCCCGAGCTGAAGAAGACCACGCCCTGGACGCCCTGGACACCCGTCAACATCTCAGACAACGGGGGGCACTATGAGCAGCGATTCCGCTACACATGCAAAGCCCGCCTGCCTGATCCGAATTTGCTGGAAGTGGGAAGGCAGAGAATCGAGATGCGGTACTGTTCCAGCGATGGGACCAGCGGCTGCTCCACAGACGGTGAGCGGAGACCCCCCTGCCCCTGCCCAGGACTGACCCACTTCCACAGACAGGCATCGATCCCATCTCTCAGGTCGCAGGAGAGCAAGAGGATGTTCTCCTTTTGATTATTTTTGGCTTTGCTGTCTTTGTAACGATCTCACTAGTGCAGAACTGGCTTTATAGCAAATTGATGGGAAAGAATGATATACTGAGGTGGTCCTGGAAATTCAGCCCTCAAAATAACACTATACTCTAATAGATCCAGAAAAGTTTGTTGCAGATTTACTTAATGTCAGAAAATATATTGAGGAGGGCTCAGTGGTCTTCCATAAATCTTCTGGCCCAAAAAACATAAGCTGCAAATAAGCTTTTACTTTAATTATCCCCAAACTGAACAAAGAAAGGGCACCTGTCTATAGAAGGGTCTTTCTGCTCAGAAGTTCAGCCTGTGAAGAATCCTCTGATAGTCTTTGAAACTGCTCTGTCCTTTTAATTCCTTCAATACTATGCTAATAGTGTAAGGAAAGCTCTGAGACAGACTAAGAGATGCACCCCCATGCCTGCCCTGGGGCTCCGTGGGCATCTCTCCCCCAACAACGCACTTACTCCGTCTGGAGCTCAGCTGTCTCTACCACAGGAAGGGGGTGAGTCTGGTCGTCCCAAAGAGCTCCATTTCTGCTTTCTTCTTCATCTCCTCCATCTCTCTCATCTACTTTACCAAGATCTGTCCACTTCTAACAAGAAGATGGGCATTCACAGATGGTTCCCAGAGCATGGTGTGATGAGAACAGTGATAGTAACATCATGCACTAGGCCACCGGGAACATTTTCTCAGCACGTTGTATTTCTGATTCCACCTTGTTCTCCCAACATGAATGTGACCTAGAAAGCACAGTCACCGTGAGAGAGGGTTCCTTAGATCTAGAGTGGGTGGCCTTGATGAACCACAGAGGTAGTAAGCCGCCCCCTTGGGCTGCCATGGGTAGGATAAATTCATGGGAGTGTGATAAATGTCCTCTTGCATTGCCAGCGGGAAGCTCTTGCATGGGGTGGCTCTGAGTGAGGGCCCCATGCCTCCTCTGGAGGCTGCTATCGGCTGGGGCAGGTGGATCTGCAGCCTGTGTGCTGGGAGGCCTGGCAGCTGCCATCAAGAGCCACTCCCAGTTGTATGTCCTGACATGACTCACCTCCTGACCTCAAATTATTCTGCTCACTATAGTTCAGCAACTAAATATTAGCTGGTTCGTCATTTCTTGAAAAAGTCCACTTTAGTGAAAAATTTTGTGTGACTAGGTCTACAATTTAAATAAACACCTATACATGTAGAAAATCAAGCAAAATTATCTTCACCCTTGCTAATTTTGTAAACTCCTGCTTTAGTTAGAAGAAAAGACATATGATGGAATACCAAGGGGGAACCGAGACCCCATTATAAAGATTTACAAGGGACGATCTTGTGATCGTGATTGGGATTGTGACATGAAATACAAAATTCTCCGTTAAAGATGAATTTCAGATATTTCTCAGAATTTTCCTGAGTATAAGTATGCCCCATGAATCTGTTTTAGGATAACTGTGCCCCATGCAATATTTGGGATGTCCTTACCCTAAAACATTATTTGTTGTTCATCTGAAATTCAGATTTCACCAGGCTTCCTCTATTTTATTTGCAAATTCTGGCAACCCTGTCTCCAATTTATGTACTTAAATCTCTTATTTCAGTGCAGGTGGTGAACTGTCTTATTTCTTATGACATCAAAGTGAAAAAGAAACAATGAGTGACAGTGTTTCCCTACATAGGAATGTCATTGTCTTTTTTGAACATACATCTTTTTTTTTTACCCTTTTATTCTCAGATACATACAAAACCAAAAGCTGGAGTTTGTTTTTGATGATAGCAATATAAACTAAGAAACAGTTTGATATACATTTATGAAAGATACCCTGTATTTCCTCCAAAAGTATATCATGGGCAAGACTTAACAAGTACTTCATCTTTTTGTGTCTTGAGGGCTTCAAGTCCTAATGACCATCCACACATTTTGGTATTGACATCTTGAAAATACAAAATTGAACTTCTTTGCCTCTGACCACACAAAATGAGGTTTACTTGTGCAGAGCTGTTCCGTATTGATTAGCCACAAGGTATTGGCTCATCACAGAAAGACATTTCGAATACATTTTCTCTAAAGAGCATCTTACTGAGGTTTCTGGGCCTGAATTTTTTAGTAAACGGCAAAGGCGCTCAGCCCTGGACAGGACTCTTGGGGTGTTTGCCTTCTCACACTTCCCCAGTGAACTCCATGGCGTATTTGGAGAGTTTTTTTGTTAAAACCTGAATCACATTGCTAGCATTTGAGAAAATTCAAATATTTATTAATATTTTAAGTGAGTGGCCATTTTCATCAAAGCAAACAGGAATTTTGACTATGGCCAATTAAATGAGCTTGGGAGCGTAGAGTGCTCAGAGTTGGCCAGATCCACATTAGGTATCCAGAGCCTTTTCCTACCCAGACAGCTCCCAACTGCTGCTGCTTCTATGGCCATATCTGTATCTGGGGAAGCGTAGCAGGCCCTGAACTTCAAGGGAGCGTGTGCCACTGTGCAAGTTCGTTCAGGGATGTGTTCAGTTCTGGGTCATGAGCTCCGCCCCCTGCATGGTTCCTGAACAGACAGACGCCTGTCTCTGTGGCCTGTGATTCAGAGGCACTGAGCTCTGCACCTTTCACCAGGCTGAATTCACTTTGGAAAGGCTCACCGGTAGAGAAACAGGTTTAGAATACCATCTGAATCATGCTCCAGTGATAGAGGTCCCCGATGGTGAACATCCCCTCATCCGATACAGCACCATTTGCTATAGAATTCCCGAGGGAGGGATCCCAGGATGGCTCAGCGGTTTAGCGCCTGCCTTCGGCCCAGGGCGCGATCCTGGAGTCCCGGGATCGAGTCCCATATCGGGCTCCCTGCATGGAGCCTGCTTCTCCCTCTGCCTGTGTCTCTGCCATTCTCTCTCTGTCTCTCATGAATAAATAAAATCTTAAAAAAAAAAAAAAAAAAAAGAACTCCCGAGGGAAGTGAGAAAGGTGTGTTTTCCTTGTAAGAAGTTTCTCAGAAAAATAAGTGACCTACAAACCTAAGATCTATGACTGACATAGGATGTTACCACATTTATGAATCAGGTTCTTAGTTGCATCCTATATAAGAGCAACTGCGGAGGAAGGAGCTGGAATTATAGGAGATTATCATCCCGAAGTAAAAGAGGTTTTTTATCTTCTAATGCATAGGAAGTACTCAGCAGATCTGGGAAAGGTAATGATAGAATGAAGCGGGCAGCTGATATAGAGTGAAAGTTAGTTTGGACCGCAGTGGCTCGAAGAACTTCTAACAGAATCACACTTGGGCCATTTCGTTGGCAGGCCTTTCTGGTGATTTCCTGCGTGCTGGGAGGTACTCCGCCCACACCGTCAACGGTGCTTGGTCAGCCTGGACATCGTGGTCACAGTGCAGCCGTGACTGTAGCAGGGGCATCCGGAACCGGAAGCGTGTTTGCAACAACCCTGAGCCCAAGTATGGAGGGATGCCTTGCCTGGGCCCATCCCTAGAATACCAGGAATGCAACATTTTGCCCTGCCCAGGTGAGTTGATTGACTGGAAATAATCTGGAAAACATCTGAAAGATCAAGGGCCTTAGAAGACCTTCTAGTTCAGGGAGGCTTGCTCAGCTTCCCTGGCTTTCTGGTTGAGATTATAGGTATGTAAAGTCACAGATTATATTTTTCAGTGTCATTGGTAAAAAGATAGATATAACGTAGGCTGGGTTATATTCATTTATTTCTCCTAATTTTAAAGAAACTAAAACATTCTCGTGAGCCCCTCTAAGGATCCTGGGCCCTAGGTAAGGTATGGAGAGGTGTGCTGTGTCATCGAAACTAGAGGCTGGCCTCCTCCCAAACTGATGGGCCCAGCCCTCTGGGGACTGCCTTCTCTCCATACCACAGATTCCTCCTCTAGAATGACAGGTGTCAAGAGTGACCCACCAGGGGCCTGTCAAGCCAGCCCTTCCTGTCCCCACTCAACAGGGCTCCACTTAGTCCTGAGTTCACTCCTCAAAACACAGACTCTTCTCTCTCGGAGGCTGACAGAGGCTGTGTTGTCTGGCTCTTCCTCCTGAGACCTGGCATTTTATTCCAGATGAGCACAAGGTTAATAAATGAGCTTAAGGAGCCTCCGTCTTCCTGGACAGGACATTGTGTTCAGACAGTCCCCAGGGCTGCCTGTTGTAGTGCAGTGCTCTAGCCGTCTCTGTGCTCCTCCCGTCACAGCTCTGGGCACAGCCCTGGCACCTGATTTGATTCCACCTGATGTTCCCATAACCATAGGCTCTTTCATGGATGCCCCGGAGCCACCAAGCGCTGTTTATGGCTGGGCATGTTGCCTTGGACTCTGCCCGATGAGGGTTCCAGACACTTTTGTGACTATCACGCTCACTGCGGTGCCCCCAGCTCCCAGCACAGGCCTGGTGCGCACAAAACAGCTATCAGTGACCGTTCGCTGAATGATGAGAAAACAAGCACTTGGTTACTTGATCTTCCTTCCTTCCTTCCACTTTGTCAGCAAACATTCTTGGGTAGCTCACTGTGCACCATCCACAGGGTAATACGCGGGCACAGTGATGTGGTCCAGGTCAGAGAGGAACCCAGAGTCCATGAGGAGGCATCCTGTGAAGAGTGTCCACCCAGTATGGTCACTGGCTATTGGGTTGGTGACAAGATGTAGTGACTGCATCAGCCAAGGACCCATGGAGCTGGAGTCCTGGCAGCTACCCTCATCAGGTGGCCCCTGAGCTGGGTGGTGAAGGACAGATAGGAGTTGGCCCACTAGAGGAACAGGGATAAGGAGTGGGGGAGGGGTCATTCCCAACATCAAATAACAGTGTTTTTAAAGGTACAGAAGCCTGGGAGCAAAGCATTTTTTTCAGCAGGTACAAATAAGGTTCTGAGTTCCTTAAGCAAGGAACCTACTTGTAGCAGTGTTCAGTGAGTATTTCTTGGATGGATGAATGGATGAGTGATGGATAGATGGATGGATGGATGGATGGATGGATGGATGGATGGTAGGTGAATTGGTGGATGGAAAGATAGGTGGAAGAATGGGTAGATGAAGGATGGATGAGTTGGCGGGAGGATGAATGGATGATGGGCGGATTGATCGATGAAAAGATGGGTGGATGAATGATGGATGTATGGGTGGCAGGTGAATTGGTGGATGGATAGATAGGTGGATGGATGAATGAGTGAATGTACCTTAAATGGAAAATACATAGTTCTCAGCTCTGAGGCAGAGGATCCTAATAATGCCCCTGCTCTCATGGCTGTTCCGCTCCTCCTAGACTGACTGTGCCGGAATTTCTCCAGCCTCAGGAGACTCTTCCCTCCAACCACTTGGCTCACCCAGCCAAGTGATGCTGAGGGGGTGGGAAAGGTCACAGAGCCAGTTCTTTCCCACAGCCCCAGCATGGAGAGTAGGATTCCTCCCTGGTGCTAGGAGAGTTCTTTGGTGACATCATTAGATTTGGATCCGTGTTAGAAACTGAACAGGGAGGGCTACAAGGGAATGTCAGGATCCCTCCATCCACCCTCGCCTCCCTGCACTCCAGACATGCTGTCAGCAGAGCATGCAGACTCCTCCAAATATTTGGACGCCACTCTGGTCCTTGAGTGCAAGACTCAGGCCCATCTCAGAGATACCACTTAACATGACCTGGTGGCCGTTTTTATTTAATTGATTTGATAGTCAAGCCAGTATTGTGTATACATAACCTTAATGTCTCAAAATAGCTCCATCCTCATTTTCTTTCTGAAAACCAAGATTCCAAAGAGGGTTGTGGAAATATTTAGAGTGGCCCCTGTCACTTTCCACTCGGGAATGAGCAAGTTCAAGGGATTGAGTTGAGCAAATATCTATCTTTTCTCCCACCTTCTAGAAAATTCCTAAACACACGACAGAGTGTAACTTGGCAAAGAGGGGCTGGAACCACTCCGTGATGTGGATGCTGAGCTGCTCTGCCAGTGAGAGTGCCATTTTTACCTCATTTAGGACACTGTCCTCCCTGTGAATGTACTCATCTTTAGTCCCATTGGGTCCATAAAGAGCAGTTACACATAGGCACTGTATCTTATTTAAAAACCACTTTTGTCCTGATTAAATTTGAAATCTAAGGCTAGATGAATGTAAAGTCTTTTAAATCAATCAATGAAAAATTTGATCTCTAGTCCAATTTGCATAATAAACTTCCATAAGGTTTTAAAGTCAAGATTATGTTGAAATGATCCTTTTTCCCTTTCTGTGGATTTATCTGATAGTAACTTCACCTGTATAATTTTCCTCCAACATTGAGAAATAGCTTGGTCTTTCTTCTCTCCTGTTTTTCAGTCCATGTTTGTTTCAGAACTAAGGATTCCAGACCTTGGCCTACAAAGGTAGAAACAATACATAGTTTGTGTTACTGAAAAATATTCAAATTCAAGTGAGAGGATAGATGATGATAGATAGATAAATAGATAGAAGATAGACAGATGGCTGAAAACCATCTGTATGAGGGAAGAGGGGCACTGAGTGACAATGTAATAGAGTGCCGACTCTGAATCAAAATGATGAGTTCTGGAAGCTGTGTGTTCTGTAGATAACGTGTGTTAGACACCAGGGCTGAGCTGAGAGTGCTCCATGCCTTTCTCTTCATGAAATCCTTGAGTCCACACTGTGTTCTGTAAGCCTTGAGTGACACTAAAGGATCCTAAGACTTATATTTTGTCCAGAGGGAGCGCTGAGGCTACTTGGCGGGGTTGGGGAAGGGCAGCCAGTGTAGGACGGTTCTGCCCAGAGGTTCTTGGAGGAGCCCAGAGCACTGCTGTCTTACAGTGAAGACCGGTGTGGCCGAGGCCTCAGGACTCTGGGGAAATAGTGTCAAATACACCCACGCCCTGGAGGAATATAAATGCAGAACTTTCTATCTCTCACAGCCCACAGGATGCCTGACACTCAGACAGTAATCATTTTGTTTTGCTTTGCTCTTCAGATCGCTAGTAATTGTCCTTTCTGTGGCCATCGTTCTTTGTGTGTGTGTGTGTGTGTGTGGCCATCATTCTTATTTTCCTGTGAATAAGAATTGTCATCCTCTTCTATCAAGTGTACCTCATGTATTAATTTCATTTTATCAGAAATAATTCCCTGCAATTAATTGCTTTGATCCTTGCAAGAAACTGGGATCTGAGCCTTTGTGTATTTGTCTGATCTTCCTCTGACCTGGTCTCTCTTGGCCATGAAGAGATTCCCACAGGACTTCTAGCAATGTGACCGGAGCTACGTGAAGCCCTGAACTGGGCCTGACCCTGGGCTCAGCCTCCTGGTCATACAATAGTTCCCCACCCATCCCCTCTGCGTCCTCACCCCTCTGTGGTTCCATCCATATTACTAGAACACCCCCCATGGTGGTGGTGCAATACTGAGTTATTATTCCCACCAGTGTGGTTATCCGGCTAGACTAGCATAGTTTATGCAGCAGGAAAGGAAAATTGCAGGTGCCCAGCCCCTCTCAGTTTCCTGTCTGTGCCATGCCTTGCATCCTGGCTATGTTTGTTTTCTCTCCTTGGCTTCAGTGTTCCTCTTTCCCCACCAGGCTCTGCATCTCCCTGGCAGTGAAGGCTCTGTCCTGAAGCTTCTTAATACTCTATGATTTCTATTTTGGAAATACTTTAGCGTTCCTAATATGAAACATTACTTCAAAATGCAGTATCATTTTTCATCCAGTACAAAGCACCATACCCCCTGAGTCCAGAGTCAGTGCTCTGAGAAGAGGTTGAGGTCTCTTTCCCCAGTTCTGACCATATCCCTTAGGACAATGAAATTGCAGTTGAAATTGGGAAAGGCAGATGTGATCTTGTGGTTTAAACTGGCACATGGGAATGTTTTAGCAAACAAGTTCTGTGCGAGGGGACTTTTTCATGATACCAAGAGGACAGGTGGTGTGAATGGGCAGGGTAGCATTAATTAGGCTAGATGAGATAATGCTTCGAATATTAGTTGAAATGTGCATGGGAATGAATACTGTTTGAAATTTCACAAGGTAGGTTGCAGACATTAGCTTATCGGCTTCCTCGTGTGTGAGCATTAGATGCTGCATGATTAGAAAGTGATCATGGACTTTCTTCAGAGAGTTGGAACAAATTATTTTAAGATTTGTGTGGAATCAGAAAAGACCCCGAATAGCCAGGGGAATTTTAAAAAAGAAAACCATAGCTGGGGGCATCACAATGCCAGACTTCAGGTTGTACTACAAAGCTGTGGTCATCAAGACAGTGTGGTACTGGCACAAAAACAGACACATAGATCAATGGAACAGAATAGAGAATCCGGAAATGACCCCTCAACTCTATGGTCAACTAATATTTAACAAAGCAGGAAAGACTATCCACTGGAAAAAAGACAATCTCTTCAATAAATGGTGCTGGGAAAATTGGACATCCACAAGCAGAAGAATGAAATTAGACCATTCTCTTACACCATACACAAAGATAAACTCAAAATGGATGAAAGATCTCAATGTGAGACAAGATTCCATCAAAATCCTAGAGGAGAACACAGGCAACACCCTTTTTGAACTCGGCCACAGTAACTTCTTGCAAGATACATCCATGAAGGCAAAAGAAACAAAAGCAAAAATGAACTATTGGGACTTCATCAAGATAAGAAGCTTCTGCACAGCAAAGGATACAGTCAACAAAACTCAAAGACAACCTACAGAATAGGAGAAGATATTTGCAAATGACATATCAGATAAAGGGCTAGTTTCCAAGATCTATAAAGAACTTATTAAACTCAACAGCAAAGAAACAAACAATCCAATCATGAAATGGGCAAAAGACATGAACAGAAATCTCACAGATGAAGACATAGACGTGGCCAACAAGCACATGAGAAAATGCTCCACATCACTTGCCATCAGGGAAATACAAATCAAAACCACAATGAGATACCACCTCACACCAGTGAGAATGGGGCAAATTAACAAGGCGAAACCACAAATGTGGGAGAGGATGCGGAGAAAAGGGAGTCCTCTTACACTGTTGGTGGGAATGTGAACTGGTGCAGCCACTCTGGAAAACTGTGTGGAGGTTCCTCAAACAGTTAAAAATAGACCTGCCCTACGACCCAGCAGTTGCACTGCTGGGGGTTTATCCCAAAGATTCAGATGCAATGAAACGCCGGGACACCTGCACCCCGATGTTGATAACAGCAATGTCCACAATAGCCAAACTGTGGAAGGAGCCTCGGTGTCCATCGAAAGATGAATGGATAAAGAAGATGTGGTCTATGTATACAATAGAATATTCCTCAGCCATCAGAAACGACAAATACCCACCATTTGCTTCAACGTGGATGGACCTGGAGGGTATTATGCTGAGTGAAATAAGTCAATCAGAGAAGGACAAACATTATATGTTCTCATTCATTTGGGGAAAATAAAAAATAGTGAAAGGGAATGAAGGGGAAAGGAGAAAAATGAGTGTAAATATCAGAAAGGGAGACAGAACATGAAAGACTCCTAACACTGGAAACAAACTAGGGGTGGTGGAAGGGGAGGTGGGCGGGGGGTGGGGGTGACTGGGTGACGGGCACTGAGGGGGGCACTTGATGGGATGAGCACTGGGTGTTAGTCTATATATTGGCAAATTGAACACCAATAAAAAATAAATTTATAAAAAAAAGAATGATTATGAATGAAAACATCTTATCTTTGGTTTGTTTTTAAATTTTTTTAACATTTTTTATTGTAGTAAGAATATTCAACGTGAGAGCCACCCTGTTAACAAATGTTTATTTTTTTAAAGGATTTGTTTATTTACTTGAGTGACAGAGCAAGTGAGAGAGCAGGTGGGGTGGGGGAACAGAGGGAGGGATAGAGAATCTCAAGCAGACACCCTGCTGAACACAGAGCCCAACACGGGGCTCGATTTCACGACCCTGAGATCATAACCTGAGCCGAAACGAAAAGCCAGATGCTCAACAGACTGAGCCACCCGGGCACCCCTGTTAATAAATCTTTAAGTGCACAAGACAGTACTGTTATCTAGAGACACAGTGTCGTACAGCAACATATGGTGGCTTTTGTGAATAATCCTGCAATGGGCATGGGAGTGCAGATATCTTTTTGAGATCTTGATTTCAATTTTTTCAGCTGTCTATACACAGAAGTGGGATTGCTGGATCATACAGTAGTTCCTTTTTGAATTTTTTGAGGAACCACCATACTGCTTTCCCTAGTGGCTGCACCAGTTTGCATTTGCGCCAACCATGTGCTGGGATTCTGGTTTCTCCAATTCCTCACCAACATTATTATCTATCGCTTTTCTTTTTAGAATCTCCTTCCTGGCAGGTGTGAGGTGATGTCTTACTGTGGTTTTGAATTGCATTTCCCTGATAATTAGTGATGTTGAGCATTGTTTCATGCCCCTATTGGCCACTGGCCAACAGATCTATCATGAGATACAAAAGTAAGAATCCTCCAGTCACATGGTTGGTTCTAAGTTGGGTTCCAGCACCATCTAGATGACACACTAGACCTTGATGAGCTCCAGACTATCTTGTGTACATTCAGACACCCAGGCTCTTTGATACCTGTTATTCTAAGGCACTATGTCTTGTGAGCACCTTCCTTTAGGGTGTGCAAGCATATGTGCTACAGACCAAACTTCAGCTCAGGTTACAGAGGAACACTGCCAGCAAGCATCCCTCCAGTAAGAAGAGACATGGGAGGAGATTTTTGAAACTTTGACAGTTCTGCCTCCTTTTACTAGTACTTCATCCAGTGACAGATACGTGCCTGGTTCCCCCTTTCTTCCTAGTCTATCTCATTGCCTATTAGGGGTAATGTGTGAACTTTTCAATCATGAAGTTCCCAATTAGGTCACAAACTCACTTTAAAATTAGGTTTAAATGTTTGATTTCTGTTTTGTTTCTACTTTTTTGCAGATACAAGTATCCTAAAAATGAAATTCCTGCTCATGTTTCTCAAAAATACTTTCTTTTTACCTATGCCTGTATCTGAAGAAAAATATTACTCCATAAAGATGTGTTAAATCATGGTGGATATATTAAAATACAAATGATGTGATTCTAGTCAAAACAACCTTGCATCCTGAACAACTTTAGCATTGCTTCTCATGATTGCTTCTGTTTTTTTTAAGATTTTATTTATTTATTTGTGAAAGAGAATATGAACAGGGGGTGGACAGAGGGACAAGCAGACTGCCCACTGAGCATGGAGCCCCATGAGGGGCTCGATCCTTGGATCCTGAGATCATAAACTGAATGAAACAAGGTCAGATGCTCAGCCAACTGAGCCACCCAGGTGCCCCGTTCTGTTTTCTTTTTATGTAGGATACAGAGAAAATAAACTATATACATATGGTAATAGTAAGTCTCTCATTAGCCTTTTAATTTAGCCGGCTGTGGTGATGCCTGCTTTTGCCCACTGATGCGTCTAATGCCAGGTTGACAAAGTCCTGCAGCTTTGTTCTAGGCCTCTACCAAAAAAAATGGGGCTGGCTAGCAAGAGGGAGCACTCTTCAGGAATTAGATAAATAGCAGGTCGGATGGGACAGTATTGGAGACTGAAGCCAGGGTGAGGTGCCAGTTTTAGCAACATCAGTTAATGCAGGACCAGCACCGAGGTCCCAGATTGAGGCGGGCTGCCGATTCCAGCACTCAGGAGGTCTATGCACAAGTGTCAGGAGCCTGGGCTGGAGCAAACAGGGACACGCTCTGGGTTACCAGTGGCTGGCCCTGGAACCAGTTATGCCTCATGTCCACATGGTAGGACTCACCTCCATAATCATCCTGAAGTCTGGCTGTGAATACTGGGGTTCCTCTCGTATGGCTCCCCTGTAAGCACACCACCAAGTCCACATGGTTCATGCTCAGTTTGGTTGTTTGAGGCCTGCAGCTCCGGAGCACCCCTCACAGTTCCTCCTGGGACCCATTAGCTTTTCTCTATCCCCCCGTTGTGGAGCACAGCGTAACCCAGTTGGAAAGGAAGCCTGTGACTACAGCTGCTTTTCCTTGACCCCAGGTAGACTGTGTGCTTAGCAAAGGGGAGAAGTAGCTGGCCTTCACCTGAATGACTACGGAACACAGCTTGTGGTCCTTCCCGGGAACTGGGATCCTGTATTACATACATAGCATCCCTTGGCTCTCTTCATGCTTACATATTGTATGTTTAGAAATATTTCCTGAAAGAATAAGTAAAAGGAACTGAGAAAGCATAGGGAGAAATGTGCAAAACTGGTTTCCTCCCCAGGAGGAAGACCACAGACAGCCCCGTGAGCAGTCAGGGGTGTGCACAGATGCCCTCCTGTAAGGCACATCCCATCTGCAGCCGCATCGGATTGCTCAGATTTGGACTTTCAGAAGTGATGTGAATTTGTGTCCCTTCCCAGTGGATGGCGTGTGGTCTTGCTGGTCTCCCTGGTCAAAATGCTCAGCGACATGTGGCGGTGGACACTACATGAGGACCCGCTCATGCACAAACCCAGCCCCAGCCTACGGAGGAGACATCTGCCTGGGGCTTCACACGGAGGAGGCAGTCTGCAACACGGACCCCTGCCCGGGTAAGCAACCTGACCGCATGACTGCGGTAGACTCACCCCTTCCCAACCTTGATTTAGAAACCGTGAAATTGATGATAGCTCATAAGAGCAAATACTGAAAGAAGGGAACACCTCAGTCCCGCACTGTTTTCCACCAAGTGACTTCAGACCACTTTGTTCTACTATAGAAGAGTTCTCACCATGCCATGGTTTCACAACTAGTTAACAGAAACTGGTTCTAACAAGGCATTATTAAAAGGTTTAACCTGGTAATGGAATCTGAAAATCAGGGTGGGGAGCAAGGAGAACACTTGTGAAGGACCTGGCCTCAGGTCCAAGGGTTTGGGGGAATCCAAGCCTCGAGGCTGGCTAGCACAGGTGCCCAGGGGATACACTGCAACAGCTTCCCCATCCAATAACCCGTCTTGTCCAGAGACATGGAAGCCAGTTGGAATGAAAATGAGACACCCTCTTCTGAGTCTAACTTTGACTTTGAAAGTCATACTTTTTATTTTCTAACTTGCTCCTGCAAATCTTTCTGGAAGCTTCCCTCTGTATTGAAAAGTGCCTAGAAACCAGATACTCACAGTCATCCCCAAACCTGGTGCTTTACCCATTTTTACAGAAAAAATGAAACCTCTTTACATTGAATCAAGGCACAAGTTTGATTTCTGAATTTTCCCTGTACTGCAAAGATGATGCTGAAATTTAAAAAGAAGGAAAAAAGCAAACTGTGTGCAAAAATATCTTTTTGATTTGTTTAATAATACTTCCTAATAATGCTGAGAGCACATTTTTTAACCTCCTTACTTAAAACATGAGTATTGTTCTCTTTTTACACATCCATAAGCCTGGGTGAATTTAACAAATCCTAGCAAATTTTCCACTTCAGGGTGAAATGACCTTATATCACTCAGCTTTGGACCTTAACCCAAGTCGTGCAATGATCTTAGGCACACAGGCAATAGTAAACATGGGATGAAATAAATTCTGCAAGTACAGCCTGACTTCAGTATATTGACTCTGCAGAATTGTTTTTGTAACAGAAGGGAAGGTATTTGTAGTAGCTGGAAACTCCTCTCAGCAACCAGGTCTTTCTCATTCATGCACTGTCACTTCTCTTGCCCAAGCTCTAAGACCTGTAGGAATTTTTGCAGGAAAGCATTTAAGGGCTGCTCTTACAGAGGAGCACAGCCCTGTGGGAAATGGTGTCTGCCTTGAAGATTTCTTTCCCCTCACCATGACCGTCTCTGCACAGCTGGACCTCATGAATTAGCTTATTTAGTGTCTAGTAGTTACTTTAAAACATTAAAATAACATGGATTTTAGAAAATGTATTTTAAGTATATTAATTTTTATCAAAGGTCTACGAGCTCTTTTATTCATGCCCTATATAATTTATCTGAGTGCTCAGAGGAGGCGCATTCATCGTATTTATACATAGACCCATTAAAAATGTAATATGAAAACTTAAAGTAATGTGTGTGACCTACAGTGCTTCCAGGTTGATTGATCGCAGTGGCTTTGTTGTTGCATCTCCCCTCTTCTGGTCACTGCAGAGAGCTGGTCAGAGTGGTCAGACTGGTCTGAATGTGCCGTGTCTGGGGTCCAGGTCCGTGCCCGCCAATGCATTCTTCTGTTCCCTGTGGGCAGTCAGTGTTCTGGAAACACCACAGAGAGCCGCCCTTGTGTTTTCGATTCCAATTTCGTCCCAGGTAAGGGCAGAGAGCCTTATCAGTGTGAACAAAATCATTTCCATCATTTAGAAAGGAAATGATTCACAGATGGAAGTTTTATCTGTCCTTCGAGGTCTTGTTTGGTGAAACAGAGATGATTCTATCAACTCTGTGGTTTCAAGGTAATTAGTCAGTAGATTTACAGATAACTGTGGGTTGAGGCTTGAATTTACACCATGAATTTTAAGATTTTTTTTTAACACGATGCCTTCTACAATTTACTGACTATAACATGGTGTGACAATTTTGCTCAAAAAATCAAAATAGATTATTTTGTTATTTTAACATTAGGTTAAATGCTTTTGCAGTGCTGTGTGCATGTGTTTGCACAGATTAAAAAGGCCAGTTCTTCATGCAACCTTAATATACTTGGGAAGATGGAAACCTACCATGGCTCTCATCTTGGAGAAGAGACTGGCTGGCTCTTTGGCTATTGGCTTTTCCATGTGAAATTGATGGTCAGTTATTGATCATAGCAAGTCATCTGTCACATGTTCACTGTAGGCATGGTGTTAGGTACTTACAAATCATTTGTATATGTCCAGTGTGGGTTAGGACTATGCTATAGACCAAAGCAGAGACCAGCCTCTTACAAGGCAATAATAGATAATTGCCTTGTTTTCTTCCACTTTTGTAAATGGTAACTGTATTTCAGAGAAAATTATTAGCTTTAGTCTTATAAGGCGCCTCCATTGTGTATGGTATAGAAATGCTGTTTATTGTGATGTTTTCCTTTTTGACCATAGACATATTGCACACTTTCTTGTTACCCACTGAAAAATCAGTACAGGAAAGAATAATGTCTCCAATCTCCTGAAATGGTGTTTGACCCCTGTGGGTTAAAACATTTCCAGGATCTGTTTTTTTATTGGCATTTTACTTGGGTATTTAATGTGTGTCATGGCAAAGAGTTATGGCAGTTTCCTTCAAGCTCTGGTGGGTTGGTCCCCCTGTGCAGAGAATTTGACGATGCTGGCTTTGATCAGAGACAAGGACACCAACACCAACTCTTTGGGGTCCACAACTGGCATAATATATTGGTAACAGAAAATCAGCACATACTCTGGCCTTATTTTGAAATTGTGCCCTGGTTTCAACCCAAAGGACCATCGCGTTTTCTTTCTGTGATAATGAATCTCACTCCTTTCCAATCCAGATAACCTTGGCCAAATACATCTCAGGTTGGTTAAAACAAAGAAACATGCAATTTTTTTAAACAATTTATCGGGCTTTGAATTTTGACTCACATAAAACTTGAAATCATTAGACATTCTGTAAGTGAATCAATCATTGATGTGGTCTTTCTTTCCAACACCCTTTACACATCATGATTTAATTCTTTTTCCAGAAGTATCTGTGGCAAGATCCAGTAGTGTAGAAGAGAAAAGGTGTGGGGGTAAGTTCTCTTTTTAACTAATTTTTAATTGATTTCTGGTATTTTCTGATCATTTCTTTCCCCGTATGTGTCATATGATGCTTGGCCCAAGAAAAACAGAATGGAGAAACTCTTGATCCAAACACCTTAAACTTTGGCAGTACAAATGCAAAAAGTCAGTATTTGACATCTGGGTCAGTGGTTCTCAGGTGTGGTACCTAGACTAAGCATCATCAGCATCCCCGTGAGTGCTGATAGGAATACAGATTCTCAGGTCCTGCTTCAATCTGTAGAATCAGAACCTTTCTGAGGGGGGCCCAGCACTTTGTGGTTTAATAAGCTTTTCAGGTGATTTTGGTGGATGATAATAAGCTTTGTGAAGGAGTGATCTTGATATTAGCTGTAGTTAAATTTCTCATGAGTAAAACTCAAGCATTTTTTTATACATATAGTGCAAATACATGGCAGCCAGCCTCAGACTTCCAGGCTGGAATGACAAAATTGTAATGAGGCATGAGATTATACCTACATCTCTAGAGGTGTTGTTGAAACTTTCTGCAAACCTGGATGACAAAAATTACATTCTCTGGTTCCAGTTCATGCTAAATTTGGACTTTATGTCTGTGTTTACTTGTCTGGGCAGGAGGGGCTAACTGTCCATTGATCAAAGCCCATTCTCTGCCCACCCTTGGTAATCAGAGCCAATATCCACACCAAGACCACGTATTTATACATTCGGCTGGTGACCTAAAAATACCCATTCCTGCCATAATCCATGCCACCAGGGGATTCCCAGCAACTCAGCCGTAGGCTCTGGTCTTTGTTTATGTTCGAATAGAATCTGGAACTTTGTGGGTGTGTTTTAGGAATGTACTTACTGTTTTTAACTACATTAATTAAGAGTCCACTGTTGTATTCTGTCTGTTTAGTTGTTGATCTGTTCATTTAATAATCTTTGCTGAGCACCCCCTCCATGAGCTCTGTGAGGGACACTGAGTTTACCACGGGACACAATAGCCACAGTCCTTCTGGAACTAGCAGTCATCTCATAAAAGACCCCAGTGCCTGAAAAATGCAGTGTCTGTTGTCTGACCTACATTGGTCCCAGGAGTTCACAGACTGGCACTAGATAACTTGGGATCCAGCTGGAAGATGAATATATACAAGTTCCCATAAAAATAATCATAGCTCTAAGTGTCCTTTAATATTTTTAGATCAGTCACTATATGCCACTGTATTAAATTGCAAGAAGTATCCTATTTGATCCTCACAAAGAGCTTACGTGTAGGTGCTGCAGCCCACAGTTCCTTAATGTAAAACCTTTGGAGATACGGAAGAGTTTTAGAATTCAGCATTTTTCAGATTTCAGAGGGGTAATATGGGGCATAGGATGTCTATTATGTAACACTCTGCAGTGTCCAGGTCCACATTCTGTAACCAGTCTCTTTAATGATGCTTTGTGAAGTGTGGACAAAGTGAAGATGCTAATACTTCTGCAGTTCTAGTTAGTTCTGCAGGAAAAGGGTCAGGTCAGGTCAGGCTTTGCTGCCAGGTGAGTGATGAAAAATCCATTTCCAGAAGTTTGGGTTTCACAAATTGTAGAAAAGGGAGAGCAGCCATGCACTGTCATCTACATTAAGGATGGTGAGAGTCAGAGATGAGGCCACTGGCCAAAGTTCACACAGGTAGAGAGCAACAGAGCCAGAGTTTGAGTCTAGGCTGTAGGATCCGAGTGTGAGCTTCAAGGCCAGAGAACCACAGGGAAAGGATCCTGGCAGTGAGTATCTGAGAGGATGGTGTCTCGGGGGCTGCAGCCACAGCAGCCCTGGTCAGGTGACAGTTTTGGACGACACTCAGGGGCTGGGGACACCTGCTGCCCTCAGAGGAAGCCCAGATCAGAAGTGAAGCAGAGCTCTTAAGGAGCACCTCCTGTCCTATGTGAGGCCAAGACAGAACTTGGGGTCGGCCAGCTGATGTCTCTGCAGAGTTGACCTCCAGGTCTGCCAGAGATTTAAAAACCATTTTCCCCAGCCAGCTGTCTCTGGGTTAGGATATAGGAGACTTTCAAGGGCCTTAAGCACCTGGGAGAGCAGGGTTCAAAGTCCATTCCCATCCTTAAACTGCTGCTTCCATGTGTCTGAGTCAAACAGGCTAATTGGCTACCCAACTACAAACCAAGTGTTGATGTGCTGTTGATTAAATCACAGAGATACTACTAACTGTAATATTCCGAACTGATTTTTTTAGATCATTGACACACCAGGTTAGGCAAGTCAGAGGTCACATGGATCTAATTGTAGGACTGATGGGTAAAAAGAATCACCTAGCAAATGTTTAGGGATACAGCATCCCTAAATGGGATGTTTAGGGAGACAACACAGATGTCTTTTTTTTTTTTTTTTTTTTTCCCCATTTGAAGAGAAATCAATCACATTTTTTACAGGAAATCATCCAGTTGAGCCAACGGGGTAGTTGGTTTCTATTTCAGCTTTACTGACCAAAAACAACAGAAAAACATATTCGAAGCAAAGAGCCACACCAAGCAGATTCAAAAGAGATTTAATAGGCACTGTTTTTCCCTATGCAGAAAGTGTCGGCCTTTTGAAATTTTTCAATTTAGCTATTTTTAGTTTCATGAGACACAAAGACTATATAATCCTCATAAAGATGTCAGCTGGCCCCGGCCTTCCCCAGGCACCTGCAGGCGTGATTCATTGGACTAATGACAAAGTATCTGCATATGGAGAGCATCACACATCTTTCATATATTATAATCAAATGTTATCAGTGCAGCAGGAAGTCCTTTTATCGGTAGATGGCATTGACCCTGGGACTCAAAGTGGCTAAAGTATAAAACAATGACAACACGTGTGAAATCTGCTCTTGCTCACCTGGAGCACAGCTTCAGTGTTACAGTAGACACTTCCGGTGGCTGCTGGTGGGATGCTCCCCTGGATGCTTTGTCCAGCCAGCCCAGGCCGTCCAGCTCTAGAGCTTCAGACAAAATCAGGACAGGCTGGAGATTCATGAACTGCTTGACCAAAGAACCAAGAAGTGAAAACCAGGTGGATATGGGGAAGCAGGTGATACTTGTGGAATATTCTAGTAACATCCACCTGGATTATCCAGGGCCTAGTGCTGCAGACATTGGACTCCTGTGTTAGGAATGGGGTGGGAGTGAGTGGGTTGCAGCCTACAGAGAACCCAGCCTCTGCATGCTTCACTCCCCTGGGGAGGCAGTTCAAGCTCTCAGGGGTCCTGGGAATGCAGGATCTGTGAGCAGCAAAGGGTCATGGCCTAGAGGGAGACGTCAGGGTGTGGGGACAGTGAGGGTACCCCACCTCTGCTGCGGATCCAGGCAGGGGCCAGGGTAGTTGAGGGGCAGACACCCCAAGGCTTGGATGCAAGGAACAAACTTGCAAGGCTTCTCACCCTGAGAGCCTGGGAGCCTCTCTCTGTGGCTCTGGGATTCGCCGGAGATCTGTAGTGTGCCTAGCAGGCATTTCCAATGGTTCTGTTTAGATGCAGGATGGACAGACACATCCAGGAAGAGTGTGGGTGACTGCGCCCCCTGGTGGTGCCTTGAGGGGACACGATGGGGGAAAGCTGGTCCTCAGGATGGGTCCTGGCACAGGTGCCAGAGGCCAATAACCCACAGGGGACAGGGTAGCCACATGGCGCCAGCCCAGCATAGAAAAAATAAGGTCATGTTCTACTTCAGCATTGCCCAGATGTTGTCTTTATTCCCTGAAAGGCTGGAAACTTTCATTGTACGGTGTTTTACCAACACATGATGAACATCTATTTTCCTGTGTGGTTATTTGCTCAGACATTACAAAGTTCTTCATTATGTTACCTTGATGTCTCTCAAGCCAATCCCATATTAGAGACATAAATCCACATCTGCTTATTTTTTCAGCAATTTGTATTCAAAACTCAAGGAAAATAACTCAAAGATGCTATTTAATAGAAAAAATATGTAAAGGAGGGTCATTTCATCACCATTAAAAGATCATATTTTATTCCTTTGATATAATTCTTTTATTTCTTTGGTGTAAACCATTGTCTTTATAAGGTCTCCAAAATACAGTAATTTTGAGCAATTAACTGGAAGTAGTTAATGCATTCTCACTTTTTTCATGGGACACAGCCAGGCTATTGGCTGGGATGCTCTACCTGTTAAGAGCATGGAAAAAATGTTCTCTAGGAACCCCATAGACCAGAGATCATGCTGCATGTGAAACAGATGAGCAGACTTGTACAATCCTTTAATGAAAAAAAAATGCTTCTAGTATATTAAGGTGATCTCCAAAAGACGGATTGTAGTCCATAAGAACATTAACTTAAAATATGCTGTGCTCCCTGTGGGGGATGACATTTCAGAGGAAGGTCATGGGCCTCTTATGTTGTCTTTCTCTTTTTACGCAAGTGCTTTGAGCTGTTGAGTAGTGTGTTCTTTTCCAAAGTACCGTCACTTTTGATGCTGTCTTCCCAGAGTTCAATCTGTTCCACATGCTTGCTGTGGGGCTGAGCAGCTCCATTCTAGGCTGCCTCCTTACACTGCTCGTCTACACCTACTGCCAACGGTACCAGCAGCAGTCCCACGATGCCACCGTCATCCACCCTGTTGCTCCTGCCCCTCTCAACACCAGCATAACTAACCACATCAACAAACTGGACAAGTATGACTCGGTGGAAGCTATCAAGGTAAGGAGTTGGCAGACAGATGTGAAAGAAGGGCCCTAGGGGCTGTTGGCAAAGCTCAGAGGCGGTGGCTGAAGTGACAGAGTGGAGAACAAGGCAATGGGTGGCCCTTATGATGAGCTGCCTTGTTTGCTTTGCCTGCAAAAAAGATGGTGCCTCAAATTGGGAAGTAGGTTACAAATAGGACTCAGAAACAGCAATGAATAAAATACTGGAAAATATTGAGTCATTGGCCAATGTCCAGCTCTGCTTCCACTGTGCCTCCCATGTTCAAAGAGAGGAGCTCTGGGCTGAGGCCCTGTACCCATCTGACAGTGGTAATGAGGACCAGGGTGGGGTAGTCTGATATCCAGGTTCATCCTGAGAAAAATTGTTATGTTATTATAAAAACGATCTTAAAATAATTTGTTTGCATAATGAAATTTCTTCAGCTTTGCATGGTGTGTGACTGGTGTGGGGTGAAGTGTTCTGCTAAATTTTCTCAATGGGTGATTAATTCAGTGCCTGACCCAGAAGTAGAGAGTTGATGGCCAGTCTCCTCATTCTGAGGAAGAAGGAGTGGAAAGGGCATCAGCTCTGGACCAGGAAGACCTGTGTCCATGAGTCACCAGCTGCGTAAACGTAAAGCCAGTTACACTCACTGAGCCTGTTTTCTCCTCAGTAAACAGGAGATCATGAGAAACAAATGAAACAGCTACACTAAATGCCTTGAGTAGTGCCTGGCAAAATAAATGTGGTTTTTATTTGAGGCATTGTGCATCAGGGTTTAAAATGCAAGTTAGTTAATTCTTTGAACCTCAGTTTCTTCATCTTTAAAATGGGTAGAGCAATATGTAACATCATCTCTCTGTTGTGAGGTTTAAATGGGATAACACACAGGAGTCAGGGGTGTAGCTGGAAGGACATCTGGGGCCATCATCTGCTTCACCCAATGTGCCCGACCACCCACGTGAATGAAGGATATTATCATTTTGACATTCCTCTTAAATTGATGGTTCTCCTTAACATTCTCAGGGAGCATTTTGATGCTTTCTCTGCCATGATGATTTCCTTTGAAATTTGATTTCCTTCCCATGTGGGAACTTGGAACTTTTTCAACTCTTACAAGTTCAAGTGGTTGGGAGGTCTTGAGTCCTGGGAGCCACAGTGTCCTCTCTTGTTTTCCCCCTACCACGAGGCCTCCTTCTCCACCCCTTGGACAGAAACAGAGCCAGTTGACTTTTATCCATGGGCCTTGCTTCCACCAGGATCCAGAACCCATGAGTACCTTATGCTAATCAATGCTAGGGCCAAGAAATAAAGCACTGCTCACTAATAACACACCCCTCACACCTTGTCAGAACTGAGCTTCTGGAGTATGAGGAGGAACATGAGCTCCTTTTATGAACAAGAACAAGCCTTTAGATCCCAAGAATGGGGCTCCTTGAAATGTGATTCCAACCAATCAACTTGGTTCTTACTTCAAATGTCTCAAGATAATTTGACTGGTCTTCTGTTCCCACTTAAGATCCAAGAGCCACTCAAGATAATAAGAAATTTAACTGCTCGGAAGGCAGAGGGCTTTGAGGGCACTGACTGCTGCCTAATCTCTAATGATCCTTCTGGAACTTTCTTCTGATACCTTGCCCAGACCAGTCTTGGACAGTTGGCCTCTGCTGACCATCCTACATCCTTATAGCAGCCCTTTTAGTATTTACCCTCCACTTGGCATAGTAAACTAGGTTTTTGAAAGCATAGGTGGCTTTAATGACTTAATAAGGATGGGTGTCTGTGTCAGAAGTGGCTAGAGTAGGCTTTTGGGGGGCCCATAGCTGGTGTGTTAAATTAAGAATATGCATATTGTGGACGGCTGAAGAAGAAGGTACAAGCTACACGGGATCAGCAGGAAGCTCCCTGAGCACCTGAGCTCCCTCTTTGGGGAAGGGGAGACCCTGGGGTTGTTTTGACTCAAGGTGCAATTTCAGTACACTCACTTGAAGAAAGTCAAGTCCCAAGGTTTATTACTTACACTGCCAGGGAAGGGCAGTCCTCTGGGCCTGGTCAGCAGTGAGCAGGAGACAGAGAGGGTGGCAGGCACCTGTTACTTAAAAGGTGATTGAGGGAGACATCACTCACGTTTTGTGGGCTCAGCTCTAAGTGCTTATTTTATTTTTTAATTTTCTCAAAGATTTTATTTATTTATTTATTTAGTACTCAAGTAGGGGGAGGGGAAGGGCAGAGGGAGAAGGGGAGAGGGGATCTCAAGGATACTCCACGCTGAGTCCTTCCCAGGACCCTGAGATCATGACCTGAGCCCAAATCAAGATTTGGACAACTGAGCCACCCAGGTGCCCCTGTAAGTGGCTATTTTAGCAGGTGCTGCAAGAAAAACAAAACAGGAACTTGGGGTGGGAACCTGAAGCTCAGGTCCTCATGTAAATGTGCAGACTCTGTGGGTCTGAGCAGGCTTGTCAGGCTGAAAAATGCCCAGGTGGCACCTGAGAATGGCTGTTTTCTCATCACAAGCTCACCTGCTAACAGTGTAGAAAATGAAAAGAAATCAAGCCGTTTTAAATTGCATGCATTTACTTAAATAAGCTCCTTCAAAATCTCTTATCAATGTACCTGTCCATGATAATCAGAAGGCTGCTTAAATTTTACTGTTATGTAACATTCAAAGCGACTGTTGATTTGAAATCACTAGTGAGTTTTAGGTTTGTTGAAGATTTAGATTTCTCAAGATCTATTTATCAAAGATTGCCACCCTCATTCTGGTCATGAGGCAGGTCCTCAGTAAGGCAAATAAGGTGAGGAAGCCAGTAGGTGAGGAATCACATTTTGAACAATGGAGCCTCAGAAGGGAGTTCAGATTCAATATAATCGTCCCCTCATTATGTTCTCTTTCCAAAATGCTACTTATGGAGTCTTCTTAAATCCTTTTTTTTTTTATTTTACTTTTTACAGGCATTTAACAAAAACAACTTGATCCTAGAGGAAAGAAACAAATACTTCAACCCGCATCTCAGTGGGAAGACCTATTCTAACGCCTACTTTACAGATCTCAATAATTACGATGAGTACTAATAGCTGTTATATTTTTGGCTCCTTGTAATCCCCCACCTCCTCAAGCCCTGCTCCATGACTTCCCATGTTTCCAAGGCTTCAGAGATGAAGTTTGGATACATTTCAAGTGCATTTCAAGCCACCAGTGTCCCATTGCTGCCAAAAACAGACATCCTTAAAAGCAACAAAAATCTAAATATGATGTCTTGAAAATCTGGTCTAAATGCTTGATCATTGTTGAATGAGCCATGGCGTGAAGTTTTGTTTTGTTTTTATTGTGTCCAGTCCATTTTTCTAACAAGTCGGTTGTTTTCTTGAGCTTTTTAATATATGTGCCACCCACATGGGAAAGGAGTCTTTAGAAATAGGAATGTCTTCCTGCTTTTGAGCATAAATCTTCATGATGTTCTAATTCAAGAAAACAGACACTTCAACTAAGAATCTCCCTCCCTCCACAAGGAGTGTTAGGTCCATAGTATTTGATAAAATGAAGGATATGAATGTGGCTGTATAGTTATTCACCATGGATCTCCCATCTTCCCAACCTGGATAAGTCTGTGGAATCCTTGAAAGCAACTTGCGTGTTTGGACTTGGAATGGTTCTCGCCTGAGCAAAGGCAGGAAATCACCCTGGCTTGTGTCTGCAGAGGTGATGGTATGAGGAGTGACACACTCTTGACCCCTGGTCTTGATGCAGTTACTGTGTTATCCCTGGTGGAGGTGAGCTTGAAGACCAGAGGCACAGACATGATGAAGGGTCCAGTGTTCTGCATGATGCTGCAAGGCTAGCCATATTCTCACTTCTGGATTTCACAGCATTCCAGGGAGCTCCTCGCCCTGTGGTAGGCCCGGAAGCTCACCTGTCCGGTCCATAGTAACAGCCTGAAGAGACATCTATAAAACCACTACTTATTCACCATTGGACATACGCCCTGTCTAATGTCCCTGCAAGGAAAAATCGTGAACATTCATGACACCAATGAGGAAAAGTATTAAATATTAAAAATACTTTGAAGTATAAAATGGAAACCAACTTTTTTTATTTCCTATGTTACAGAAAGGATTGAAAGAAATGACATTTAAGGAGAAGCAACTTTTTATTTTCTATCTCCCGATAGAACTCATGTATAGCAGTCAGCCACTTCCCAGAGCATTACTGATGCGTAAGGCTGGCTTTCTGCAGCCCATCGCTGTACATATTGAAGTGCTCCCCGAGTACCCAGCTGTCATTTGCTGCCTCCAGGTCAGGCAAGGAGGAGACGTTTGGTTCTGGTGCCTTGTGTTTCTATCTCAATGCTGCCCTCCCCTCCACCCCTCCCTCTTCTCCTGCATGGAGGCAAGAGCATTTCAAGATGTACCTGGAGAAAGCAGGGACGTAAGGTTTTCAGTGACCCCTGTGGTTCTGAGCACTGACACTGCTAAGCATTTCAGAGTGTTATAATACTATTCATAGAGGTCCCCAGCAAGGAAAAACAGCAGGATGAATTACTCATAAACAGCTGATAAATAATACATGGCAGCTGGTTGAATAATGTTTGAAAGTCAGAACCGGATTGAAACTGTTCATCGATGCCCTTGGGCATTGCAATAAAGACCTGTGTGGATGGTGAAACATTCTTATTGCACAGTGAACCTTCAGATTTGTGGAAATACACAGCACGGGCATTGAGGAACGCAGACTTATCAGCACACGTGTTTGTGGCCTATCCAATGTAAAGAAACAATTTCAGAAAGTGTTGGGGGAAAAAAATCCCATGTTGAGTCATGAGTATTGCTGTATTGAAAGTATTCTCATGCACCCAAATTTTCAGAAGCGACTCTACAAAAAGTCAAGCTTAAATGGCAGGTGGTTTCCAGGAGGTCTAATAGATTGCAACTGAATGGTGTTCTGGGTGTTTCCAGCAGGGAGTTCATGTTGCCTCTCTCCTGCGTGGCTGGTCTGCTGTGGGGGGACTGCTTGGTCTGGACACACACAGCTGAAGTCTGGACTCAGGAGGTGAAATTCGGCCAGATGGTTTCCTCATTGTCCCCCAACTGGTTTTGCACTGGATGCTTCAACTAGTGTCATCACCTTCCTTTAAGAAAAATGTCCCTACCATGAAGCACATCACAGTTGTTTTTGGATCCCTCTCTACAGTGTTTTCTAAGCTTAAACGGTTATTTTATTTCCCTTAGGAAAGAGAATACTAATATTTTGAGAAAGCATCCCTGGACCTGATTAGAAATGTTTTCTAAATGCTCTCCACGCTGGACCTCAGTCGGTGTCCTGTGGTGACTGGAGACAGTGCCCACCCTCCCCACGGAGTCACATACCTCCAGGAACTTAGCACGGCAAAGAAATGCTCTCATTTTTGTTCCCTGCCTCTCTACTCAGAGCAAAATTGCACTGGCTTCTCTTTCTGTCTGTTTGTCTCTCTCACATTCTCATTTCACAGAATTTCAATTTGTTTAGAATAATTTTAACTATATTCTAACGAGCTATGGAATAACTTTTGCTTTTCCATCATTGTGTGGCTGTTGCTCATGGGTGTGCCTCCCCTCCATGCCTCTGGTTGTTTCTTGAGCCCCAGGTGGGCTTTCGCAGGGGTGCCTACCACCTCGCTGGCATCTCCTCCTGAAAGTAGCTCCTGGGAGGCTGCGGGCTTTGCTATTTCTCTGGGTCAGATTTTAAATTTCTAAATGACTTATTCTGTCTATTTTTTTCCCCTTTCCTTCCTTCCTTCCTTTCTTTCCTTCCTTCCCTCCTTCCTTCCTTCCTCCCTCCTCCCTAGTACAAGCAGCACCCTCTCTGAACCTAACATCAAATGACAATAGTCACGGCTTAATCTGGAGGGCTATTTCTGGGTAGGGGGGCAGCTGGCCCGGTGTTCCCGAGGAACCTGGCCCTGGGCTCACGCTCACACTCTGGGAGGGAGTCCCAGGGGCAGGGCTGCTCAGGGTCCCGTCCCCAAGGAGCGCTGCGGGCCAGCGGCCGGAGGAGCCCGGCTGTCACCCTGAGGACGGGGCTGGGACTCGGGACGAGCTGGGCCCCCGCCAAGCCTCGCCCACCCCGCGGCCCCCGGACCGGCGGGGAAGGGGCGCCCCGGGGCTCGGGGGCGGGGGCGGGGGTGGGGGTGGGGGACCCGGGTCTGGGCCCGGGGACTCGCCGAGTGATGCCAAGGAGAGGAGAAGCGACGGTGGGGAGAGGGGGCTGGGAACGTGGGGACCCGGTGGCTCCGAGCTGAGCGTGGGGCGGAGGCCGGACCGTCCGGGACCCACCGTCCAAGGGCAGGAGGTGGCCCGACGGTGGCCGCAGGTCCTTACAGCTCTGCACGTGGGTGAGAGCCGTGGGACTCCGAGCCCAGCGTGGGCGGGTCCCCTGGAGGCCTGGGGAGAACTCGTGGTCGGACCCGCTTCCAGTGAGGGGCAGAGGCCCAGCGGGGGGCCCCGTGTCCCGGGCTCGGGGAGGTGGGAGTGCATCGGGTCAGCACTCAGCTAATCGCTGCATAAACTCCCCCTTAATGCGCACTGAAGATACAGTCTTGATAGTGTCGGAATTCACAAATAGCTTTATGCTTCTTTATGATATTTACTTATTTCCAGAGTAAATCATGAACATGTCCCCAGCACTGTCAAACCACCTTCGGCAGGATGTCCTTTACACTCCGTTGGGGTTTTCTGGTGTGTGGCAAATGGGGGCAGCTCCATTGCATTTAGCATTTCTGCCTCACAGGATGGCTCTGGGGCACCCATCCAGGGACGAGAGGTACCACTGGCGGGTACAGGGAATGCTTCTGCCTTAAAGCAGCCATTCTCCACTGAGCAGGACTGTCCCTAAGCCTCCAACAATCCATGTTTGTGAAGGTGGGAATTACAGTGGGAACCATAAATCAACTCATGCAAACTCTCTGCTATTCTTTTTAAGATGATACAAAGTGGAATTCACAGATTGTGTTGCCATGCCCAATACATCCCTACTACTGCTTCCATTATGTCACAGCAACTCTTGTCATGTGGTGATAATATGTTGACACACCATTGCAAATTTGAGTACCTAGGATGATCTGTTATCAGAAAACAGAAAGCCATTCTGAACACCTTGCTTCTCTGGACGATGGGTATGAAATGGGAGAAGATAAAGTTACAGTCACTTTGACCAGAGAAATGCCTAAAAAAGAATGCCAATTATTGCACAGCACGTCGCCATGTAAGATAAAAGATTTGGAAACCAGAAAACATTGTGGAATTTATCTCTGCTGTTCTTCCCTACTGAGGTCATTAATAATAATTGATTTAAAGGCTCTTTGTAATTCTGCATATACTGACAAAGTATTCATATTATCTGTTTTGCTAACCTGGTAAAACACAGGGAAATAAGTTGCTAGAATCCTTGCTTTTCCTTTCAGAAACTGAAAAAGAATTAACAAGATGCAATGTTGGATTATTGGCAGGGATTTCTATGATGACTATTCTATATTCCTTTTTTTATGGACTTATATTAAAGATGTGTTATACCTATTTTGAGGAACAGATGGATCAAGGTTTTTTCATCTATCATATGTCACATTATCAAATTATTGGTACATTTTACAAAAGCATCAGGAAGGGAGATTGTTCTCCTTGAAAACATAGCTTACACTGCACAGGAGACTTAGAGCATCATCAAAACTGAAAGCAGAGCCTGACACAGCGTGTATAGTTCCTAGTGTAAGCTGCCTCATAGTATTTGCAGAAGATCATACTGGTTCTGCCATAGAAAGCAATCAAGCTGATTACCCATGACCAGAGTCAGAATTGATTTTTGTTCAGGCAAACAGGTTTTATTGTATTGACATGATGAGGGTAAATAGCTAAGGATATTTTTAAAACCTGGAAGGAACAGAGTAGAGATGGAAAACTACTCTGTGGCACTTCTTAAACCAAATTTTGGACAGGCAATACCATCCATTCCATCTCTTTATATTGAGTAAGATGTCTGAGCCCAGCAGTTGGAACATGATCCTGTTCTTTTTCAGCTTCATGGCACCTTAATGCCAAATAGTCCAAATGGAGGGTGAACGGTAGTTCAAAAGGTAGTTCAGACTGGTTCAAATGTGCGATAAATACAAGCTGGGAGCAAAATTTGGATTCTGAAAAAGCCAAACTGTACTATCATGTTGCTAAGAAGAGAACATTGTTAGCCATCCTCTGTTAGTGCACATAGTTTCATTTCCCTATAAAAAGTTGCCAGTGCCTTGTTTAAGATGGTGATTTATCATCTCCTCTGGATATTAGTGGTTCCAGTGCCAAGCAGAGGATTGATTGGCTACACTTTGAAGAAAATCATTCTTCTATGTCTCTTTGAACTCAGGAATAGAAAACGGCCAAGGAACACATCACAGATGTGATGTCTGCCCCCTACCAGGGAGGGCGTGTGGCATCAGAACAGGTGCAGACAGGTGTTCAGAATTCGGGTTATTGCCTTCCAGAAAGTGACATCACTTTACTTTTATATCGTCCACAAAACACCTTAGTGACAGTGTTAGTCTGTCATAGGGATGATGCCCTGCCTCTAGAAGGTAGAGTTTTTGTTACTGTCCTTCAGGTAAGTTGAGAGATACAGGAAAATCAGGCTGCTGACAGCTGAATGCAGATACAGAATGGAATGAGGACCACCTAGAACTTTGTGGGCTTTTTTTTTTTTTTTTGAGTCAATGTCAAAATTGTTTCACAAGTACACAAAATTGTCAACCTTAATTTAGGTTAAGAAAGTTAACAGTATTTTCTCCACTAAGGGTGTTTCTTCGTATAGCATGACTGTTGGCCAAAATCAAAGTTGAACTTCTGCACCTTGAAAGAAAGCACAGGATGAAGTTTCAACGTGAGCACCTGCATTCCCCGCTGAAACTCTACACCGTCTGCAAAGAAAATGCACCAACTTGGTCCATTGTAGGATTCTTCAAAAGTGGGTAACAAAGCTTGTGTGCTGCACCCCTTGACTCGACTTTGAAAATGTTATAAAATGTTAAATGCTTCTTTCTGTGTTAATTTGCTGTTGCTGTTTTGTGACACAAAATAAACTTATTTGGGAGTGTTTCATTTTTTTCACTGAACCTTCTCCAAAGCCAACTTCAGCCCTTGGTAAACCTGCAGCAAGTTACTGACATTAAAATTAATTTTTAAAAGACAGTATGTGTTAATCATAGTGGGGCTTCTTAGATGAGGTAGCATTGCCTTTCCCTTCCTTGAATGAGGAAATGGAGTGCCAGTTGCCCTATTGGAATCCTCATGGATTGCCAGAACTTACTTCACTGGGCCGTTGGGTGCACTCTTTTTCAGTCCTTAAATTTGGTTTCAAGGTTACACTTGAAACCTTGTTGTTAGAAATGTGTAATGCGACTTTCCGGTAGTCTTCCCTTTTATGCTTTCTGTTCATCAATTCATTGGTCTTAAATGCTCACTTGAGAGCTGTCCAGGTCTATACCCAAGAATATTGTTTAATGACACCTGACAGATCCATTGCTTTGAAAAATTAGTTTGAGATACCAACTGTGGCATCCCAGGCAGGGAGCTCATGAGCTGCTGCATTGGATCAATTATGGAAATTTGAGAAGAGGAGGGTCAAGGGTTACCTGCCGATCAGCAGAAACCAACTCACACCTGCTGCATGCCCCAACTCCGAGAAGAGCAAACATATTTGTAAGATAAAATGAGCTGTTATTACTGAAGGGGAAATGCCATGCTCACTCACTGCTCTTGGTGAATTGCCAGCTTCTATAACCCAGACCAATTAATCTTTATTTTTAAACAATAAATTCATGAAGAATGATCCTGAGTTCCATTAAGAGTGTGATCTCCCTCCATAGCATCCCCTCTGCACCATCTCTATCTGCTAACATTTTTTGGGACAAAATAAGAGAATCCTGATTATGTACAGTATAAATTGTATTATATTTTTTGTACTTATGTTTTATGTAAATAGTTTGTCTCATTCGATTGTATGTGAGCATTGAAATAAATCCTACCATTTAGGAAACAATTTAGTGGAATTGTTTTCTTACCTCTATGCCCCTTTGCCCCAGATGTGGTAGGGTGTGACAGCACCTTGGAGTGAGTTTCATCAGAGTGAGACCTGGACAGCCTTCTGGCCAAACCCCCTATCAAGCTCCTGTTTGTTCTTCAGACCCCAAGGCCTCTGGAGTGGTGGCCAGAGACTGCCCCCAGCAGCTTCACGATGATCCTACCATATAGTCAAGGAGTGTTAGAAATGTTTCCATGGGCAAAAGGACATATGTGACAAGGAAAGCCAAACAGGGTTTTAATTTACTAGGATTTGCTATCAGGCACTGTTGATGCTTAATTCATGAAGTTATATTCATCTTCTCTCCAGCACATCATATTCCATTATTTCTTGCATAAAACAAGGTTTTTCTAGAATGAAAGCTGACTTTCAGCTAACGTGAACACAAAAGATACCTGGCCCAGGAAAACCACTTTAGAATGAGAGCCACATTTCATTTGGAATATCCAAGATCCAAGATCCCCTTACCTCTTCCGCTCTATCTTTTGCAACTGTTCAGTACACAGCTAAACAATGCAGGGTTTACGGGTATTGACTCCTGCAGTTGAAAATCCCTGTATAATTTTGAACTCCCCTCCCCCCAAATTTTACTAATAGCTTAGTGTTGACTGGAAGCCTTACCAATAACAGAAACAGTCCATTAACACATGGATTTTTTTTACGTTGTGTGTATTATCTACTTTATTCTTATAATGAAGTAAGCTAGAGAAAAGCAAATGTTATTAAGAATATCATGAGGAAGAGAAAATTTACAGTCCTGTATCAATAAAATATGAAAATCCATGCATAAATGGACTGCACAGTTCAAACTTGTGTTGTTGAAGGGCCAACTGTATATATGCATATGTATATACACTGTGTATAAAAATGTATAATTTCATATGTATATATAATTTTTAATTGACTAAGATGTTGATAAAGCCCATTTAATATGGAGGCCAAAATTAACATAATAAAGTAAAAATATATAGTGAAGCATGTTATTCTTATTAAACTGTTCTTAACCCAAAAAATGAAATACTAATTTTTAAATTTTAAAAAATCTGTATTTTGCCCTGGTCACACAGACTGACTGCACAGTTTAAAGACCTCTCTCCTATTAGAAGGTTGGATGTCCTTTAATGTGAAGAGAGTCCCAGAAGAATAATTTCTTAAAGCTTCGTGGGGAGTTCTGTTCTCCCCCAGTTCAACACATTAACTGTCCAGGAGTTTATTAGCTCTGGCTGCGCATTATCTGGAGAGATTTCTGCTTTGCTTTTAAATAACACCCAGGTCCCTTTCTCAACTAATTCAGTTTGGAATCTGAGTATCTCTAGTTTATGAAATATTAGAATTTTAAAACATTCTGTGAAGACCCTACGTTTGGCTGTCAGTTTAGAAAGTGAGTAAAATAAGTAGGTGTTGTGTCACAATTTTCTTGTGATTATTTCACAGAATCTTTGTGTTTAGAGAGATCCATTCTGCTACTTAGACATTCTCACATGATGCTAATGTAACCAGCTCTTCTTTTTATAGTCTACTTTGTTCTTTAAAAAAATAAAATTGAAATACAACTTAAAGTACTTTTTTGGGACCTATTTGAAATATATAATGTAAACTTCCATTTAAAGTGTCTCCCAGCACCCACCTTGTGAAGGAAGCAGAAATGATTGAGTGTCCTGACTGCAGGAATGTAGCTATTTAATGTAAAAGGAAATTGTCTTTAAAATAATATCCAAAATTGTATTATTTTTCCTGAATTACACTTGGTTTGTCTTTAAAGTATACAATTTGTTTATACAACGAAACAAAACAATGCTGCCAAGCTATTCTCTCATTAACCAGCTTGGCATCCATTTTCTTGGGAAGCATCTGAAGCTCTCACCTCACCCCTGCAATCACAGTCAGAACCAGAACTGAAACAAGACAGCATTTGATAAACGATAAATGTGTGTGTGTCCTGGGTGGTGCAGAGGTCTTAAGACTAGCAACCAAAAGTGTAACAGAAGACATAAAATCCTAAAGTTACCCTTGTTAAAGTGACCCTCATACAATACACAGAATTGTTTGTGCTCACTTCTAGTTTGAAAAGTTTCTATTAATGTTTTGAAAATGAGTTAACTCCGTAGAGCACAGATAAAACCCTTCTCAATTGTGACTTCCTGATCATCATGGATGTGGGCTTGATTTGGGATGCCCAAAGTCAACTGCTCATCACAGTAGTGGTGTCAGAGGCCATCCTTCCTCAGAAAGTCAGGGTAACATTCCAGTGCTCAGTGAGTGCCCGGCCACAGTTCTCTTCCTCTTCAATTTTGTCCCTCTCCTCTACCTCAGATTTGCTGTTGCTCCCCATTTCTTACTTAAAGTAGATGCTCCTTACAGTGTCTTGCCCTCTGAGGCCTTGTGCCCCCTGGTGGCCCTGCCTCACCTTTCCCTGAGCGGATAGTGACCGCCACATCAAGTCACCAGGAAAGTCCTGTCACTGGGTAGCAGAGGCCAAACAGCCCTTCAGAGAGTGAGTGCAGGGGCCTCCTTCCCCCAGCACATCAAAACATACCATTCTCCTTTGTGATTTTCTTCGTATTTTTATCTTCCTTTCTCTGTTTCCTTCCTTGCTGGAAGTTCCAAGAATCTAAGTTCTGTGAAAGAGTGGAGTTTTTGAGTGTAAAGTTAAGTTTGAGAGAAAGTGATGAAGTCACCTAATTGTACAGAGAGGGAAGGACCCTTGAGGACCCTGGGGAGGGGTATGGCACAGAGGCAGGTCCAAACTTGGTTCAGCAACTCGCCATCGAGTGTGCTCTTGTCTCCAGCCTTCCTGTCCGCAGGCTTCTCTTCACCTGGAAAAAAATGCAAGGTTCATCAAGCCCCTGCTCAGAATATGTCATCATTCTCTTTAATGTCAGTGAGGTCCTTAGAAAATGTTTCAGGCTAATGATTTATCCATCTCGCTTTGCTCAAACACTGTCCTGGTTCTGCATGTAGGAGGTTTTCCTACTCTTATTCTAGAATCTAGAGATAATCTAAAAGTAAATAAGAACGAGACATTCACATGTTCACACACAGTTGGAAATCCCACAGTATCCCACCATGGTGCCCAAAGGTAGGGATGAAATGACAGGTGCTGTGGTTCATGTCAAGATCTGTTCCCTCAAGTGCTCTGAGTCTTCTTTGGAGAAAGGAGTTTAAGGAATAAATGTATGAGATTGAAGAAGGCACAGACTCAGTACACACACAGTTCCAAAGAGATCATCACACCTTGTGTGAAGGATCATCTGATGGCTCCACATTTTGTTAGAAAATGGAGCAGAGGGAAAGGCATGTTCAGGCTTCACTTCCCACCTTGCTTCTCCTCACCTAGCTTCATAGATCTCCATCTGTCTCGAATAAAAAAAAAAGTCTGTTTCTGGTTCTTCTCTTTCCTGAGACCAGAATACTTTGTGAGATCCAGGCTTGGTGTACCTTTCTCAGAAGAAGAAGAGGGTGTCCTTTCACCAAAATTGGCAGTTACAATTCATCAACATAATTAATTGACACAAGTTCCATTTGTTTTTTTTTTTCTTCTTTTTAAGTAGAGCCCAATTCATGACTTGAGCTCACGACCCTAAGATGAAGACATGAGATGAGATCAAGAGTCAGACACTTAACCTACTGAGCCACTCAGGCACCCCAACTCCCATCTCTTCTAAATTTGGGTAAATATGACCTGGTGTTTTAAGCCAGTTAATCCCATAAACAAGGAAAATGCTCATTTTGCCTGAAAAAAGACAAACAGCCTATTTTTAGCAACAGTTAGTCTGCTGTTGGGGAACAATCCTATTACAACTGACCATTACTGTGCTGAGTAACTCATAAGATTTGTATAAAAGTTATACAATTTGGGCTTGTCATTCTCCTCTTTCTGCAAGCAGCATTGCTGCCCATACCTGAAACCAATTAAGGCCTAATTCTTTGGAAACATTCACTAAAACAGGCACTTAACGTAGATTGAAAAATTAGAGTAAATTATAAATATTTTGCTAGAACAACTGGTATATTCAGGAAGGAAGTGACCTGGACAGGTATGAGAATTGGAAAAATGGGTGTAAAGGTTCTAACTGAAGCAGGTTTCCTTTGTTCTTTGTGGTGAGAGAGGCAAGTGGGAAAACAAAGGACTGAAACAAAAGGATCATTCTGTCATCTCATTCAGTGCATATAGACTTCTAGTTTCTCTGTTTTTCTTTCTGAAAAATGCCACATCTTCTTTTAGGAGCCTTTCAAGAAACAACAAATTGTTTTGTTTTTCTAATTTATGTTGAAGGTACAAAAACCTTGCCAAGTTATCAAACAAATATGAAAATGAGTGAAGGGGCTTGTACCTGTGTTCCCAAAGCAAGAATTCTACAACATTCTATGTAGTTTTTCAAAAGGTTTTAAAGTGATAAGTTATTATACCTTTTTATTTATTTTTTATTATACCTGTTAAAAATATTTTATTTATTTACTTTAGAGAGAGGAGAGTAGGGGGAGGGGCAGAGGTAGAAGGCTAGAGAGAATCCTAAGCAGACTCCAGGCTGAGTGAAGAGCCCGACTCAGGGCTCAGTCTCAAGACCCTGAGATCATGACCTGAGTTGAAATCAAAAGTCAGAAGCTTAACTGACTGAGCCACCAAGGTGTTCTAGTTATTTTACCTTAATGATAAAAATAAGTGAGATTGACATTATTTAGGTCTGTTTTCCTCAAAACACACAAAGGGCTGAAAATAAGATAAAGTAGTATCCAGTCCAGGGTGGCATGATGCATTTCTATAGGGTCTGTACTTATTTTGCTTTTAAAGGGAGGTTGTTTTATTTGAAGTCTTTGAGCACAAATTTCCTGAATCACAAAGATGATATAAACTCTGCTGATTTTCATACTTGTTAAAAAGTCAGAATTCAGAAATTATATAATGCTATATATTTAGCACTAATTAATTAGTTAAGTCCAAAGAAGCAATCACATATTTCAGCATTGAAATATCTGTCATTTTGATTTCCACTCTGGTACTTGAGTCAAACTATGGAAAACACAGTTCACCATTTTTTTTTATTTTTTTTTTTAATTTTTTTACTTATTTATGATAGTCATACAGAGAGAGAGAGAGAGAGAGGCAGAGACACAGGCAGAGGGAGAAGCAGGCTCCATGCACCAGGAGCCCGATGTGGGATTCGATCCCAGGTCTCCAGGATCGCGCCCTGGGCCAAAGGCAGGCGCTAAACCGCTGCGCCACCCAGGGATCCCCAGTTCACCATTTTTATCTAACATTTCAAATGCCATCAACTCCTGGTAGAAAATTTCTAAAGAAATTTCATTTGTCAGTTCCAGAAAGATGTGAAAATAGATGTTGACTTTTTCCCATTATATACGCAGTAGTTCTGAATCATTTATACATCTTCTACTTTTTTTCTATTAAAGATGATGTTCTTTAGAATTTAAGAAGGCTTGCTATTTATCTCCCTTGCAGTTTCAGCTGGATGGGAGGGAAGGACACTAAGGTAGGATGGTGCTGATCCTGGTAGGTAGTGGAAGGGATGCTCCAGGATATCTGAGCTGCATAGGGAAGGAGCTAGCAACAGGCAGAAGCTGAGGGGAATAAGAGAAACATTGAATGAATGCCCAGAATTGAGGACTCTCAAATATCACTGTATTCCACTCCTCAGGTTCTCCAGTGACCATTTAGAGATTGTCTATTCCTTAAGCTTCACAACCCTTCCCACTCTTTCCCCTCATCATTGCCCTCCTCCCCTCTGGCTTCCTCTCCTTGCCCTGCCTCTTCATCCCTGTATTCCTCATGTTGAAATAAACTAATATGTTTGTAATAGGTCAGTTCAGTCATGGAGCTATATTGTGGTCATCAAATCTGGGATGAAAATTGAGGTGGCATCTCTTCCAGGAGGCCCTCCTGACTGTTGGGGTCATGAGATACAGTCCAAATTAGACCTGGTCCTCTCTGGGGTGCCCCCTCTCAGAAACCTTCCAGGCAGATCAACTTTCCTTCTGTCTTTACTTGATTTGCTTTCCTCATCACCTCTAAGCTGAGACCATTACTAAGAGCCCTCCTGGAGCTGATGCTTTTCTTGACAAGGTTAGAACCAGAAACCTGACCTGGGAGGAGGGGAGGAGCATGCCTGACTGAGGATTCACCTGTACCTCTCAGAACGTGTGAGACCTGTGTCCAGGTGCTGTCGGGTCAGAAGGTGTAGGCAGCAGCTCCTTCTAGAGCAGTCTACCATGATATATATATATATATATATATATATATATATATATATATATATATATAGTCCTAAGTCTTTTCCAGCTGTTCTGGCCCAATGAAGAGCCCATTATGGATTCCACTGATGGGCACTGCCATGAGGGATGATATTCCATGGTCCTCATCGTGCACCTGTCCAAGACAGCTCCACATGGGAGTTACAGCCTGTTGGATACATCTTCAAGACACATAGGCCACAGAGAAAGTAATTTGAGCTTTGCTTGATGGATATTTCCCAATGTAACAGCCCCCAGTACTTAGGTTTTCATAGTGAAATAAGAATTTCATGTCTGGGATAAGAAATCAAATGAGTCTTCTTTAAATTCACTCCAAGACAAGTTTTCAGCATTACAGACATGAATCAGCTGAACAGCAGGCTTGTTACATGCCAGCTGTGTGTGCTGGGTGACCAGATGTCCATCTAGCATACAGATATCCTTTCATGAATACACTCTAAAGACCAACATTCATGCCCTGGTAACTGTTCTACAGATCTTGAAAAAGGGCATCCAAAGAGGTTGCTGTTTGTTTGAGAATTGCAAATTCAGTGAGGAATACTGGAAAGTCTGAAATGAACATGAGTCCGGGGGACAGGATAGTCTTGACCTCTAATGATGGGAGGAACAAGAAAGAAAACCACATAAAATCTCACCCAACACAGATTTAATAAAGTGAAAAAAATGAAAATACAACATTTTCAAAATCAACGTATCCTTGAACTTCTGAGATTGAGATAGTAGTGGCTGAAGGAAGCTCAGGAGACAATGTTTTCAGACGTGCGACATTTTCTAGATTGGAGAAGCTTTTGCTAACTCCCCCTCAGACTAAGGAGGACGCCATCCACAGAGTAATACGATGGCAAACGATTTATTTCAAAAAGGTCTGTGAGGGGGAAGCATTGTCTGAGTGGATGGCCAGTTCCTAGGGCACAAAGTAAACAGTGAAAGGTCTCTGGGGTCAGCGTTCTCTGATGACCTGGAACAGGGGACAGGTTTCAAATGGCCCAACCTGCTGAGGGTGCAAAGGTGTTTAGACCAGAAAGGACCACAGTGAAAAATAGAAAGGCTCCCCTAAAACCCAGTAGGTCATAATCCAGGGAACCGATAGGCGATTGCCAAATAGCCATGCAGGCATTAATGCTCTTGGAAGGCGTCCTGTAAGCTGTGTGCCAGGCTGGGGCATTCTCCATCAGTTCAGCCTCCCGATAGAAGCTGTAGGCTTCAGCGTCACTGAGCTTGGCATATGGCAGCCCCAGGAGTGTGTGCCTGTGGTTGAAGACAGGAGGATGTATTGAGAAAAGAATAATGTGGACAAAAGTTAAATGCTTCTAGCAAGACCACGCCCATCAGTTATGAGGTCCATGTCTGGCTCTCCTGCTGAATAGTTTTTTGGCCTGAAGGAAGCTGGGGGAACTTGAAATCCAGCTCGTGCCATCAAAGTGCCGGGAGCAGTAGAAATGAGGACACACATTCAAGTCTCAGCTTGATGTGAAAATATGACTTTGTGTCTCATTCTGCCAACTTAGTTATTATGGACTGAATGCTTCTTTCTCCCCAAATCGATTTATTGAAGCCCTGACCTCCAGTGAGGCTGTATTAGGAGATGGATCTTGGAAGGAAATAATTTATGAGGCTATAAGTGTGGGGCTCTGACCCTATAGAATAAGTGTCCTTATTAGAAAAGACACCAAACAGTGCTCTCTCTCTCTCTCTCTCTCATTCCCCCTCCCTCCCCAGTGGCCAGCTGCACGCCAGCACTGGAGGGTGCTCGGGAGAGGTCTGCTGGGTGCACGGGATGAGGAGAGGAGGCTCCCCCACTCGCAGCTGAGCACAACGCTGGAAAGAGTCTCTGTTCCGAATCTCGAGGCACTCCTATTTGCTGAGGGGACCGGGGGACACATACTTGCTCACACAGCGTGACAGCTAGAAGGACTCCATTCTGAATTTGGAGCAACATCTTTCATAGTCATTTCAACTTAACTCACTGTGAAATACGCATTTCTGTAAGCACATACGTAGGGGCAGATCCCATTTTCAAAGCACCTGAAGCATATATAATTCAGAGGGCCTTTTGAAAGAAAAGGAATACAAAATTTCCAGTACAAAACAAAGCACGAAAATATTTATTTGGAAAAAAAAAGAAAATATTTATTTGGATTTAGAAATCAGTACAAAATTTAAATGTAAAAAAGAACAATCCGGTAGAAACTACATATCTAACCAAGTCCAGAAAAACAATAGAGCCCTCGTGTAAATCAACTGCCTCGCACACACCTATCATAGTTGCCCGTGTGTCTTGTTGGCACCCTGTGTGACTCACCACAGGAGGACAGTTTTGTAATATCTTTCTCCATTGCGAGAACGCAAAATAATTGCTAGTCCAGATTGACTTATCTTTCAATACTTTGTTATGAGGAAGCACATGTAAAATTTTAGGATTTCTAATTCTTTCAAAACTTTCTGAAGGGTCCACACCTTGGCACACTTGTATCAGCTCTCATTTATGTACAAGTGGAGGGACCAGATGATTTCTCGCACAGACCAGAATTTGTCCCCTGCTACTGGCAGATGTCGGGGCTGTGCTCAGCAGGACAGCCTTCCACCCCTCACCTGTGCCTCAGCACAGGACACGGTGGAGGGAGGGGACCTGGAGGTGACTGTCACCCCATACACACATTGTCCCCAAACTGAGTCCCCAGCGCAGTGTCCCCATAGAACCCCCAGTGATGCCCGCAGCCACTCCACCACCTGATAGAAGCAGACGTGACCTAGAGAGGGAGTCAGCAGGGAGAGAGAAAGGAGTCTCCACTGCGGGGCATCACTGATCTGACCACATTTCGAAGCCCATGCGGCTGCATGCAGGTGATCCGTGGGCCTGCGCCTGCCCCCCGCAGGCTGTGAGGTCTCAGCTGGATCCTGGGAGGCCAGAGTCTGTGAAGGCAACTGTACAGTAGTAGCTCCTTCCAAGGGCCTGGATCCGGGGTTCCGACAGCAGCTCCCCGCCCTTGCTGGCTGATGACCTCGGGGCTGCTCATCTCTCTGCGCCTCGTTTCTCATCTGTAGGGATAATGATAAAAGCCTCCATAATATAAGGTTATGTTGATGATTCATTGAGTTAATACAAGGAAAGTACGTAGAAAAGGCCTGGACACATACAGATCGTTCAACAAATATGTCATTGCCTTTATTACAAATGGGAGAATAACGTGAATTGTATATAAGGAATTTTACTAAACAGTCTTTGTGGCAACTGGGATGTTGTACAGTTAAAATTTTCCTATTAAACATCCCATGGCAGGGGCACCTGGGTGGCTCAGTGGTTGAGCCTTTGATCCTGGGGTCTTGGGATCGAGTCCGACATCGGACTTCCTGCAGGGAGCCCGATCCTCCCTCTGCCTGTGTCTCTGCCTCTCTCTCTCTCTCTCTCTCTCATGAATAAATAAATAAAATCTTAAAAAAATAAGTGTCTGAATATCAGAACAGATATGTGTCCATCATGGGGAAATAGTGAATCTGTTTGGTCAGATGCATATTTGGGGGATGGTTTAAGAGTCCCACAACAGCTAAATAAGCTCTGACTATCGATTGCTGAGGTGCCCGTGGGAAGGAAACATTGAGAGTCTCGACCGTTCTGAGGAATACAGAAGAAGCTGTTGGAACAGAGCTGTTCCCGGTCCTCACATCATGACAGAAAGACTTGTTCAAACACATACTATTCTTACAGCTCTTAGGAAGGAAGGCTCTCTGTGGATCTAAGGTAACATTCTCCTGGAGTATATTAGTATTTAAACAAAGAGTGTGTGATGCTTTCACCTGTTCAAGAATTCCAGGAGAGAGAAGGTTTCTGTGGTCCAGGGCAGGAGCTAAGGTTGCTGATGGTCTTGGGCTGTCAGCTCTTGAGACAACTGGAGAAAGAAGAAAGGGTTTTTTAAAAGACAGGTGGTTTGAGTGCTTTTGTTTCTAATCTCGTTTTCTGTTGTCAAAAAGAGATGAGGATGGAGGGACGCCTGGTGGCTCAGCTGTTGAGCGTCGGCCTTTGGCCCAGGACATGATCCCGGGTCCTGGGATCAAGTCCTGCATCAGGCTCCCCACAGGGAGCCTGCTTCTCCCTCTGCCTGTGTCTCTGCCTCTCTCTGTGCGTCTCTCGTGAGTAAATAAATAAAATTTTAAAAAAAGAGAGAGAGAGAGAAAGAGATGAGGATGGAAAGCCTCAAGGTGTAAAAAAAAAAAAAAGCCTAAAGTCCAGCCTCCCAACTTCCGTTCAGAAAATGGGAACCAAAGTCCTCACCACCCCAACCCCAACTATTTGAGAGGATGACGGGAAAGTCCGCCAAGGAAACCGTATTTCAAGGTCAGGATATACAAATTATCTTTTGGTCTTTTAGTCTGATTTTTCACTGTTGCATATTTTCAAAAGGTTTCTGGAGGTCAGGATGGGGAAAATCTGTAAAATGTACCCAAGTTCAGAGAGCATGGGTCCTGGATCCTACCAGACGGCTCTTACTGGGATTGAGAGGCCCACGGGACAGAGGCAAGATGTGAAAAGATGAAGTCAACTGGAACTAAAAGGTGCCCATTTCATGCCCATCCAGGCGAAAACGGTTTGGTGGGACTTTCCCTGCACACACGAACAGAAAGACAAAGGAGCCTTTGCCAAATTCTGCTGTTTGAAAGCAGTGGAGAAAGAAAATTTCTTCTAAAACAAAAGTAAAAGTAAACATGCATTTTTAGCTGCTGTGATTCAGTGCAAGGGCGAGCCACCAACAAAAGAATCAGAAGTGTGGAAACCTATGACTGAAACCCGTGGAAGCTCGCTGCACTGGTGTCCTCCCTGGGGATAGAGCCAGGTCCACGCGGCAGGCAACACCACCAGCTTGGGGAGCAGAGCCGGTGGCCAGGCAGCCGTAGCATCCAGCGTCACCTCGCCGCCCGTGGTGGTGGAGTGAATGTGGGGCTTTGTCCGCAGGACACAAGGACACAATCCCTGCGCACGTGGGGAGGGGCCCGAAAGCCCCTTCAGGACAGTCTGGCACAGGCGGGGATGACAGGAGGGACGAGGCCCAGTCTGAGCTCCCATTTCAGGCGTGTGGAGGGTTTAACAGTTGCCCCCACACGGATAGGATCCGCATTCAGTAAGGAACACCCCAAATTAAACGCTCTTTTCTTTGCCCCCTTCTCACTTATCCAGGTTTTATTGTCCTCTCAGAGGGAGGCACCTGCCACACCATCTTCACTGACTCCATCCAACCACTCACCACGGACCAGGGACCTGCACCTACTCAGATAAACATAATTTAGCAAAAAACAACCTTTTCACAGCTGCCAGGTGTAAATACGAATCTACTTTTGGGTAGGAGCAATCTCATAGGAAGATGCGTTTCTGAAAATTCTGATCTTTATGTAACATTACATGGAAAGAAGACTCTGTGAGGCTGGAATTAGTTGTCAGTGAGGGATTGGTTCCTGGGTGTCAGCGCTGTCGGGGGTCAGGGCCCAGGGAGGCCCCTGAGATGGGAAGGGGCCCTGACCAGAAAAGGCAGGAATGGAGCAGATGAAGGGTGGGGGTTGAAAACCAGCAGTTGGGACATTTTAGGCAAAGCAGGGGCAGGGCCAGCAGAGGAAGTGAGGGTGTCCCAGGATGGTGCAGGGAGGCTGGGGAATCTGGGGAGCAGCACATGTGTGGGGAGGAGCTGAGAGGAGTCAGGTCAGGAAGAGCCTGAACAATGAGGGGCTTTGGGTACTTTTGTCAAAACACAAAAACAACTCTTATCCTGGGGCCGAGTGGCTTTAATCTCTTGTTGTCTGTTGTGGGGCTCCCTTCTTTTTGTTAGGTAAAACACTGAGGTTAAACAGGGGTGTGTAGAACAGTGAGGGGGGACAGAGGTATGCCTGAAGCTGAGGTGTGGGGAAACCTGCTTTTGCTGAGCTGTTACCAGGGCCAAGGGCACTGGTCCCAGTCTAAGCCTCCAGGTCAGCCTGCTGCTGAGGGATGACTCTGCTGGGCTGGGGTGGTGCATCCACAGAGCCGGAGGTGCCCAGGTGAAAAAGGGGGTGCAATTCTAGAGAGAGAGAAAGAAGGAGGGAGGAAAGGTCAGGAGAGAATGAAGGGCCCTGGGCAGGGCTGAGGCCTCCATTAAGGAGGGCCTTGGGGGTTGGCAGTCAGCAGCTGTCCCCCCGACAACCTGGAGAGCAGGATGCAGGGTGAGCTCAGGGCTTCGACTGTGGCCAACTGTCTTGTGCATCTTCAAACCCATCACTGTCAGCTTTCCAATGTAGTCAGGCTATTTTCTGGAAGCTTCTCAGAAAACAAGTTTCAACAGTATAATAAAATTAAATTGGGGCCTAGGTAACAATAATTCTTATTGTTGGGCTGTATTAAAAGTTTTCTGGGCTTGTGAAGGTCATCCGTTTTGAGACAATGATCAATGTCTTTTGACTGTGTTTCTAGTACCCTTAGGGGTGACAGCTCACCACCTTGCCAAGTTCAATGTGGCTAATGAACAGAAAAGGATTAGACGCTTGGAAATAATGGAAAGGAAGGGATTTAGGGAGAAAATCCAGGCGTGTCTCACTCCTACATCCACACTGCCATAACTGGGCATTTTTATTTGCAAAATTTTGACAACCTGAGGCAAGTTAACTCAGGAAACTCACAAATGGGTTCATTATAGAGAATATTGCCAATATTGGGTTTTGTTTGAAAAGATAATTGTTGTGTTTCTTACATTACACTGGAAAAGCTGTTCTGCGTTGCTCTTATAATACCTGAAAAGTAGTGTGACCAGTGTATCCTAAATCCCCTATTTTCATACTGTCTATTCGGGACATACTCAGAGCATTACTAAGGAAATAAAATAAATTTACACAAAAAAATGTCATACTTAAGATTTTACCATCCAGAAAGTTCTAACAAAGTGCCCAATGTCCCTTAAACTAAATATATTATTTATTTATTTTATTTTATTTTTTAATAAGTATATTTTTTATTGGAATTCAATTTGCCAACATATAGTATAACACCCAGTGGTCATCCCGTCAAATGCCCCCCTCAGTGCCCGTCACCTAGTCCCCCCGTCCCCCCGCCCACCTCCCTTTCCACTACCCCTTGTTTGTTTCCCAGAGTTAGGAGTCTCTCATGTTCTGTCTCCCTCTCTGATATTTCCCACTCATTTTCTCTCCTTTCCTCTATAATCCCTTTTACTATTTTTTATGTTCCCCGTATGAATGAAACCATATAATGTTTGTCCATTTCTGATTGACTTATGTCACTCAGCATAATACCCTCCAGTTCCATCCATGTCAAAGCAAATGGTGGGTATCCATCCTTTCTGATGGCTGAGGAATATTCCAGTGTATGTATAGACCACATCTTCTCTGTCCATTCATCTGCCGATAGACACCAAGGCTCCTTCCACAGTTTGGCTATTGTGGCCATTGCTGCTATAAACATAGGGGTGCAGGTGTCCCAGCGTTTCACTGCATCTGTATCTTTGGGGTAAATCCCCAGCAGTACAATTGCTGGGTTGTAGGGCAGGTCTATTTTTAACTCTTTGAGGAACCTCCACACAGTTTTCCAGAGTGGCTGCACCAGTTCACATTCCCACCAACAGGGCAAGAGGGTTCCCCTTTCTCCACATCCTCTCCAACATTTGTTGTTTCCTGCCTTGTTAATTTTCCCCATTCTCACTGGTGTGGTGTGGTATCTCACTGTGATTTTGATTTGTATTTTCCTGATGGCAAGTGATGTGGAGCATTTTCTCATGTGCTTGTTGGCCATGTCTATGTCTTCCTCTGTGAAGTTTCTGTTCATGTCTTTGGCTCATTTCATGATTGGATTGTTTTTCTTTGCTGTTGAGTTTAATAAGTTCTTTATAGATCTTGGATACTAGCCCTTTATCTGATAGGTCATTTTCAAATATCTTCTCCCATTCTGTAGGTTGTCTTTTAGTTTTGTTGACTGTTTCTTTTGCTGTGCAGAAGCTTTTTATCTTGATGAAGTCCCAATAGTTCATTTTTGCTTTTGTTTCTTTTGTCTTCATGGATGTATCTTGCAAGAAGTTACTGTGGCCGAGTTCAAAAAGGGTGTTGCCTGCGTTCTCCTCTAGGATTTTGATGGATTCTTGTCTCACATTTAGATCTTTCATCCATTTTGAGTTTATCTTTGTGTTTGGTGTAAGAGAATGGTCTAGTTTAATTCTTCTGCATGTGGCTGTCCAATTTTCCCAGCACCATTTATTGAAGAGACTGTCCTTTTCCCGTTGGATAGTCTACATTAGTTACTAGCAGGGAGCTGACTCCAGAGCTGGATAGCTGGCCTCTGCCAGTGTTGTTGTTCCTCCTTGCATCACCCTGTGCCTGGGAGGGGTGGGGCCACCAGGGAACAGAGGCCTCATGGGGTCAACAGCTCCCACTGAGCCTGGCACCTGGCAGGGGGCAGGGCATCTTCCCAGGTACACACACCTGAGAATCAGCACAGCAGGCCCCTCCCCCAGAATACCAGCTGAAAGGACAGGGGAAGAGCAAGTTCTTGACCAAGCAGTGCTGGAAAGCTCCAGGGAAAGTAGAGAGATTTATAGTATATAGAGCTAGAGCGTACTCCCCCTTTTTTTTCCCTTTTTCCAGTGCAACTCATTTTTATATCAGACTAAAAATTTCCAGTATTTTTTTCTCTTTTCCCGCCTTAACTACAATATTTTACCACCTCTTCATTTTTAAGTTTCTTCCTTTTTGACTTTCATATTTCTACAGTTACATATCTTAGATATATTTTCCACTTCTAGATTCCCTTCAACATACTCAATTTAATTTTGAGAGATATACGAGATATGTTTTTTGTGTGTGTGTGTTTTGTTTTCTCTGCCTCACTTTGTTCTACAATGGCAGAACTTAATACCTTCTAAAACATGACCAGCATGCACCCAGAACCAAGTGGAATACCATGCTGTGAGATTATCTTCTCTCTTCATTCCCATTCTGCCCCCCTCTTTTATCTCATTTATGTTTTGGTGGTCAATATTGGGGTTTTCTAAAAGTATTGCTGGTTTATATAAATTTGGGATTAAGCATCTTCTAACATACAGAATTTAATACACTCAGAACCAAGAGGATCACCCTCTAGGACCCCTCAGGTAGACTACATTCTCCCTCCACTACAACTTCACCACCACCATCTCCCAGGTCCCCCCTATGGATACCTTGAAACCTAAATGCGTTGTGCATTATTATCATTTCTTTTTTTTCTTTTTACTTTTTTCTCTTCTTTTTTTTCTTTTTTTTTCTTCTTCTTTGGCATTCTTGGCCTTTTATTTTTTACTACCTTGTTTTAAATTTTGTTTTTCACTTTAGTAGTCCTTTTGTTTTATTTTGTTCTGATCTTTGTTTTCATTTTCTGGGTTCTGACCTCATCAGAATCATCTAAGGTGAAATTTACTTAGGTCGTGGTTGATATTCTTGATTCAGCCTGCTCATACAGCCACGCTGCACTGAGCAAAAAGGCTAGAAGGAAGAATGCACCACAAAAGAAAGAATCGAAAGAATCTGGTACAGAGCTACAGATATGAATTACAATTCAATGTCAGAAAACCAATTCAGAAGCACAATTATAAAGCTACTGGTGGCTCTGACAAAAAAACATAAAGGAATCAAAAGACTTCATGACTGCAGAATTTAGATCTAATCAGGCTGAAATTAAAAATCAATTAAATGAGATGCAATCCAAATTGGATGTCCTAATGACGAGGGTTAATGAGGTGGAAGAAAGAATGAGTTACATAGAAAACAAGTTGATGGCAAGGAAGGAAGCTGAGGAAAAAAGAGAAAAACAATTAAAAGACCATGAGGAAAAGTTAAGAGAAATAAATGATAGCCTCAGAAGGAAGAATCTACATATAATTGGGGTTCCAGAAAATGCAAAGAGGGACAGAGGGCTAAATATTTTATTAAAACAGAAGATTGGGCAAGTTATAACTGAGGTAGTAAATATCATTGTGGAGAAGGGGGGTAATACAGTTGGAACCAGATGATGCTTCCTCAAAGATTGTATTTTTGTTTTGGAAGGAATTGGAACTGAACCTGTTGTATGGATTTGGGAACTAAGAAGGCAGTCTTACCCATGACATAAAGAGAAACAACATGTGCTCACTACGTAGGAACCCCATATTTATGTGGGAACTGGTTCTGATCTATGGTTGGAAAACAGTAGTGATGAGAAAGAAGAACCCATAGCCTGTGTGATGTGGAAAAATCTAATACAGAAATAAAGTTTGAAAGCTAGTCTATAATGATAAAATCATCTCTGTACTCAAGCTAACAAAAGTTAAAAACAAATCCTGAAATGATTAAGGTAGTTTAAGACCAGGCCACGACCTAATACTCTATATAGGAATAAAATAAAACTCAACATTAAATAACATAAATCTGCAATTTTCAGTACCCATTAATAAAATATCAAGCATGTAAAGAAGCAAGAAAACATGACTCCTCACAAGGAGAATAACCAATTAATGAAAAATCAACCTGGACATTATAGAGAGAGATAATAAAATTATCAGATAAGAAAAGTAAAACAGCAACCATAAGTAACCTCTTAGTGCTCAAGAGTAAAAAGGAAAACATGCACATGATGAGGACAGCAATATAAGGTATAGTCATAGTTATATGAAAAAGATATAAATGGAACTTTACCTGGAATGAAAAATAGGCTTCAGAAGAAAAGATGAGTGAATTTAAAGACATAGCAATAGAAAGCATCCAGAATAAGGGAGGAAAAGAAAAGAGGGAAAAGACTGGAAAAATGAGCAAAACACCAGGGACTTGTTCATCATAGCAGATTAGTCTCACATGTACATAATTGTTCTCTGAAAAGAATAGGAGAAAAGAAGGGGAAGAAAACTATTTGAAGAGATACTGGCCAAACATGTAACACCTTTGACGGAAATTATAAACCCACATAGTCAGGAAGATTAATAAATCTTTTGAAGTAGAAACCTGAAGAAAATGACAAGGAACATTGTAACCAAGTTTCAGACCACCATTAATAAAGACAGCATCTTAAAAGCACCTAGAGAGAAAGAAGACATTATATAGAAGAACAAAGCTAAGAGAACAACAGACTTCTTGACAGAAACTATGCCAACAAGGGAAATGGGATTATATAGCTGAACTACTGGTAAGAAATCTTATCAACTGAAAAGTTTATTTTTAGGAAATATGTTTTAAAAACAATGGGCACCTGGGTGGCTCAGTGATTGGGCATCTGCCCTTGGCTCAAGGCATGATCCCGGGGTCCTGAGATCGAGTCCCACATCTGGGTCCCTGTGGAGAGCCTGCTTCTCCCTCTGCCTATGTCTCTGCCTCTCTCTCTGTGTCTCTCATGAATAAATAAATAAAATGTTTTAAAAAAAAACAAAAAGAAAAAAAATTTTTTTCATGCAAAAAAAGATAAGAAAATCCATTGCCAATAAACCTTCACTGCAGGAAATATTCAAGAAAGTTCTTCAAAAAGAAGATACCAGATGGGGAACATGGTTCTAAGTAAAGGAATGTTGAGTTCTGGGAATGATAAATGTATGGGTAACAGAAAATATGTTTTCTTATTTATTTCCCTAAAAAATAAATAGCTGTTTAAAACAAAAATAAAAACAGTGTATTGTATGTTTATTACATGTGTAGTAATAGTATATGTTACTGGGCATCAGCATAGTGGAAGGGAGGATGGAACATGGAAGTATATTATTTAGTCCAGAAACAGACCCCTAGTAAAGGCATTTTATGAAACAAAATTGTATAATTCTTTCCAAAAATGATTCAGAAACAATTGGATATAACTCTGTTTGTTTTTGTGTATAGAAAAATGTCACAATAATTAATTATACTTTATTTATAAATGAATACAGAATGTATCAGACCTAAAGACAATAGCTACACCTATGAAATTCCTAGACTAAAATGTTTTGTGACCTTGAGTTAGGCAAAGATTTCTAGGACACAAAAAGCACAACCTATGAAAGAAAACGATAATAAATTATACTTTGTCAAAATTAAAGACTCACTATTTGAAAGACAGTGTTAGTGAAATAAAAGAGGCAAGCCATATTGTGGAAGAAAATATCTGCTAAAAGAAATCTAAGAAGTAATTGTATCCAGAATATGAAAAGAAATTTAGAACTCAATAAACCACAACAAATAAGTCACAAAATTTGAACATGCACTTCACCAAAGAGATACAGATGGAAGGAGACACATGAACAAATGGTTGACATCTTTGTCACTAGGGACATGCAAGTTAAAAACCACAATGAGATACCACTACACACCCATTGCAGTGTCAAAAATTAAAAACACTGACAATACATATTGGCAAGAATGTGGAGTAGCGAGAACTATTTTATAGCTGGTGAAAATACAAAATGGAATAGCCATATTGGAAAATAGTTTGGCAATTTTTAAACACAGCTAACCATATGTTTATTATGAAACTCAAGTACCCATCCTAGATATTTACTCAAAGAGAAATGAGAACATATGTCCATGAGAAGATTTGTATGCAAAATTCCTACTGGATTTGTTCATTGTAGCAAATCAGTGAAAATAGCCCAAATGTCCAGCAACTAACTAGCAAATGATAAACAAATTGGGATATATTGATAAAATGAAATAGGGCTCAGGAATAAAAAGAAAGAAACTACTGGTACATATGACAACATAAATGAATCTCAAGAGCATTAGACTAAGTGAAACAAGCCAGACACACACAAGGGACTCTACATGATCTATTCTTCCATTTAATGAAATTCTAGAAAAGGCAAAATAATAGTGACAGAAAATAAATTTGGGGCTGCCTGGACCTAGGGGTTGGGGTGGAGAGCTTATTGTTTCCAAGGAAAGTTTCAGGGGTAATAGAAATGACTTTTCTGGTTCTGTTAATGTATATTTCTGTCAAAGATTATCAAAGTTTACCCTTACAATTCATTTTATGTCATTTATATACTTCAGTAATGCTAATGGGAAAAAAAATTAGTCTGTAACCGATAAAATATGGTAGACCAGACAGAGATAAAAGTAAAACTCTCTCACTACAAGATACCACAATTGGAGGCAAGTGTGTCTCCCTGAAACAGCTCCCCATTCCCCCACCCCTGCTATAAGGTAAGGAAAGAACATAAACACACAGAAAACATCCCTCTGGGAGGGATGGTGAACTTTTGGATTATTTCTAGTTTTCAGCTATTTCGAATCTGAAGGAAAGATTTGAAGACAAGTATACTTAATATGCTTGAAAAGTTATTAGAAAGGGGAGAATCTGTAAGTCAAGATAGGGCATGGTGCAAGGAGAAGAGAGTAATTAAGAGAAACCATAAAAATTTTTTTAAAGTTATGTGGAAAAATATCTCAAAGGGTAACTGATAAATTAGATATTCATGACAGGAAGTCAGTAATTAGAGGATAGAATTGAGGCCATAGGTGAAAAGAACCACAGAGATGAAATAGACAATGGGTGTTAAGAGTCATGACACAGGAATGAGAGGATTTAATGTATACCTAGGGCTGAAGATGAGAATAGAGGGCAATAGTAAAAAGTGGAATCAGAAACCACTGTCAGGTACTAGCTTTTATACTCTTTTGCCTAGATTGAACGCTGCTGATAAAAAGTATTAGGCACTTGGAAAAAATAGGGAGGAAAAGATTTAGGAGAAAAAAAAAATCAAAGACCTGTCTTGATGTCCCAGCATATTCTAGAAATCAATCAAACAAATGACAAATTCTTTGAATGATAATTTATCAAGAGCTTACTGTCCATCATAGACTGCTGTTCCCCCATCCATAGGTTGGAACTGTTCCTGGGCAGCGGCCACTCTGGGAAGGACTTTATTTCCCCATCCTGATGTCTTTAAGTGGGGCCACGTAACTGGCCAATGGAACATGAGCAGTGGAACATGGACTGTGTCACTACTAGTGTGAGTCTCTCCCAGCCTTGCTCATGTGCTGGTTGGAGGTGCTCCATAAGTCCTTATAAATCAGGTGTTGCTCAGTCAGGGGGGCTCCTGCCACCTGGGAGCCTAAAAGACTCAGCATGATTAGTCTGGGATTCATTGATGTTGCTGATATATCCACAGTTCCTTTCCTAGCCCCCAGCCCCACCTCCTCATGGACCTGGAAGGGTATATGCACACCTCAGACTTTAATGGTGTTTGAACCATTGTGCAATTTGAGGTCTATTTGTTAAATCAGCTTATCCTAAATATGGCAAAATGTCATCTAAAATATTTCTAGGGGCACCTGGGTGGCTCAGTCCATTAAGTGTCTGACTCTTGCTTTCAGCTCAGGTCATGAACTCAGGGTTGTGAGATAGAGCCCCTGCATCGGACTCTGTACTCAGCATAGAGTGTACCTAAGATTCTCTCTCTCCCTCTCCCTCTGGCCCTCCTTGCCCCACTCCCTCTCTTAAAAAAACAAAACAAAACACATTTTCATAGCCCTATAGAAACATGCTTTCTATATGAGGATCTTACCTCTTTGAACTTTTAAAAAGATAACTGTAAAAGTCTTTTTTCAAGACTGCTGTTTGGTAAGTTCCTTCCACTGTATCAACAGGGATAAATGAGGTGAAAACCGCCTTCTATTCATAAGCAGATCTTGAGCTTATGCATTATATGTTTTTTCCAAACATTTACCAAAAATAATCAAAGTACTCTATTAGATAAAAAGATGTTATTTTCTTGAAGGAATGGAGGTTCTATATTATAGTTTTGAAATGCTCAAAGTCAGATACTATAAAGACTTCCAGTATCTAGAATGTCAAGTATCTGTGAAAAATCACTGTTGGGCTCATGGGAAGTATCCATTGATGAGAAGTGGAATATAGGAGTTTTCAGCAGATACTTTAAATATTAAGAAAGTACTTTAAGAAATATTCCAGGGATTGAAGCCATGATTTGAGATTTTAGCAACATCAATTACCAAGTCTCCCAGAGGTTACCCTATCTCACCGCATTTCTGCTTGTTGCTGGCTGTGGAGCCTCCGTGGACCTACTTGGGCATCTCACTATGTTTCTCTGACTTGGACAAGATGGAAATGACGTTGAGTCCCAGATTTAGGAGACGAGAAAATGCTGACACCTCTATGTGGAAATATAATAAAATACTAACAAATGTCAGTCATTTTATGACATTCATTCAGTAGAGTTATGTGAAAAAGTTGTGTTACAGTACATATGAATGTATTGAAAAGTAAATTTAGAAGAGGGTAATTTTGAAGAAAGATCTTTTGATTTGCCATCCATAGATCCAGCTCCAGGCCTTCATCAACGGTTGTATACAGGAACGCAAAATGGTATAGCTTCCAGGGAGAATGATTTATCATTTTCTTATAAATTACATATGTGTTTTCCATACGACCCAGTGATGGCATTCCCAGAGCAATGAAAGTTTATATTCACACAAGTACCTGTGCACAAATGTTTATAGCACCGTATCCAAAATTTTTCTAGTCTTAGCATGTAGTCTTTTCCCTCTTGCAACTCCAAGTGCTGTCTCTACACCAGACAGGAAGAAAGTGAGGGGGTGACGAGGACTGGTGGTCCTGCAGTACAGCTGCTGGCAGCCTGCTGCACCATCTCTTCTGGTTAGACTTCTAGGTGCAAGAGATTTTGGAAAATGTTCTTTACCTGGTACATTGTAATTCCAAACAAAGGAAAGATTATTTCAGGGAAAAGTACAGAATCAGGAATGTGTAGATAAAGAGCAGAGTCTGCCGTATAAACCTGTCATTCAGAGATGACCACTAACATCTACGTTCATTTTATTAGGAGTGAACACATATTTTTATAAACATGATTTTGAATACCATTTAAACCATTTTTTCTCTCTTAACAATGGGCATGGATATAGTCCACACAACAAGCTGTTTGCTTCTCCTTTGTGTTAATTGGTTCCATAATTCCCCTGTTGGGAATGTACCGTGTTTGGGGGAATTTAGGTGGTTTCCAAGGTCATTAGAAACAAGACTGTGAAGAGTATCTTTGTAAGTATGTCTTAGGGTATTTCCTGTAAATGAAGTTACTGGGTCAGAGTTAGGTAAGTATGGCAGGCTTTTGATTTGATTGCTAAATTGCTCTTTGGAAAGGTTATTCTGATTTCCATTTCCATCCTGTTTCCAAGTACCTTTACTAGTGCCGGGATGGAGGAATCATTTAAAAAGAAAAACTCTTTGGTGAAAACATTCTAAAATTGTGAAGCCTGCTAAAAAGATGCAGATACTTCACTGGGAGAATCTGAGGCCCGTTTGTATAACTGGTATAAACCATCTCAATTGAAAAATTATGGGAGGGACACCTGGGTGGCTCAGTGGTTCAGCATCTGCCTTTGGCCCAGGGTGTAATCCCAGAGTTCTGGGATCGTGTCCCACATCAGGATCCCTGCAAGGAGCCTGCTTCTCCCTCTGCTTGTGTCTCTGACCAACTCTGTCTCTCATGATTAAATAAATAAAATCTTAAAAAAAAAGAAAACAAAAATTATGGGAACCATTTGTGAGGCAGTACAAGTGAGTAAACTATTTATATAGTTGGCAGCCTTAGGATTGCAGAGTCCCGGCTATATTCGTGATGAAGCGTCGCTCCTTTGCTCCAAAGACCCTCTCCACCCCAGTAATTTCTTCAAGGACTTCCATGTGTCCCCACAAATAAATGAGCCTCTCCCTTTTTTCCATGTCTGGGCTAACCCCCACTGCCACATAAGCTCTTGCTGCAAAGCCCCTAGAAGACTCCTCTTGCAGTTTGGACCTCATGAGGACACTGAAGACTCCTAGCAGGTCTCCAAGCTGTAGGAGCTCTGGACTGCAGGCTGGTACAGGGCCCAGGCTGGGAGTGGAGAGGGTCTGTCTGTCATGGTGCTTCCCTCTAAAACTCTGGACATAAGGTGAGCTGCCAAGCAGCTCAAATAACTGAATCCTTCAAACAGGTCAGTGATCTGGAGCAGGTGAAGCTCTCTTGTTTGTAGGATTAAACCAGCATAGAAGACCCCAGGGTGAGCAGGTGCCCCTTACTCCTCAAAGTTCTCTTCTTATTTTATTTCTATCTCACCAGAACCTCCCGTTTACCCTTCTCATTTTTCAAAATCAGGCACCATGCATGCAAATAGAAAAGAAAGGATCCTACCGAGGGCTTGAGTGGGGCACTGATGTCCCAGAGAACCTGGAGCCAAGTGCTCTCCCATGTGTATTTGCCCACAGCTTGCTTTATTTTCTGCTTCTGTAACTTCCTTAGACACACTTGGCAAGTGCTCAATCCCAGGATTTGCTTGACAAAGAAACAAAGTAAAAATGGTGAACGCACAATGAATGGAATAGGTTTTAAATAAAAGAAGAGACGTGGCTAGTGTTGTCATTTCACCTTGGAGCTACCTGGAGGTATAATAAAGGCTAGTGCATAGCAAGGAGCTGTGGTAAGGGACACAGTGAAGCAGAATGGTTAAAAGGTGGAGCTTGCCCTCTTTTATTTTTTCTTTCTCTTTCTTCTCTTTCTCTCCTTCCTTCCATTCTTCCTTCCTTCCTCTTTTTACTAGCTCATAATTTTGACAAATTTACCTAACATCTGTATTTCCTTATTTACAAGATGAAGATAAAACTATAGTCTGTGTCATGATATCTTTGGGAGGATTTGAAGAACTAAAGCCTGTAAGCCTCCGATCCCTATTTGACACTTATAAATGCTCAGTTACTATTAGATGTTCTTATTTTTAGATGATTTCTTACTGAAAAAATCAGTAAACCCCAAGCTTTCTGGCCCCATTATTTCTCTTGGCCCATTTAGCACATGCCCCAGACCTTCTCACTCTGGGTCCCAGAACTTTCCTCTCAAAAGGTCCCTCTGTCCTTCACAACACAGGTGGGCAGTCCCCATTTTGTCCCCTCAATTGTTGCATGTAAGTTGCACATAGGCTTGCTCCCCTGCTTCCATCCACATCCTTCCTTCTACTGAGGTTGTGGATGGAGCCCTCCCCTTAGGCTGTTCCAGGATATTAACCCAGAATAAGGAGGCCAGGTACAAGCATCTATCTGGCATTGGCAGTTAAGTGGGCTGGGTATAAAAGGGGAAGAACCAATCCTCCTGAGGCAGATTTGCTCCTCAACTGGGTGGCTGCTCTTCAGGTTCTGTATATTGTCAGCCTGCAAGAAAGCAGCCAGTATTACAAAACAACTATCACATGATGTTTATTTGTAAAAACCTGAGATCCCTTATTTTTCAGTATTAACAGATTAAAATTTTTGAAAAAAGATTTAAAAAATCAGGGAAAAGAGAACATCTCTATATATCTTCAAGGTTGAAATGGCTGGTGGGCCACTAGATTTCAATCTTTGGCCGCATTGGACCCACTTATCTGTCCTATAATCTAATGTCTTTTGGAAGATATAAAAAATTGAATGCTATCAGGGTTTGAAAGCTAAGGTTTTCAGGTACACTTATCATTTTTTTTCTCAAGCTACAGTCAGAGTGGCAGCTCAAGAAGTCTGATGATGTGTTCTCTTGTTTTTTTTTTTTTTCTTTTTAAAGTAATCTCTACCCAATGTGAAGGCTCAAACTCACAACCCCAAGATCAAGGGTCACATGATACACCAGCTGAGTCAACAAGGTACCCCTCTGTTGGTTATTTTCAATTCCACAGTTTATTTTTTTTATTTTATTTTATTTTTTTATTTTATTTTTTTAATTTATTTTTTATTGGTGTTCAATTTACTAACATACAGAATAACCCCCAGTGCCCGTCACCCATTCACTCCCACCCCCCGCCCTCCTCCCCTTCTACCACCCCTAGTTTGTTTCCCAGAGTTAGCAGTCTTTACGTTCTGTCTCCCTTTCTGATATTTCCCACACATTTCTTCTCCCTTCCCTTATATTCCCTTTCACTATTATTTATATTCCCCAAATGAATGAGAACATATAATGTTTGTCCTTCTCCGACTGGCTTACTTCACTCAGCATAATACCCTCCAGTTCCATCCATGTTGAAGCAAATGGTGGGTATTTGTCATTTCTAATAGCTGAGTAATATTCCATTGTATACATAAACCACATCTTCTTTATCCATTCATCTTTAGTTGGACACCGAGGCTCCTTCCACAGTTTGGCTATCGTGGCCATTGCTGCTATAAACATCGGGGTGCAGGTGTCCCGGCGTTTCATTGCATTTGTATCTTTGGGGTAAATCCCCAACAGTGACTTTCTTCAGAGAGTTAGAACAAATTATTTTAAGATTTGTGTGGAATCAGAAAAGACCCCGAATAGCCAGGGGAATTTTAAAAAAGAAAACCATAGCTGGGGGCATCACAATGCCAGATTTCAGGTTGTACTACAAAGCTGTGGTCATCAAGACAGTGTGGTACTGGCACAAAAACAGACACATAGATCAGTGGAACAGAATAGAGAATCCAGAAGTGGACCCTGAACTTTATGGGCAACTAATATTCGATAAAGGAGGAAAGACTATCCATTGGAAGAAAGACAGTCTCTTCAATAAATGGTGCTGGGAAAATTGGACATCCACATGTAGAAGAATGAAACTAGACCACTCTCTTTCACCATACACAAAGATAAACTCAAAATGGATGAAAGATCTAAATGTGACACAAGATTCCATCAAAATCCTAGAGAAGAACACAGGCAACACCCTTTTTGAACTCGGCCATAGTAACTTCTTGCAAGATACATCCACGAAGGCAAAAGAAACAAAAGCAAAAATGAACTATTGGGACTTCATCAAGATAAGAAGCTTTTGCACAGCAAAGGATACAGTCAACAAAACTCAAAGACAACCTACAGAATGGGAGAAGATATTTGCAAATGACATATCAGATAAAGGGCTAGTTTCCAAGATCTATAAAGAACTTATTAAACTCAACAGCAAAGAAACAAACAATCCAATCATGAAATGGGCAAAAGACATGAACAGAAATCTCACAGAGGAAGACATAGACATGGCCAACATGCATATGAGAAAATGCTCTGCATCACTTGCCATCAGGGAAATACAAATCAAAACCACAATGAGATACCACCTCACACCAGTGAGAATGGGGAAAATTAACAAGGCAGGAAACAACAAATGTTGGAGAGGATGCGGAGAAAGGGGAACCCTCTTACACTGTTGGTGGGAATGTGAAGTGGTGCAGCCACTCTGGAAAACTGTGTGGAGGTTCCTCAAACAGTTAAAAATATACCTGCCCTACGACCCAGCAATTCCACAGTTTAGAGGTCTGTGAAAGTGATTTGTCTTGGAGGCATCTAATCAACCATCTGGTTCTCTTAAAAAAAAATACTATAGAGTTGAAATAATAAGTCATCATATTAAACATAGCACTATAGTTTTTAATTAAGGAAATTCAAAATATCTTCACAATGGGTTTGATTTAATATTATATTTGATACTTTGTATTATCCAGATATAGTAGGCAGAATGACACTTCCCAAAATATGTACACATATGAATCCCCAATACCTGTGAATAGATTACGTTTATAGTAAAGTGGAGTTAAGGTGACAGATAGAATTAAGGTTTGTTAATCAACTGATCTTGAGATGGAATTATACTGAATTATCCAGATGGGCCCAATATAATCACAAGTGGTCTCAAAAGTAGGAAGAAGAAGGAAGCGAAGGAGTCAGAACGTGTGATGTGAGACTCAACCAGCTGTTGCTGGCTTTGAAGAGGCGTAAGAGGTCATGAACCAAGGAATGTGGGCAGCCTCTAGATGCTAGAAAATGTCAGTAAATGGATTCTCCCCTACAACTTCCAAAAAGGTATGCAGCCCTGCTGACAGCTTGATTTTAGCCCCCTGGAGGCCATGTTGGATTCTTGATCTTCACAACTATAAGATTGTGTGGTTTACGACATGAAGCTTCTGGTTATTTGTTACAGTGGTAAAAGGAAACTAATACACAAGATGTTCCTCCTGTCTTATTCTGTACTTAATACTTGAAGTTTCTGATCCTTTGGAACTGTCAGTTTTCCTATCTTTAAAATGGGAATAAATTCTATCTCCTGGTTTGTAAGAATATGAAATGAGGTTGTGTTTCAGTAGAGTTTTTGCTAGAAACTTACAAGCTCATTCACAGCATTTAAATTATCTGTCTTCTATTAGGCTGACAAAGACCATCATTTTCAATTTTTTTTCCTTTCAGTGAGAAATCTTATAGACTCCTAAAATATGAAAGTTTGAGAAACTTTATTACTAGCCTGAAGCTATATCTCTACTTTAGCGTTTAACAAACAGAGACAATAAATGTTATATATGTGTTTGGTAAATAAAATTGAATGGGGAATTACAGAGTACCAGGCTATAAATTCTTTCTCAATATTGAAGATTTATTTATTTATTTTTGAGAGAGAGCATATAAGAGCACATGTGCATGTAAGCCAGTGGAGAGGGGTGTTTCGGATAAGAGGCAAGGAACAGAGGGAGAGAGAATCAAGCAGACTCTCTGCTGAGCAAGAAACCCATTGTGGGGCTCTGCCTCACAACCGTAAGACCAGGACCTGAGCAGAAATCAAGAGTCAGATGTTTAACTGACTGAATCACCCAGGTGCCACTGTTTCTCAATATTAACCCACATATGCTAATTTAATTCTTCCATCATGCTTACTGATGTATGTTCCTTTATTATCCTCACTCTAAGATGAGAAAATTGAAGCTACAAAATCTTTAAATAGTTTTCCTGAAGTCACATGGTTAATAAGCGGGCCAGGCAGGGAGGATGGGACAATAACAACAACAACATCAATGACAATGTTGGGGTGGGGGGGACTTGGTGGTATCAGGATCTCTGCTCAAGCGGGTCTTCCCCACAGTCAGTGCTCCTAGCCACAGTGCTTTGATCCTTGTAAATTAGATTTTTTTGTTTATTCCTCAAAATTAAGTACATTTCCCTGCTACCCAGGGCACAGTGGGTTTTCCTAACCAGGCAGCTGGAATAGGTCTTGATTAGGACCAATATTCATGGTCACCTATTAATTCCTCTTGCTGGATATTGATTCAGGTTGGGCCCAGCCAATGTGCACCATTGTGATAGAATTGATTGATTATATTCGATTTCTCATCTTACAAAATGGGATTGATAATTGCAAGTACTGCTTAGGGTTGCTAATGAGTATTAAATGAGTTAATTTAAGAGAAAAGCTGGCTCTAGATAAATGTTAGCTCTTATTTCATCTGCAAATTAATAGTTATTGACAATTACAATGGATTGAGCTTTGTGCTATGTTTGGAAGAAATATTTTAATAAAAAAAAAGTCACTTCAGGTGGTGAGTGGCACTCCGGAAACATGCTCATGTAGGAGAATAAAGGACAGAGGGATTTGGGATTCTTTGAGAGAAACCCAGGAAGGGAGCAGAGGAGCCCTGAGACCCAGGACTATGAGAACCCAGCTTAGCTGGAAAAACTGTTAGTTAAGTGCGTGGACAATGGAGTTGGATCCTTAAGTCATTCATTTAGGGGATTTACTTGAAAATTCTCTTAATTTTAGTTTGATTCAAAGATTGGTCAAAAATGATATTGGAAGAGTTCTCTCTGGGTCAGGAGCATATCACCAGACCAGGGTCAAAGGACACATAGCATCAAAGACAGGATTTAGGAGAAAATAGGAAGCTTGGAGTTTCTTTTTTACAGATAAACTTCATTATGATATTGTCTCTGATTGAGGACATGTAATAGTAATGAATGACAGGGAAATGTGATATTCTGAAAACCCTGAGAAATTGGTCTTAGGGAAACACTAAGATGGTCCCCTGAAGTAAACACAGAGCTAGTGGCCTATCTGGAAGAACCAAGTCCTATGATATTTATTCTTCTCCACTCAATGAGAAGTCCTTTTATAACATAATATGAAAAATGATTATTATGCTGTTAGATTATACATTTGTTCAATCAACAAACATTCATTGTATATACCTTATGCCAGGACCTCTGCCAGGTGGTGGGGAGGCACTGATGAATAAGATAGCATCTGTCTTCATGGCTAGGTCACACTGAGCAACTCTCCAGGTGGGAAACAACACAGTGTGGTCAGTATAAGGGGCCAGGGGAGCAGCTGGCCTTTCAGAGAGGACGGCCTCATTGCAAAGGCGGCATTCTTGCTGCCACTTGAAGACTAATCCCCTTGTAAGTGAAGGACAGCAAAGCTAGTGTGCTGGATATCCTCCATGTGCTCCCCCAGACCGGTTCCCTCCCCCTGCCCCGCCCCGTGCTGTACTTTCCTCGGCTGACAATTTATGGATTGTTTCAATAGGCTCCCTTGTCATCAAGCTTCCAGTTGAACTTGTGCAATGGAGTGGATCATAATCTGGGAGAAAAAGGTTTGCTTATTTACTTTATTTGCTTATTTACTCCTACGGTTCCTTGCCTCCTAGTCTGTGTGGTGGCAGTGACTGTGATCCTTCACCTAAGTTCATTGCTTCTTTTAGGTGTTCCTTTTTTTTCTTTTTTTTACATTTTTAAATTTAAATTCAATTTGACAACATATAGTATAACGCCCAGTGATCATCCTATCAAGTGCCCCCCTTAGTGCCCATCACCCAGTCACCCCCAACCTTCCTCCCACCACCCCTTCGGCAACCCTTTGTTTGTTTCCCAGAGTTAGGAATCTCTCATGGTTTGTCTCCCTGTATAATTTTTCCCACTCAATTCTCCTCCTTTACCTTAGAATCTCTTTCACTATGGGCAGCCCAGGTGGCTCAGTGGTTTAGCAACACCTTCAGCCCAGGGTGTGATCCTGGAGACCCAGGATAGATTCCCACCTCAGGCTCCCTGCATGGAGCCTGCTTCTCCCTCTGCCTATCTCTCTCTCTCTCTTTCTCTCTCTCTCTGTCTGTCTCTCATGAATAAATAAATAAAATCTTGAAAAAATCCCTTTCACTCTTTCTTATATTCCCCATATGAGTGAAACCATATGATGATTGTCCTTCTCCGATTGACTTCTTCCACTCAGCGTAATACCCTCCAGTATCCCTTTTCTATCGCTACAACTCTCTTCAGGTTCTGGGAGCAACTCTTTCCCCATGTCCTATGGCTATGTTTGGTCATAGATCCTTGCAGTTGCTAAATTCGAGGTATTAAGACATCCCTTTTGGCTTTATCTTAAGCTTGCACACATCACTATACATATCCCATCTCAGTGCAATATCAGATTCCTCGTGGGACACCCACGGATGCAGTGAGTACACACCTGTCTCTGAAATGCACAACTTCCACATAGTGGTAATGTGTGGCTTTCCCCAGAAAGATGTGTCCTCTGATTACAGAGTCTCCAAGGCTCTATCATGCACAGTCTTGTACTCCATGCCAACCATGACCTGAGGTCTCAAAGAAAGTAAACCTGCAATAAACTAGGAATATGTAGTATCTTTTTATTTCTATTCAAACTGCATATTTCCTACTCTGTCTATGGTTTTAGGAATAACTTATGCTCTATTTTTAATTGAGCAAACAGTTATGATAGAGCTTGAAGAGGAAAAAAGATATTTAAGCATAGTCTCTAAGCAGTAATGCAATTTAAAAACAAGAATGTTAACTAGGATATTAAAGATACAGTTGAAATTATTAAGTGTATTTACTATCTCTTAAATTATGCCAATAGAGAAAGCCAACTCAGTGGTTCTTGTAATGGTCTTACAAGACCATTACAATAATTAGTAATTATGAATCATTTAAGGATCAGGGGAAAGTGGCCATTATTAAAATTTAAATTACATTTAAATAACATTTAAGGAAATATTTTGCATTTACTTTTACTTATAAGAATTAGTATACTAATGAGTCTTAGTCTATGCATCATGTGAATGATTCTCAATACTTACCCCACCATGGGAAGAATCAAATGCTATGTACTTTCTATTATGAGATCATCTCTTCTTTTGCTTTTGGTGTTTTCACATTTTATAGAAGCAGGTGTGAATCTGTAAGCAGCAAATGGAGTAAGGTCTAGGAATATTTAAAGCAAATTATTAGATGATCTTCTGTTGACCTCTTGATAGCTTTTCTTAAAAGAAGGCTAATCAGCAATCTGGCAACAAAAAGAAATAAAAGGCATTCAAATTGGCAAAGAAGAAGCCAAACTCTCCCTCTTTGCAGATAACATGATACTGTATATAGAAAACCCAAAAGACTCCACCCCACGATTGCTAGAACTCATACAGCAATTTGGCAGTATGGCAGGATACAAAATCAATGCCCAAAAATCAATGGCATTTCTATACACTAATGATGAGACTGAAGAAAGAGAAATTAAGGAGTCAATCCCATTTACAATTGCACCCAAAAGCATAAGATACCTAGGAATAAACCTAACCAAAGAGGTAAAGGATATATACCCTAAAAACTACAGAACACTTCTGAAAGAAATCAAGGAAGACACAAAGAGACGGAAAAATATTCCATGCTCATGGATTGGAAGAACTAATATTGTGAAAATGTCAATGCTACCCAGGGCAATTTACACACTTAATTCAATCCCTATCAAAATACCATGGACTTTCTTCAGAGAGTTGGAACAAATCATCTTAAGATTTGTATGGAATCAGAAAAGACCCCGAATAGCCAGGAAAATATTAAAACAGAAAAGCAGAGCTGGGAGCATCACAATGCCAGATTTCAGGTTGTACTTCAAAGTTGTGGTCATCAAGACAGTGTGGTACTGGCACAAAAACAGACACATAGATCAATGGAACCGAATAGAGAATCCGGAAATGACCCCTCAACTCTATGGTCAACTAATATTTGACAAAGCAGGAAAGACTATCCACTGGAAAAAAGACAATCTCTTCAATAAATGGTGCTGGGAAAATTGGACATCCACATGCAGAAGAATGAAATTAGATCGCTCTCTTACATCATACACAAAGATAAACTCAAATTGGATGAAAGATCTAAATGGGAGACAAGAATCCATCAAATCCTAGAGGAGAACACAGGCAACACTCTTTTTGAACTTGGCCACAGCAAGTTCTTGCAAGATACATCTATGAAGGCAAGGGAAATAAAAGTAAAAATGAACTATTGGGACATAATCAAGATAAAAAGCTTCTGCACAGTGAAGGAAACAATCAACAAAACTAAAGGAGAAGATATTTGCAAATGACATATTAGAGAAAGGGGTAGTATCCAAGATCCATAAAGAACACATTAAACTCAACAGGAAAGAAACAAAGAATCTAGTCATGAAATGGGCAGAAGACATGAACAGACATTTCACCAAAGAAGACATACACATGGCCAACAAGCACTTGTTCCACATCACTTGCCATCAGGGAAATGCACATCAAAACCACAATGAGATCCCACCTCACACCAGTGAGAATGGGGAAAATTAACAAGGCAGGAAACCACAAATGTTGGAGAGGATGCGGAGAAAAGGGAACCCTCTTACACTGTTGGTGGGAATGTGAACTGGTGCAGCCACTCTGGAGAACTGTGTGGAGTTTCCTCAAAGAGTTAAAAATAGACCTGCCCTACGACCCAGCAATTGCACTGCTGGGGATTCACCTCAAAGATACTGATGCAGTGAAACGCCGGGACACCTGCACCCCAATGTTTCTAGCAGCAATGTCCACAATAGCCAAACTGAGGAAGGAGCCACAATGTCCTTCGACAGATGAATGGATAAAGAAGCTGTGGTCTATGTATACAACAGCATATTCCTCAGCCATTAGAAACGACGAATACCTACCATTTTCTTCGATGTGAATGGAACTGGAGAGTATTATGCTGAGTGAAGTAAGTCAATCGGAGAAGGACAAATGTTATATGGTCTCATTCATTTGGGTAATATAAAAAATAGTGAAAGGGAATAAAGGGGAAGGGAGAGAAAATGAGTGGGAAATATCAGAGAGGGAGACAGAACATGAGAGACTCCTAACTGGGAAACGAACGAGGGGTAGTGGAAGGGGAGGTAGGCGGGGTGACAGGGTGACTGGGTGACAGGCACTGAGGGGGGCACTTACGGGATGAACACTGGGTGATATGCTATATGTTGGCAAATTGAACTTCAATAAAAAATAAAAGAATGTTAAATGTCATGATTTTTTTCTGTTCAGCAAGAGTTTGAATGAGTTATCTGTCTATAATTTGTGTGTTGGGAGATTGGAGATGAAGGCGGAGGGTTGTGTGTTCTCATCAGATCTAAAAGGAAGTGGTTATTCTGGGAAAAATATTTGAGACATATGATATCGTATAAGATGTAACCATTTTGAATGCTAAGGATTACTATTTGCTTTTCTCTCATATAAATTCTGGCAATGCTATAAAAAAAGATAGATAAACTCTGAGCTCCCAAAGCTTATATAGGTATAGAAAGCAGAGTAAGACAAGACCTCAAAAGGGACTAACAGTGGATAGAATGTTAACCAGAAATTCCCTGAAGGTAGGACTATTCTGAGAAATATCTGCTTTGCTGTTTCTCTTAAGAGAAACAGGCAAGTGCTTCTGAACCTTCTGTAACAAAATCATTATTTTCTTACTGCTTTTTTTTTTTCTTAAATAAGCAAAGGTTTTTCCTGGGGGAAATTGAAAACATTTGCTGGATCTATCTACCAGTTTGTAGACATGTTCTTTACCATTCCTCATCTTGCATTGTTGACATATTTAGAAAAAAACAAAAGCACAGCATTTTCACTATAAAAAAACAACAACGAATCAATGAGATCTGTTTTTATGAGATTGACAAAGAAGGGGGCCAGCACTCAATGAAGCTGAACTTTTGTATCCCTCAGTCAAAGAAAATGCTTGTGGGAACAATCTCTCCAGCAGAGTAGGGAGTTGACCTTATAGAGGATTCTGAGGACTGGGGAAGTTAAGAGATTGGTGGACTTTGAAAGGTGGCACCCAAAGGCATTTATATGGTTTGATTATCTGGGCAATCCATGTTACTTAGTGGTATGTATATGGTGCCGACAAGCTGTCCTTCACAAGGGTGGTTCCTGACATGTTTGTGCTGCCAGCTGGTGGACTTCCAGAACTGCATCCTGTCACTGGCTGGCTGGCTTTAAAAAGTGATATCATGACATTGAGGTATCATTAATCCAGTAGATTTTGGTAAAACTGGTTCTGGCGGTAACTTGCCATCATGGTTACAGTATATTCCACGCTTTCCAGAAGGTAAGATAACTCTCATTCAGAATCTCCCTTTTTGCTCATCTCTTGTCCAAAGTTATAGGCAACAGTGTTGATTGCCCTCAGGGTTCAGGTTTTATTTACAAAAGTCTGATTTATAGTTTGTGGGTCAATATTTGATCCTGTGTTTGCCTTTGATTCATTACTGGCTAGTTTGGTGTGGCAAGCATATTTTTATGTCATTTATTTAGTTTTCTATAGGCCTGAACACATTTTTACATTTCTTTTATTTTATAGCAAAAAATGTGGTTGCAAATGTTTGAATCTTTTGGGATTTTGACTTGTAATATTACCACAAGGTAAAGATCATGAATAACCATCAAAATATGATAAGGAACAGATAAAATTGCAGGATTGGGTTGAGTTACGGTTTTTATAGAAGTAAGATTATAGCCACCCTGTCTCAAATGTTAATCAGTCTACCATTTAAGAATAATTAAGAATTTAAATATCCTGATCAAGATGTACTTTAATAACCTCACTTGAGATTATAATCATTATTTGAATTTTCCTCGGAATTGGCAAAGAATGATATACCTGATACTTCTTTAGAGTGTTTGTGCTGGCAGTAGCTTGTGAAATCTGAATTTTAGAGTTACGGTAGTGATTGTAGTAAAACACAGACTTGAGTAAGTTGCTATTAAGACAGAAGTGTGTACCATCAACTGTTTCAAGCATATGTTCGAAGGAAGTATGCAGAGGAGGGCACCTGGGTGGCTCAGTGGTTGAGCATCTGCCTTTGGCGCAGGTCATGATCCCGGAATCCTGGAATCGAGTCCTGCATCAGGCTCCCTGCTCTGTGGGGAGCCTGCTTCTCCCTCTGCCTCCTTCTTTCCCTCTCCCTCTCTCTCATGAATAAATATTTGAAATCTTAAAAAAAAAAAGTATGCAGAAGAGAATGTGATAGTCCATGGCTCCAGGAAAGCAAGAGAATCTTTTTTGATAGCCTTAGGCAGAAGCTGTCGACTTCGTACAGTTGCCAGCTTGTTCTGAAGATCCTACATCATCATTAAACTTCCATAGACCCTCTGCTTCTAGAACTCCTTGGAAAGCCTCAGTTTAAGATATCTAATTTTCCCACTTTTGTCATTTGAGAATGGGCAGTGTTGTTTTAATTGGGAAACATGCTTTTAAAAAGGAATTCCTTGAGATTTAATTACGATGATGCTAGGCATGAGTACAGGATATGGTGCTTACCAGTGAGGGCAGAAGAGAGCCCTTCTCTGATGTCTTTTTCTGACATCAAATCGTCTACTTTTAGATCACTTAGGGGCTAATTTAATGATTGGTGAAGGAAAACAGCCTGTAAAAGTCCACAAGAGGACTGAGCATGCAAGCTGCTCCTTTGCAGTATTCAGTTACATCAGCCATGAAATATATGAGCCGAGGGTCACTGGAGGCATTTTTCAGACACAGCCCTGCCAATGACCAGTTCACAGAGAGAAAATATATAAATTCTTGAGGGGGAATAGTGCAGGACCATGAAAGCTAAGGGTAGTATTTTAGGCCATGAGATTTCAAAGGTGTCTGATAGTTTAAATAATTTTAGTTTCAAGAGTCTATATGTTCATTTCACTTTTGCGGAGCCTCTCAGGTTATAAGGACAGTGGATTTTCTGATAAATGGAGGAAGCTTTCACTAAATCACAAATAGGTTTCCCAGAAAAATGATTCCCTCTGTCACTATACAGTGATAATATAAGTTTTAACTCCCTAACTGGAGGATACATTGTTTTATTTTCAAACCACTGAGTGCTAAGTCTTTTTTTTTTCTTTTTAAGATTTATTTATTTTGAGAGAGAGAGTTCAAGCATGTGGGCATGTGAGCAGGGGTGAGGGGGAGAGGGAAAGAGAAAATCCCAAGCAGACTCCATGCTCAGTGCAGAGCCTGCCCTGGTGCTTGATCCCACGACCCTGAGGTCACAACCTGAGCCAAAATCAAGAGTTGAACCTAGGTCCCCCAAGCCTTTTTTTTTTTTTTTAAACGAGATTGTTTCAATCTATTTAAGAGACTAAGTATATTAGGACTAGTCTATATTAGGACTAGTCTACATCCACAGCCCATAGAGGGAGGCGGTTGTTTGAAATCCATTTGGAAGTATTTGCTGAAAAGATCCCTTAAACAGTACTTCCTTACAGTTTTTCCATGAATGTCTTTCTGTTCTATTGAAATTCCTTTAGTTGAAAGAGCATGTTCAGCATAGAGGTCTGCTAAATTATTTCCTCTTCCTTTTTCTTTTTCTTATGATGGCAGCTTTTGGGGCTATAATTGAGAGCTCAAGTAATTCTTGTTTTTTTTTTTTTTTTTTTTTTTTTTTGGTCATTTTCACAGGGGTGCCAATGGAAGTTAAGAACACTGATTCCACAGAATTCTGAAACCTTGAACTATTCCCAAAGCATAGAAACTATGAGTGTATATATTTACTGTTTTTACATTTAACAATTTAACATGCCCCAGAGAAGGCCATAGGCTTAGCCATTTGAGACGAGTTATAATCTTATAAGGGACTGACTCCACGATCCCTCTTGGTGTACCATTGCAGAATAAGCCTGCTGTTATCTCCTTTCATTTTAAAATAATACATAAGCAATATTAAGTTAGAATTTTATATGAAAATATCTGATGTATCTGTTATAGGAGTAGACACTTTTCAGATTTCAAAACCGTAATCACCATCATGAAATTTCTGTGTTGTCCTGTTCATAGCCCTAGAGCAGAGTATATCATCTTTCATGTGCTATTCAATGAGAATAGTCATGATTACCTCGGAAAAAAATCATTCTTGTGTTCTAAAGTCATTTTTTTTTCTTAAAGATTTTTTTATTTTAAATAATCTCTGGGGACGCCTGGGTGGCTCAGTGGTTTAGCACCTGCCTTTGGCCCAGGGTGTGATCCTGGAGTCCTGGGATCGAGTCTCATATCAGGTTCCCTGCATGGAGTCTGCTTTTCCCTCTGCCTGTGTCTCTGCCTCTCTCTCTTTGTCTCTCATGAATAAATAAATAAAATCTTTAAAATTTTAAATAAATAAATAAATAAATAAATAAATAAATAAATAAATAAATAAATCTCTGTACCCAACAAAGGGCTCAAACCCACAACCCTGAGATCAAGAGCCTCACGCTCCACCAACTGAGCCAGCCAGCCACCCTGGGTGCTCTAAGGACTTTAAAAAATCATTTTGCCTAGGTCTGGGGAGTCTTTTGCTTGGAGGTTTTCTGGGAATATAACTTATTCTTTATCTTTTGAATCCTATATAATGTTATATTAATATCTAGATCGGCCATAATTTGGCCAAGTATAAGAGAACTTTCAAATTCTTCTAAGGTAAGTCCTTCTGCAATACATTTTGTTGGTTGTTCCCTTTGCAGGGTAGGTCTCTACTTATTAAATTTTATAGAGGTCATACTTCAGGAAACCCTGCATTTGCCTGATGATGATCCCAAAATAACAGTTGCAGTTCATGCTATGAAGGAAAGACACAACCGTTAGACATTTCCACTACTTGAGTGATTAGAGAATTCTAATGGATCTGATTGTACTGATCGTGTGTTTTATTTTCTATAGGATACAATGTTTTGATGTCTCTGGGGGGCCTTCTGGCCAGACAGGCTAGCTAATTCCCAGGGACTTGTCAGTAAGCCTGCCTTTCATACCCCCTTTCCAAGCCCATGCCCCAAGCAACCTCCTTTGTCTGATGCTCACACACCATGCCAGAGTCAGCCCTGCCCTGAGTGGACCCAGCACGCATACCAGACAGCTAAAGGCAGCCCTGATGACCAAAAGCCAGCTGGAATTATTAAAATGAGCAAATCCTAAACTACTTACTCTTCTCTGCCATCCTTCCTGTGGAAACCCCAGGAAGGACTCTGGTCTATACTTTCCCCTCTCTCGCCTCTGCCTCCTGGCTGCCCCTGGTGCTCCCCAGGATGGCCCTGCGTGGCATGCATGCTCTTCCCTTCTATGGGAACTTATATAAGTAACATTAAACTTTTCATTCAGTGGCATTGACCTCTATGTGTCCTCACTAAGTCATTTGTATAAATTAAGAACTAGGCAAAATCAGGGATACTCTAAGTCATCATTGATCTACATAGATGGTAGGTATAGAAGCACTCATGCCTACAGAAAGTCATGTTATTTTAACTTAGGTTTATATACAAGTCAACATGAGGTTTTGGGAATACAGACAAGGAATCTGGTTGGGGGGGGGCTTATGTTTTCTTTGGCTTAGAATATTTGGAAACATTTTGGAAAGTTGTCCTTTGTTTCTTAGTGTGGGACAGGAGTCCTTCCAGTAGTCCTTGTACTTATTCTATCTATAAGTGTCCAGATTCATAGCCTCCTAATTCTTAAAGAGCAGAGGACCTTCTAATCTTGTTTTTATTTTGGGATCCAGGTATTTTTTGAAATAGAAGGCTATATATTTGTTCCCCAGCTTGCTTACTTTCTAGGGCTTTTAAAAATCTTTGCTTTATTTTTTAAAGGTTCTATTTATTTATTTGAAAGAGAGCAGGAAAGAGGGAAAATGGGTGGAGGGAAGGGCCAAGGGAAAAGCAGGATCCCAGGATCCTGAGATCACCCTGAACTGAAGTCAGATGCTTAACAAACTGAGCCACCTAGGCGCCCCTTCTTTTATCTTTAAAAAATTGTGGAAAAATATACATGACATAAAATTTGGCAGTTTAATCCCTTTTAAGTGTTCAATTCAGTGTCAATAGATCCATTCACATGATGGTAAGAACAAAGGCAGGGGAGAAACAAATGGTCATCTGATACAGAGTGCAGCCCTGCAGGACCTGAAACTCCACTATAGTTCATAACTGTCTTCATGATTTACAAGAAAAACACAATTTCATAATAGCCAGACCTCCAGAAAACTATAGACTATTTCCCAGAGCCCTAAGCCACCTTCACTTCCATAGGATGGCAAACCCTGTATAATCAACCACTCCTCACGATCACAATGCAACTCTTCCTGCCCATGGGTTCCAGCCCCAAGCTATTATAAAAACACCTTTTTGCACCATAAACCATCTCCAGAATTCTTTCTTGACCATTGTGCTCAATGACTCTGTGTCAGTGGCCACTATTCTATTTTCTGTCTCCACATATGTGGCTTTTCTATATACCGTATTAATTCAAGTCATATGATATTCATCCTTTTGTGTCTGGCTTATTCCACTTCTAATGTTTTCAAGTTTTATCCATTTTGTAGCATGTGTCATAACTTCATTCCTTTCCAAATCTTTTTTTTTAAAAGATTTTGTGTATTTATTCATGAGAGACACAGAGAGCGAGGCAGAGACATAGGCAGAGGGAGAGGCAGGTTGCCCGTGGGGAGCCTGATGCAGGACTCAATCCCAGGACACTGGGATCAGGACCTGAGCCAAAGGCCAATGCCCAACCACTGAGCCACCCAGGTGCCCTAACTTCATTCCTTTCTAATATTGAATAAAATATTCTGTTGTATGGATATACATTTTGCATCCATTCACCTGTCAATGGACATTTGGTTGTTTCTACCTTTTGGCTGTTGCAAATAATGCTGGTGAACACTGGTGTTTTAATTTTCTATTTGACTCCCTGATTTCAATTCTTCAGGACACGTAAATAAAAGAGAAACTACTGGCTCACACGACAATTCTATTTAATTTTTTTTGAGGAACTGTCTTCCACAGTTTCTGCACCATTTTGTATTTCTAGCAGCACTACACCAGGGTTCTGATTTCTCCATATCCACACCAACACATATTTCCTATGTTTTGGATAATGGCTATTCTAATAGGTCTGAAGTGGTATCTCACTGCAGTTTTGATTTCTATTCCCCTCATGGTTAGTGATGCTGAATATCTTTTCATGTGTTTATTGGCTATTTGTATGTCTTCTTTGGAGATATGTCCATTCAAGTCCTTTGCCCATTTTTGACTTGGGTTGTTTGTCATTTCACTGTTGAGTTTTAAGAGTTCTTATATATTCTGAATACTAATGTATTATCAGATAGTGATTTGCAAATAATTTCCCAGGCATTTGGAAAATGTTATCCAAATGTTCAAAATCTTCTAAATTGGCAATCTTGAATTCCATTTTTAAGCCTCATTAATATTTGAACACGTTTTAAGAGGAACACATCTGTCTTGACTTCAGCTCTTTCTGTGCTCCAGAATACTGTTTGAAATTTTCTGAAGTCCATCTTAAAAGATATTCATCTTTATTTTGTTTATAACCTTTGTCCAATCTGAACTTAAGGGAAAGACTTCAGAAACAACCTTATATAATAAGCTCCTTTTTAAATGCCATTTTTGGATTTATGTGCAGCTAGATTAAATCTCCTGGCACTTCCTCACTGTGCTGTTTCTAACCATTTTCCCTTTCTCAGAGCCTAAGATGAAAGGAGTCAGTTGGTGCAGAAATGGTAATCCAGGACAATAGTTTTCTAAAAAAAATCTTGAATCCTGTCACTGATTTGTCTGTCTTCATGAAACAAGTAGAAATACTTTTAAAGTCAGGAAAATAGTTTTAAAGCCCTCAAGTCCTCTCCCGACCAGGGTTTGAGTTCACCTTCTAAAGATCTAGAAATTTAAAGGGAGGATTATTCAATGTGATTTTTTTCCTGCTTAAAAGTAGAAACACATACAGAACCCTGAAGGAAATGTAGACCTTAAGAAGGTCAGGAGGAGTAGCAGGAGGAATGGAAGTGGTGTGAGTGGGTGATGACAGAGCCGGTTAAGGAGGGATACAGGGAGAGTACTCTCAGGGAGCTCAAGTGGCAGTGAACCCTTCCTCCTGATGTTTCTCCTAGAATCTTTGAGGGAGGCTCTCCTTCAGTCTTTCTTTTGAGGCTTTAGCATCCAATCAGAGAAAGCCGACCACACTATGCTTTACATTTTGTCTTTTTTTCTAAAGTTCCCAATAAATGTATCTTTCGTATATCAAAACACCTCTAACACTTCCTGAGTCTTCCTTAGTGATCTATTGCCAGTTGCCAGGGTAGTCACAAGGATTAGTTTGAGATGTCATATGGGAAATTGGCTTTCTGTTGTGGCTTTGACAAATTCATGACAAACACAAAGGAGGCTATACTCTCAGAAGTCTGATGAATGCTGTCTTAGGCCTTTGAAGAATACAAGTTAAGGAGAAGGCATATGATATACAAACTATACAAGCTGGCAAACTGACTTCAGAATATGTAGTTAGCAAAGTCGTCTCTCATGACTTGGTAAGATAAAGTCCTCACATATATTTGGTTCATGGTGGGGACAGGGACAGAGGAGACCCAAACATTACTGACCAATTACCTTTGCACCGGTTGGTTGCCATTCTTGCAGACCTTCAACTATCAGTCCATGGGATTCACTTGAATGGGGGCTTATTCGGTCTACACCTCCATCTCTCCATATGGATCACTCCCTTGTAGGCTCAATGGACATAATATAGAACAAAATTAAAACACAGGACAAGACTTGATAAAGATGCATAGAAACAAAAAGTGAAAATGAAGCAAGGAGTAGGGAAATAAGATTAATAGTGACAATATTTACCAAATGTTGCCTCTCCAAAAAAAGGTCAAATTGTTCTTTTGAAGACTTATTTTTTAAACAAATCACAGAATAACCAAAGAAATTAAAAATACCAGCACAATGAGAAAGTCATATCTAATACTATTGTTTAGAGAATCATGAGCAGTTTGAGGCTTGTCAGAGTGTGGGGATCAAAAGCACCCTCTTAGATCTCCTACCATTGTAGGATTCTTGGAATGACACCAAATGAGGTTCTTCAAAGGAAATCTGGTGGAACCTCCAGTTGTCAGAGGAAGAGGCAAAGTCTAATATCCATGCAACATCTAATATATATATATATATATATATATATATATATATATAATTATATGTATATATATATACACACACATATATATATATATGAATTGAGATTCTTATTTGCTTAAGAAAGATAGGCAAATGTTTGTTAAACCCAATTTATCCAACTGGGATTGGTCAATTTTATTTTTGGAGTGGTTAGGACCTCTAACCGTAACTAGATGTAAAAGTGAAGCTAATGCTGAGTTGCTACTTGATCTCAATTGAGTTTCTTTTTTCTCTAAAGATTTTATTTATTTATTCATGAAAGATATATAGACAGAGGCAGAGACACAGGCAGAGGGAGAAGCAGGCTTCCTGTAGGAGCCCGATGTAGGACTCGATCCCAGGACCCCGGGATCACGCCCTGGGCCAAAGGTAGACGCTCAACCACTGAGCCACCCAGGTGTCCCTCAATTGAGTTTCTTATCCTCCTTGCCCATTAATTCCCAATTCACTCCAACCTTCTCCCCTTCAGCTAGATTATTTCAGGGCGAATCTATAAGATGCTTCCAAGTTACTCTTCCCAGATCACCCATTTGATTGATCACTGGCTTGCTGGAATGTTTCCAGTGATTCTCAATCTCCAAGGAATAAATCTGCATGTCCAAGCTTGACCTGACATTCCAAATCCAACACATGCTACCTTCCTTTCCAGACTTCTTTGCCACTATTCCTCCCTAGGTACCTCACACATCAGTCAGTGGCTTGCTTGTGAGTAACCTGCGTATTCATTAAACTTTATCATGTGTGTCCTTTTGCCTCTGCTCCTTCCTCTGTCTGGAATGTTCAACAACTTCTAGTCCATTAAGATAACTCACAACTCTTCCTTCTTACTCAAAATCAGAACCTTTCTCTTGTTACTAATCTTGACAGGGTAATATAATAACCATCCTCACCTCTGACTTTTAAGTATAGCTTGGTGTCCTGGCAGTAAGTTAAAACCCTCCATTTCTTAGCTGCTGACTCTGCCCTTGGGTGATTTGAGTTTATATATTCATTGGTGAATTTGGAACAGTATCATCAACCCTTTTGTCTTCTATAGATTTGTAGAGAGGATCATAAAGTTAATGTTTAGAATGAACAATCTAGACCAAGAAACTCCATTATATGTATTTATCTCTCAGTGCATTATTCAGTGGTTAGTTGTGTGTGCAATATCTCTCACAGATAGATAGTCTTTCTCTCAGAAGAAAGACTGAGGTGGCAAACATCCTTAGATCACCTCGTAGAGCAGTGTCTTGAACGTGTAAGTGACTTGTAACAATCTACTATATCAATAACTGAATCATAGAAGAATATTACAAAAAAACAGCTACATCTTATAGTTAATGGCACTTACATTTTACACATGATTTGTGTTAGGGATTTGTATCTTTAAAGAAAACTGAATTCTACATTATAGGTGACAACATTTTCATAATCATTAGGAAGAGTGACATCTATAGCAAAATCAATGTGAACTGTGGCTATGCTTTAAAATGACCAAACACACAATAAATATATTTTGATATTCTTTGATTTCTGTCACCTTGTAACTTTTCTCCTGGATTTTAAGGTGATGCTTATGTGAACTAGCATCCTTTCTGTTCATTAACAACAACAACAAAACCCCAATAAGACAAAACAAAATCCCACAAAACTTCCCTCAAATTAAACTCACAATTCTATTTCAGTAACTACTTGATAAAAAAAAATAACTACTTGATAGATCAGATTGTGCTTCTTTTTGGCACACCCCTTCCTTTTGTCTGATTTAAAAATGAAATCTATGGGCTTTAGCTTCTGTAAATTCTTTGTAGAAAAATAGAAATCCTGAGACACCATGCCTTTTGTTTCCTCACAGTTATATGATCCTTCACATTCGTCTCTGAGTTTCTTGGTCACAGGATACTGCCAGCTGTGGCTGCACACATCTGGTGGTAGCTCTTTACCTAGGCAAAGGTGCATCTTTTACAGTCTTAACCGTCTTGAACATCTGATAGGATTAAAGATGACTTGGATTTGTCCCTAATGTTTGAATGAAATGAACAAAGTACTGAAGCTGACATTGCCTTTCAGGCCAATCTAGGTATAGTCCTCTCATCACACCCTTAAGGAAACCACAGCAGGAGTGGCAAAGTGTCTTTCCAGGTCACAGATCTCACCGGGACAGAGTCAGGGCTGGGACCTCCATCTTCTTTCATTCAGTGTCCTGGGATGGGGTCTCCCGAGTGTGTATTTGTCCGAGCACCTGGAGCAGCCTGTGTGTAAAGATCCATGTGGGCTGTCTCCTCCCAGTGTCATGCAGGTCCCTAAGAAGGTCCTTTCTCTGTTCAGTCAGGGAGTGGACATGAAGTGCCCTAAGCCACATGAAGCCATAGCTACTCATGACTTGTCCTCAGCACTGTCTTTATTCTGACCCTTGTTGCCTATAGACTATAAAGCTGATTTTCTGGCTAGATTAAGGAGATGTATCAATACACCTGTCTCCTGGGGTCACCATAAGTTCATGGAACACTGATGCACTTAATGTGGATTTGAAGTATTCTACAGAACCAGGAGTGCTGAAATAGAGAGCATGCCATCAATAAAATCTGGTAGATTGGGCAAAGTATATTTCATCAACAAAGCAGAGAGCAGATCTTTATAGCACAATTGTGTATTATGACAAGTAAAAAATTTTTTCATGTTCTGGAAAAATTTTATTAAATACAAGGGAACTGTATAGGCTGCTATTGCCCTGGTGAGGATAGAGATGTGGATTAAAAGCTTCTGTGAGGATCCTGGAACTAATCCTTTCACATTTAAGAAGCCACTGTGCAGAGTCAATCTCAGGCCAAGCATTGTTACGGGGGTTGTTTGGGATCTGCAATGATCACAGACTCTGCTCTCAAGGAGCCATAATTAATGAATTATGTGTTTCTGGAAAAATGTGAGAGAGATACTAATAAATACCAAGAGAAAGGTAAAAAGTGATAGCAATGCAGAGGAAGGGGCAGCCAGCTTCCCACTGGGTGTGTAGAAGGAAAGAAAGAAGACCCTTTCTTACATCTTCTGATTTCAACAAATTTTATCAGAAGAGGCCAACCATACCATGACCTTTCCTGAGACTCAAGCAAGGGAGTTTCACCTGAGCACGCCAGTGTCAAACACAGATGCTCATCACAGTTCTAGCAAGTCCCTTCACTTAAGTACTCATTCCTCACCTGTGAATGATGGTCCCAATGGGTGTCTTGTAAGAGATTGTGAATTAGAATACTTCAAGGCAAATAAACATTGAATCCTTGGGCACCTGGGTGGCTCAGTTGGTTAAGCATCTGCCTCTGGCTCAGTCGTGGTCCCGGGGTCCTGGGATTGAGCCCTACATCCAGCTCCCTGCTCACTCAGCCTGCCCCTCCCCCTGTTTGTGTGTGTTCTCTCTCTCTGTCAAGTAAATATATAAAATCTTTTAAAAAAGAAATAATTTATTTAAAAAATCACTTAATCATTCATTTGGGGAATATAAAAAATAGTGAAAGGGAATAAAGGGGAAAGGAGAAAAAATAAGTGGGAAATATCAGAAAGGGAGACAACATGAAAGACTCCTAACTGGGAAACGAACTAGGGGTGGTGGAAGGGGAGGTAGGCGGAGGGTGGGGGTGACTGGGAGATGGGCACTGAGGTGGGCACTTGACGGAATGAGCACTGGGTGTTATTCTATATGTTGACAAATTGAACACAAATAAAAAATAAATTTATAAAAAAAATCACTTAATCCTTAAAATTAGGGAGTATAGTTGAATACACTGAATAGATTTTTTTTTGAAAAATTTTAAAAACGATTTTATTTATTTGAGAGAGAGAAGGACAAAGCAGACTCCCTGCCAAGCGTGGGGCCCAATCCCAGGACCCCAAGATCATGACCTGAGTTGAAGTCAGATGCTTAACTGACTGAGCCACCCAGGTGCTCCAAGATGTTTTTAAATTTAAGATTTTAAATTTAAGCTGGATTTTAAAAAATGCCTTTGTTTTAGCTTCTTTAATCCTCAACAATAATCCTCTCCCCAAGCTTCTGTGATGACCTTGGTCCTGTTTCCATTACAGATGGCCCATCATGTGAGATGCAAGACCAGTACTACTACAGAATTTGGGCAAATGAAAGAGCTATCTGAAGAAGGGAGATAACATAGGGTGGCTTTAGCCTGAGGATTATTTTCTCTCTAGTTAACATCTATTTTTTGCTCTTTTAGACTCTGCTTATGGGAGAGGATTTTATTTTATTTTTATTTCCTTCGCATCTAACGTGCCTAATATGAGATGCAGCAGGTCTTCTCAGAAAGCTAGATTAAAAATTAAATAAATAAGTGAATAAATAAATTAATAGAATATTCATTATTTCCACTTTTAGTAACAGTCTGTTCAAAGCATTGAAGTCATATTATAAGAATCCCTGAGAACATACAACTTGAGCTCTACTTAACATGCAGGCTGATAGTTTGCTACCCCAGCTCTAATTCAGCTCATTGTAAAAGTGTGCCACTGACTTGCCAGTGACCTCACTGACAGCAGGCCCTGTCCTGGCATTTGGTAAATACGATGGCATATAGTCATGATGTTTTAAGTCTCCAGATTTTTTTAATTGAAGAAAAAGAAAAATGGGAGCAGAAAATAGGTATGAAAATATAGAAGGTTGGAGAAAAGTTTCGCTCTTTTCGAGAGCGGCACTAAACAACAATGACATGGGAAACTTGCGGGGAATAAATACATGTTTTTCCCCCATACTGAAGACAACAACATAACCAGTCACAACAGGAGAGATACTATTAGGCATTCAAGAAAAATTTTTATCACTCAAACTGGGGAATTAAATGTCCAAGCTTTGTTAACACCAAGGGCAACTTGACTCACTCCATCTTCATCACCTTGATTATACACCCCAGGTGTTCAACCTATCTTCTTTTATATCACTCTTTCTTGTAAATTATGATACCAGTGAAATTAAATTGGCCTCAGCAGAATCCATAAGAACCATAATTTTAGCACAGCACTGAAATTTACCCCCTGAAGTCGACTCTGAAAGAGTCTGTGTCTCATGTTATCATCTACAGAAATGCATACTTGACACCTCAAGTGAGGAAATCAAATCAACATGATATGTCAAGTCAGTGAATTAGAAATCTGAGTCTAATGAAAATATTAAAAAGATACAGCCATGAACCCCAGTGACAAGCAACCACAGACAGTCATGCAGTTTGGGCTGCCACTTAGGTGATTGAATTGCCTTTGGAATAAAGGGCATTATGGTAAAAATGCTAATGACTCCAAAAATATTAATTTATTCATAGAAATAAGGCTGTCTAAAGAACAGCCTACAATATCTTTATATGACTCTAGAATTTATATAAAAGCCTACTTTCAAGTAAATTAAAAAAAGATTATGTATTCAGACTAGAATTCACTTTCCACATACCTTCTGATTTCTGGTTGATATGGAAATTACTTAGACTTGGTCTTAGAACTCTACTTCTTTTGAAGACAAGATTTGATGTGTGGGTGGAGGCAGAGAGGCAGCAATGTGGTGAGGGCACACCGCCAAATGCTTATACAGGCACCAGGGGCCAATTAAACCTTGGACTTGGGGAGTATATGAGAGCAGGTGTGAGAACACCATTCTCCCCACCTCACCTGCCCCTAATAGTTACAATAAATCTTGATGAAAAAGATTCTGAAAACCCTGGATATGGAAAAATACCTAGAATTTATTTATATAAAGTTAAATAGCAAATATGTATCTATCTCCTTAGATTATTCCCTAATGAAAAGAAAATGTTGGGAGAAAAGTAGTAAATCATATGCTTGTCTTGAGCTATGGAAGCCAAACTAATCAACACTAGGTAAATTATAAAGGAATAAATTGTGAATGGTTACTAAAATTTTGTAACAAATACTCTAAATCTAAAACTCAGCAGAGTAAAGCAAACATTTATTATGATGATAGATTCTATGGGTCTGAAATTTTAATAGCAACAAACATCATGGACAACTTGTTTCTGCTCCACAATATCCAGGTTCTCATATGGAAGACCCAACAGCTAGTCACCTGAGGATGAATTCACTCAAATTGCGTTCACTGTGTCAGATGTCATGTGAATAAATGATTGACAGGTACAGGAAGTGAAAGGAGTAATGCCTGGAAGCAGCCTGGTCACAGCAAAAGTTAAATAGGTACCTTTTCTTTTTTCAATGTTTAGTTTTCTTTAACTTCTTTTAGATTAACAGAGGCAGAGGGATAACAACGTTAGGAAAATCAACAAATGGATTTCATTTATAGGAAGTGAAAATTATAATAATGCATTTATCCATTGATTAAATGAGATAGAGAGCTTCCAAGTCAGCAGATGGATAGCTTCCAAGACAGAAGAGCAAGTGTAGAGTCAGGACCAGGTCCTCCTCTAACACAATCACGAATGCACCTCTACCCCACAGGACAATTCGTGCACCCAGTAGGCATGTGATAAACATTGCATTCAATATATTAATCAAGTGATTGAGTGGTGAAAGCTGCCAAAGTGTAGAGAACACGGTGCTGGGAATCAAGACGTGGGGTTGCACACGAGGTACGGACACTACCTGGCTGTCCAACCTTGTGAATATATTGAACTTTCTGGGACTAATTCCTACAAGATGAGGATAGATTAGATGATCTCCAGGGCCCTTTAGCTCTTACAAAGTGAAGTTAATGAGGCAACTAAAAAGTACGGCCCAGAGGTAAACAGAGCAATGTTCAATCTTTGACAAGCATATAGTAGCTTCCCCTGCTCAATCCCACAGAGGTTCAGTAAATGAGCCACAGAGTCACCACAGCTCAGAAGCTGAACTCCAGCAGCTCCCACACATGTCTTGTGTCCTCAAGCCCAAGAAAGTGAAGACAAACCTACCAATTAGGAGAAGAAGCTACTTTCCCTCATCCTCCCTACTCTCCCTGCTTGGGCTACTCTGTCCTTCACTCCAGTGACAAGCATCATGTGTTCACTGATGAGGACCAAAGTAAGAGAACAATGGCCCTGAAAAAGAAAGCAGAATGTCATGGGTACTTGGAGGCAGAGGGCCCTGCCTAGCTGTACATACCAGAGATCCCCAGGGCTTTAGCTGAGGCTTTGCTTCCTTTCACTTTCCTTGCTGAAAGCTGCAGGGAATGAGGTCCTCATGGGCTGCCTTTTTCTCTAGCATGCGTTTCTCTGTATGTCTGCTAATTTTGGATTGTATCCTGGATGTTATGACTGAGACATCATAACAATTATGAATGTTTCTCTCAAAAGTGTTAAATTATTTTTTTGTTTTGAGTAAATTCAAATTCCCCACCCTGTCACCCTAGAAGAAGGCAGCAGCTGAAATCTCTGTTCTGTTCATTGAGACTTAGCTGAGCTGAGCTCAGTCTACACGTAGAACTACATGGGAGTAGGCAGGCAGCTGCCAGGAGTGTGCCCAGAGTTTATGCACAGAATTTGTGGCCCCTCCACTGTGGTTTCTCAGCATTGCCTTCCTCTCTTTCCATCTGCTATGTTTACTTTGGAGTCTGTCCTCTCATTTCTCAAGCTCGTAAGACCTTGGGTTTCTCTCTGTTTCTATACCAGCATGGCCTGGACTGAAGCTGGCCCTCACCTGCACGCTGTCAAAAATGGGAGCTCAACTAGTAATCAATCCCCTTCTCTTTGAGTTTCTACTTGCTGTTATTGGGTCCTTAGAGAGCTCAGCCAGTCACAAGCAGATGAAAACTAAGAATTAAAGCAACCAATTTTCCTACAGTTCAACTAAGCTTTCATGATCTATATGTCTCTATTTCAGAGATTTAAAAAATCTTACCCCTTCATACCAAGATGCTGTTCACTTTCTCTCTTAATTCTCCCTTCCCCTTACTCGCACCCACTTAAGAAGAACGACATTTGGAATTAACAATTAATTAATTGTTGCTAGATGCAAAGCATAATACTTTAATCCAAATCAGGTCACTTTTAAGAGTTAAGGAATGTTACTAAGAACTGTTCCAAGATAACCAAAATCAAATGGCAATATCCTGGGCAATTGTATTGTTGAGGTTCATTTGTCATTCCCCACTTGCATTAGTTTCTCAGAGCTGCCTTAACGAAGCACCTCACAACAGAAATGTGTTGTCTCACAGTTCTGGAGGGTAGAAGTCTGAAATCAAGGTGTTGGCAGGACCAAACTCCCTCTGAAAACTGTAGGGGAATCATCCTTTGCTCCTTCCTAGCTTTTGGTGGTTGTCTGGTAATTACAGGCACTCCCTGGTATGTCAATACATCATTCCAACCCTCTCACATCACATGGCCTTCTCCTAGTGGCTCTGTCTACTCTTGGACAACCTCTGATGCAATCCTAACTCTTTATGTCTCCTTTTTCCATCTGCAGTAGAAAATTGGTATGAATTCATGCAGTCAATATAATGTTTTGTTGATGTAAGATATAGACAACAAAAGCAGCTGAAGTCCAAATTTAAAACATTCTTCCTTCCAAAACAGTGATTCTCAGAGGTAGTCATGTTGTGAGTGATCACGACGGTACATCCCAGTTGCAGGTGTACATTTACACTGCCCCCTAATATTTACCAATGATGGTAAATAGAATCCTTAGTCATCTTTGATGCATCACTGAATATGGCACAATTTAAACAAAGATGGATTATAGAAGTGAGAAATCTTATTTTCCTTAGTAAACATGCCACAGAATAGAGTCAAATGCTCAAGGAGTTTGCACGAGTTGGATATTCCATTTTGGCACAGCTGGTTTTGCATTTTTAACAATTAAGGTCATTCTCATCAGGTAAGAACAAAGGACTTTAACCTCTGAAAACTTGGAGTTCTGGAGCAGTAGCAGCATTAAAAATGCATTTAATTAGAATATTCATATGACCCAATTATTATTTCACTACCCATCAGTATAATGGCCTGGTTTTATTCTTCCATTCTAATAGTTTTCCTTTTCAATCTTGTGAAAGATTATCTATGTATACTGTACTTACTTAGTACCTCAAAGTCTGAATCTTCACTATCTGTGCTTGGAGCAAAATTTTAACTGAGCAGTCTTACCAACTGATTTTACTGCAGACATCAGATCTAGGGTCACAAGCACTTGCCCATGAGAACCACCTGGATGACAAAAGGCTTTTATCTGATCAGTGTAATGTGTTATCAAAGCATATTTGAATGCTTGGCCAGTTTGTGTGTGCGTGTGTGTGTGTGTGTGTGTGTGTGTGCACTGGCCTCTAGTATCTCCTTATATTCAGGGGACTCACACATGCAGGTTACCCACCTGGCCCTGAGGACGTACACTCTAAACCCATGCTACAAAAGTTGACTTAAGTATCTTCCAGAGAAAAAGACACACAGAGTAGGGATTTTCTACAAATATACAAGTCCAATACCCAACAGAGGTATAATTAAAGAATTTGCTTTCAAGAAACTTCTCAGTGTTTGAATCCCAGGTAATAAGCAATGGGAATTTGGGAAGTGGGGACATATAGGTACACAGTGCTTGGATCTGGGGTCAAACAACCTGATTTGATCATTGCCAATACCTACCATGTATAGTTTCGACATTTTACAGACACTAATGGAATCTGGATCCTTTGTAAAATCAGAAATTGTGAGAACATCATCATATAATCACATTAGTGTGATTATGTTGTGTGTTAAATGGCAGATAGTAATATTCCTTTGATATTAGTGGTAATAATAAAAATAAGAAAGTTATTGAATTCTCAACTAAAATATAAGATGAATGAAGATGACTAAGTCATTAAGATGCCAGGAGATGTCCCAATAGAGTTATATTAATGCAACTCAATTTATTTCTTTTATTTTGCTTGATTTCATTGAAAACATTATTGAGAAACTCTTCTTAAATTAGTTTTATTTTGATCAATGTTGATTTTCCTAGGAAATAGTTGATGGCAATTATATCAGGTTTTCTGGAGACCCCACAACCATGTCTTTATAGCCACATTCTTGGCAGACTCACAAATAAAAGTTCACTTGGGGCTCACAGATTTCTCATGTGTCATGCAAATGAAACCTTAATACACACATTTCAGATGATTCCCCAAGAGGGACCCTTTTCACTCTGCATATGGCTGGCTTCACCTCTACCAAAGTGATGTCCCAGCTCAGAAAAGATCTGCATGACCTCTGACTAGCCATATGACCTCCACACTGTGGGAAAGAAGATCAAAGAACAATTTGATTATCATTTAATCTTACACACAAACTTTTTCTACCTCCTGGATCCCCAAAGAAAATAAGACAAATCACTGAATGTGGCTTTAATAATTGGTTCTAATAGTGTCAATTTAAGGTTGATACTTTTCAACAGTAATTTCGTTAAGTGGTTCTTAAAATCTGGTGCAGAACTAGTTAGAAGTAGAAACCATATGGCCTGTAAATTAGCTGTTACTTTTGGATTTGAAGGATGCTAAGTGCCAGCAGAGAAGGAAGTCTGGCGAGATGGGATAATGTCCTGGTCAGAAATAAATGCTCTAAGAGGTGGTGAGACATTTGAGACAATTAACAGAAATTTAAGCTTTTCCTGGTAAATACAGGTGTGGGAAGGAGGGCAGAAGAGTCTTATTTCATCAGATTTAAAGTTCTGGGACACAAGGAATATAATTTTGGAAAATTATTCAAGGAGTAAAAGAACTCAACATTTATTTCTAGATGTGTAAATTTGCTTGTCCTCAATTTATGCTACTAAATTACTTTCTGAAGAATAAGACTGGCAATTTGTGTATGGAATATGGAATATATATACATCATATAATCAGGCGCTTTTCTTGTCAATGTGAAACATGGCCAATGAATTAGAAAAATCATAAAAGGTTTTTTAAAAAGGGTGTTTTAAACATAGAATAAATTGGTTGTATTTTAAGGTGACTGCATGTAAGGTCTTAGTGAGAAAGCTGAGTTCATCCTCACAGTGAGACAGAGAAGAGGAAGGCTTCACAGTGAGCCAAGTAGGAGAGAAGCATTTTTTTCAAGGTGTCATCTCCACCATTGCGGTGGGACAGACTAGAGCTGTCAATGTGACCCAATCGTATCAGGACCGCCTTATGAAAGATTCTGTGTGTTACCGCAGATTGAAGCTCAGCTTATTTTCCTGATGTGAAACTATTTAATGTGGTCTGAGAATACCAACTATTCTAAGAATCTGAATTTGTTTTACATCGACAAAGAACACCAAAACAAACAGATAAAACAGAGCTAAAGTGAGCAAATTTTCCAGATAAAAAGAGTATAAATCTGTTTTTCCAAATCATGACTTCAAAATTATCTATGCAGACTCCTATAGGAACAGTTCTCTGGTGGCTGAGAACTGTGTGTTAGTGAATATATGCACATTTTATTTTTTGTAATAGTTGCACTTGGCCTGTTCTTCTTTTCCCTACATTGGGAATGGCCCATATATGCTGAAAGAAGGATCCCCCCAAGGGATCTACTTATCAATTTGGCAAGTGTGGAAGAAGAGGTACCTGTTAAACAGAGTTTAAACTAGCTTAATATAAAATGAGAGTTTAATGCTTCCCAGAGCAGAAATAGCATCCAGCATCACTAGATCAGGGGTTCTGACATTGTCAGTGGGTACCTCTGTCCCACCATCTCTCCCTCCCTGCTTCTGGGTGGATATAAACACACATATTCTGTACACCCCTACCCTCCACACTGCAATTCTTATGGCTTTTCTTTTTTTTAAGATTTTATTTATTTATTCATGAGAGATACAGAGAGAGAGAGAGAGAAGCAGAGACACAGGCAGAGGGAGAAGCAGGCTCTATGCAGGGAGCCCAACATGGGACTCGATCCCGGGATTCCAGGATCACTCCCCGGGCTGAAGGCAGGCACTAAACCACTGAGCCACCCAGGGAGCCCCTCTCATGCCTTTTCTTTCTCAGCTCACCCCCTGCCATCTTCCTGCCACCCCCTCACCTACTCTTGCACCGTGAGACCCAGTGGACACAGAGAGGATGGAAGACTTTCCCAGGGCTACATGCTGACCCTGTGAGCACTTCCACACACTAGTCAGCCTCTGTTTGGGGATTCCCTTCCAGATCACAGCTCCCTCTTTGAAACACCATAAACATAATTAATCTTAGCTTTAACTATGAAATTAGTTAGTTATGCATTTTTAATTCATGTCCAGTGTCAATTGTTAAACAAAAATGAATACACAACTATATCTTAACCACAGAAGAAACTGTGAAAGATATTATGATTGGTTTATCCAATATTTATTACCCCTCTTCTTCCAGTTGTAAGGAAACTCCTATCTACTGGAGCAGATGTGTGTTCAGCCTAACAATCTCAATTTTCCAGGTTCCCTTCTACCTAGTGGTGACCATATGACATAATTCTGTCCAATGAGAAGTAATCAGGATTTTCTTGGAGGTGAAGGGGACTTCTGAAAGCCACTATTTTCTCTGATAAAAAGGGTCAGAGTTAGCTGGCACATTCTTTTGGCTCCTTTCTCCCTTTCCTTTTTGCTGCCTGGAATATGGATGTGATGCCTAAAGGCATGGCAGTCATTCTGTGAGTATGAGAATGAAAGCCCTACATTAAGGAGCACAGATCAGGGAGGTAGGAGGAATGTATTTCCCTAGTTCCTTTGGTGATAATCTTCCCATCCAGAATGGATCCCTCTTCCTTCTGTTGCCTACGGAGAAAATATATTTGGTTGAATCACTTCATTCAATTTTGTATTACTTGAAGCTGAAGGAAACTCTGATACAATGTACAAAATAATCTGAAGAAAATTGGAATTCGACATGTTATCATCATGAAAGACAGCAACCAAATATAGCTATAAGTACTTCTTAGAAGATAAATCAAGAAGGAACCACAGAGCTAGATAGATATATGGTGATCCCTATCTACTCAATTTTTCTTTAAACTCACCTTGATTGTATTCAATTTTTTGTCTTTCACCCATCTCGCCACACACACACACGCACACACACACACACACAGATACTCATTTTCTGTTGATACAATAGTCTCAAAATTTTTCACTGGTTATTATAAGTTTGGTGAAGATATTAAAAGAAAACAGTCAATCTTTACCTCATTCCCTTTTAGAGAAATCAAAGAAGAAATGACATGCCCAAATCAGAGAGAACTAGCATTCTCAGCAGTTATCTTTATTGTTACATGGCTAGACTGCATAATTTTCTGTCTCATCTTCTTAAACACAAATTGTAGAGATCAGTGAACATTGATAATCGAGGCATGAAATGGAGGCCATTTTTACCTGAATTATCCATTTCAGGGATTACCATCTTTCACAGTAACTGCATGGTTACAAAATTTCCTCCTCAATTTGATCTAGATAATCAGACTTCATAAGAAGTGACTATGAATTAATCCGTATGAATATAAACTGTTATAAATGTTTAATATCTTAACTCATAAACCAAATATTTTATCAGTGTTTTATGTTCTATAATCATTAAGAACTAATCAGCAGCTTCTGTATTCGAATGAGTTAAGCAATTTTTTCCATTCTCAAAACAAGGTGAATCAGACATCGAAGTACTTTTGCCACCTGGCTTTTCATTTTCTCTCATACATGCCTCTTCTTATCTAAGAATCATGTGTGCGCGTTGAGGGGGTCAGATGTAGAGCAGCAAAATGGGGATTTGGTTTCTCTCCTTTTTGTCTTGGAATCCCAAACTCAAACTGTTCATGAGAAATGATACACGCAAAATAATTTCAAGGGCCGAAGAAGACAAATAGTTAATGAACAACAAAAATGAAATCTGTGTCCTACTTAGGAATGTTGCATATGTGAAGTGTCTAAAAATAAGAGTATCATTCCTTACATGGTTACCCTTGACTAAATATAAACTTGGAGGTTTGCCAAATGATTTGACACAGACACAAAGAAAGCAAATAATACAATAGCATTCTTATTTCTAATATAGTGTTACAAGCAGTATAAAATTTTACAACAGCATGAGCTCCACTTTTGTCAGCTTGGGTGAGGAAAGTAAATCCATGGTGGCAACCAATTACTACTTTGCTTACCCTGATAATCATTATCCCCTTCTTTATTATTAACAAGAGTCTCTAGTCTGGAGTGAGGGGTGTGTGTAACATGTTCCCGGCTAAAATAATCATCCATCTTTACTGTGTAAGCTGGGGACACACATCCGGACAGTCATGCCCAAATGAAGCCACGAAAACTCATGGGAAGAAAACTATTCCTCTGTGCTTTTCCTTGCCCAGAATGTGAATTGGCTGCTCTCATCACTTGAGGCTGGAAGCTACATGCTGGAATGAAAAATCAGAAGGACCCTGGGCCCCAGAGGAACTGGACTACACCCCTGGACTACACCCCTGGACTTCTTATCATTTGAGGAAAGTAAACCCTATTGTGTTCACACCAATCTTAAGGGTATTTGGAACTAATAGCAGTGACAATTTGCTTTTGCAGACACTTAGGAATGCAGGTGGTGTTGGCTTTACTGGAACAAGTCATCTCAGGTGGATCATACCCCCAAATAAAAGCTGAGATTTCCCAGTTGCTTAAATTGCATTTTCTGATTGTACTGTCAGGTAGAGGAAGGAGTCTCAGAGAAAGGACACTCCTATGATTTCTGCTTCTTCAAGCTACTGCCTTCTTCCATACACAGGAAGTGCTCAGCAAAGGCAGGTTGCTCCACCAAATTCCTTCCCCTTTAGAAGTCTCAGAAATCCTGCCAGTGGGGCCCCTGCACACAGCAGGTGACCTAGATAAGCCTACATTTACTCATCACCTAGAGAGCAATGAACCCCAGGGTGGGCTCTTATGGTTGAGCAGGGACTGAGTGACAGACTATGTGGGAAGATGGAACCTTGGGACTCAGAAGGGATGTGAGGGAATCAGGTGGGAGGTGGTCAGCTGCAGCTCCAGATGAGTCAAGGAAGCAGCCTTGAGACCTGTCATCCATGAGGCCAAGTGATGGGGTTGGGATGCTGATGCAACTAGTGATGCAACCTAGTTTTGGATCTGTGACCACTGCTCAGGCCTGAAGTACCTAGGAACAAAGGGGGAGAGTTGACCTGCAGAGAGCTACCCTTCTAGAAACTAGCTAATAAAACACAGACAACAAATGTCTAGTCACACGTAGAAAGTGGACATTGTTAGATTCTAATCCAGGGTCCAGAGTCACAGCTTCCCTGGGCATGTGGGGTCCTCAGGGACAGCGGGGATGGAGGAGAAACAGGGTCAGGGCACAGGAGGAAGAACACACAGGGTTTTCCCAGCTTGGGGTATGAGGTCCCAGTAAAGAGCCAGGATACCAGGAAACGCTGAAAGTAGAGCCAAGTGTGGTCCTTTAGGGATGGTGGGTGAGTGGGGCTGTGTCTGTGAAAGGGAGGCGAAGATATGTCTGGGAATGGAAGGCCCTTTAAGGGGGGTGCTAAGATGCTTCAACCTCCCCCCCCCCCCCGCTGTGTAAGAGAGAGTTCATGGAATTATTATCTTTATAAGTTTGGAAAAGGAACTAATACTTTCTTTGTGGAATAACCATAGCCTAAACCTACCCTTATTCTTTAGGGTGTGTAGAGTGATAGAACTGAAGTCAGGGTTTAGGAAGACTTTCCAGATGACTTTGTTAGAGGCTAGGGGTGAGGGGGCCATGGAGGCAGGGAGGCTGGGAGGTTAGTCATATCTTCCAGGCAGGGGTGGAGAGAGCTGGGATGAGAGCAGCTGTCTGACAAGTGCCAAAAACAATCCCTCGTCTGGTCCAGATTTCTGCATATCACTGCTTTTTAGCACTGATATTATGTAATAATTGTAAAGAAAGAGTAAGTGTTAGGTGGTCATGGGCACTGGGGGTTAATGAGACGGCCCTGCTGTTCGTTTCTGCACCCTGTCCCTCGCGTTCCAATACTGTCCCCACCTGGAACCAGCAGGAGGAACAGACGGACACTCATCAAAGGGACAGTTATAACAAAGTCAGAGAGATGGGAAGTACCTCACAGTTCACCATAAAGTAAGACCATGATCTCTTTGCCTTGAGGACTAAAATCAATAACTGAACTTCACTGAGAAGTCATAGTCTGTCTAGAAGGAACTAGTAAAACATAGACCATAATCTATGGCTCACTATTGTCTTCCTAGCCCCAAAACTAGGTTTATGATGATGCTAATATTTTTTAATGACAATATTGTGATTTTCTACTATACACTGAGCTATTTTTTTTTATCCTGTATATGCATACATAGACTTAACACAGTGTATATTTCATTGGTAAACAAAATATTCAAAGGATTCATATCAATCTTTAGAGTGTTGACAAAACAGTAAGAAGTGGGCATAATAATAAGTGACTGAATCAAGTGTGAAAATGCAAACACTCAAATATACTAAGGTCAATGGCTATGTGGAAAAAGAATCAAGTCTTACTGGAAAAAGAAAAGAAAGAAGACCATTTCTTACACACTATGTTGGTCAAGACAAAAGAGACTGAATATATCCTGACATCAGCTTTAACCCTTTTGTACGGTTCTAGAATTATAAACTGATACAACATTGTTAGAGATAATTGACAAACTAATTTAAAATCCTTAAAGATGTGCTTGGCGCTTGGCATTTACCCCGTCTATGAAGCATAGTAGAAGTCCATGAGGAGTAGGCAGTGAAACAGGACAGTGATATTTGCTCCCCTCTCAATGACACTCCTTGCTAGGTTCCTGGCTCCAATAGCTGCAAAGAACGTGGTATCGCTGGGAAAGGAGGATCAAGTTTGGGGGCAGGGAGGAAAAGTGACACATTCATCGGGTACAGCTACATAGAGTCTGCAGGGTCTTACGTATGGTGGTTATAACTGTGTGTTGGTAGAAAAGAGAAATTGAGTGATTTGGGGAGTGGTGGTGAAGAAATGGAGGAAACAAACATTGGCAAGTTCTTGGTGGGAAATGAGAAGTGGTAATGGCAAGAATATATAGGGCCAAGGGCAGTTTTTTAAGGATAGGAGATTTTTGAGCATTTTACATGTGATGAAGAAACAAAGAAGGTGAGGTTGACTATAGAGCAGAAAGAAGACATCTGCTGGATCTAGGCTGCTGAGGACTGAGGAGGTGGGATGGATGAGTCTGCAGGAGGGATATCTGGGGAGGGATTTTGCTTAAGCCAGGAGCACCTGCTTCCAATGGATAGGATGGAAGAAAGAAAGAGTGAATAAAATGAAAGCAACTCTGTATTGAATTGGTGAAAAAATATGACATAGATCTAGTGATGGCTAAATTCCCAGTTGTGGTAGAAAGAAGAGCTTCTGTAGAAATGGAGGCAGTTTTAGGAGAAGGGAAAATACTCAAAATAATCCAAGGAATGGAAAACTGAATTTGGTATTGTTTAGAGATTCAAATGGCCTGGAAGGGAATAAAGTTTCATTTTATTCTGGGATGTTTATTTTATTTTACTTTTTTTTATTTATGATAGTCACAGAGAGAGAGAGAGAGAGAGAGAGAGAGAGGCAGAGACACAGGCAGAGGGAGAAGCAGGCTCCATGCACCGGGAGCCCGATGTGGGATTCGATCCCGGGTCTCCAGGATCGAGCCCTGGGCCAAAGGCAGGCGCCAAACCACTGCGCCACCCAGGGATCCCTATTTTACTTTTACTTAGAGAGGGGAGAGGGGAAGAGGGAGAGGGAAAGAGAATCTTAAGCGGGCTCCATGCCCAGTGTGGAGCCTGATGCAGGGCTTGAGGTGGGATTTGATCTCATGACCCTGAGATCATGACCTGAGCCAAAATCAGGAGTCGGACACTTAACCACCCAGGTGCCCTGATGTTTGTTTTAATCTAAAGATGTCTTCTCCTAAATAATTGCCTTCTTTACTATAAAATACACCATTATTTAAATCCACAATTTCAGTAATGATTTTGAATAAATATAGAAACTGTCCTCTGAATATGCTGTGGCTCCTGTGTCTACTGCTTGTAACCTTTACCACATACTATTTTTGTAGAATTCTAGTAGAGTTAGATTCTCTCATAAAGCCCAGGAGAATCATAAGACAAATACATGAGAGACCAAAGAAATGAGCAAAAGCACGAACTCATGATGATATAGTTCAATCCTTACTTTTGATTTGGAGGAAAAACTTTCTATTCTATCATTTCTATTCCAGACATCATTCCATATTTATAAAGGGCAGAGAGAAGGTTTAAAAGAATAAGGAAAAAGCTAACTTTATAAAAAGCATTACTCATACTTTTAAAACTATATATTCTCTATTTTATATCTTACTAGAAATAACCTCAATGATTGATTTTTGATCTTTTAATTCAGTTGCTAAAGCATTGGAAACTCATTTCAACTGAATCTTACCCTATGGATGTTGTTCCCAGGGAAGTAAATTTATAAGAGAATAATGTCACTGTTATTATAAATATGAGTAATACCATTCTAATATATAAATTGAATTCTGAAGCATTTTACTTAACATATGCCAAAGTACTCTCACTTAACTGCCTTATAAGCACAGCACTACACCCATCATATGGGAGGTCTCTACTACATGGATCACCCTCAAGGCAATCCCACACAGATCCTATTGCTTCCTGTACACCCTCTCCCTTCTTCCTTCAGCATCACAGGAAAGATAAAATGTCACTACGGGGAAAACAGGCAAACTTGCCAGCTGGAGTTTAGCAAAAGCAGATATTTTGGTGCTGCAGGACCTCCAGCCTGGTACAAATAGTGTGCCTTTTGCAAAAAGGCACCAGCTATTATTCTGGGAATCAGGGACCTCAGATTTTCATTGCTTGCTCATTTTCAAAGACATCTTTGCTTTTTTTAATTGGAGTATACCATATGTATAGAAAAGTAAAGAAGTCATAGGTATTCAGTTTAATGAATTATCATAAAGTGAACACACCCATATAAACACCCATATCCGGAAGTTGAGCATTCACAGCACACCAGAGACTGCCCTCTACCGTTCCTTAGCACGAAGCCTTTTCTGGTTCCAGAGCTGGAAAACACTGCCTTCACTTCCCATGGCATAGCTAAGCTTTGATGATTTTTGACGTTTTTATAAGGAAAGTAGTGAAGGATGTATTCTACTGTGCTTTGCTTCTGTGTTAATGAGACTCATTCATGTTGTTTTGTGTTCATTCTCATTGTTGTATAGTTTTCCAACTGTATGAATAAATAAAACATACTTTGTTTAGACATCCTACTGTTGATGACCACTTGGGTTGGTTTCAGGATACAAATTTAAGTATAAATTTAGCAGTGATGGCACATACCTATCATCAGGTTTTTTCTCTACTCAATCTTTAGTGGGTACTCTAGAGAGAGCTGGTCTGTTAGCTTCAGCACAATTAACATTTTGGACTTAATTTCTTTTTGTTTTAGGGGATGGTTATTTGTGATGCAGAAGGTTAAGCAGCATCTTTGGCCTTTACCCAGTAGATACTGGAAGCAACCACCCTCCTTCCAGTGGCATCAACCACAGATGTCTACAGAAATTTTTATCTTCTGGGAGGAAAAAAATCATCCCTGGTTGAGAACCACAGCTCTAGAGTTTACAACATGAATCTGTGATTTCAGCTTTTACAATGTCAAGGAACTCAGAACTTTTTATTTCCATTTACTTTCCTTTTATATTTTGTGCTATTATTGCCACATATTTTAATACCCTAGATATTAAAAACTCAATAAAACATTAACTTAGAAAATTAATATTCATTTAGAATTCTTCCCACATAATCTTTCTGTTGTGCTATTCTTACTGGTATCTCTGTAATATATAGAACTTGGGGCTAGTTTTATTTAGTGTGGAGCTTACAAATTCTACCAGTTTTTGTCTAAAAATTTCTTTATTTTGCCTTTTAAAATGAATGGTATTTTAGATGTATATAAAATTCTAGTTTCATTTCAACAAGTTGAAGATTTTATTATCCAGTTGTCTGGCTTGCATTGTTTCAATTGAGAAGTCTGCTGTGAAACTTTTTGTCCTCATTGAAGTTTTATGTATTTTTTCCACTGGCAGCTCTTACAATTTTCTATTGTCTTAAATTTTAAAAACGTTCATGTTGGGGCGTGTGTTTCTCTCCATTATGGTTTTCCTAGTATGTATTTTACATTGTGAATCTGTGGTTTGGTGGCACTCATTTTGAAAGTTCTTGTCATTGCTGTCCTTCAATTACTGCTTTTTCTTCATTATCTTTCTTTATTACTTTCTGAGACTCTACTTAAATATGCATTAGGGCTTTTTAAAAAAATAAGGTACTATATATCTCTTATACTCTTAACTTTGTTTACCTTACATTTAAAATTATTTTTTGACCTGTCTTCAGCTTAATAACTCTCTTTTTGGCTGTCAATATCCTGTTATCATATCAATCTAATAGACTGATTCTAATTGATTGTTCTTAACTATATTTATTGTATTTTTAATTTTCAATTTTCTATTTGATTTGTTTCTATGGTTTCAATTTCTCTGTTGATAGTTTCCATTTTTGCCTCCAATTTCTTGATCATATTAGTATGTGTGTATATATAATTTAAAGTTTGTGCCTGATAGCTTTAATATCAATATCTGGATTCCCCATGAGTCTCTGTATTCTTTTATTTTCTTTGTTTTCTGTCATTTGGTCTTATCTCCTGGTATGTTAAGTAATTTTAATTTAATGCCACACATATTTTAAAATGTTGTAAAGATAATTTGCTTCATCCTTAGAGACGATCTATTTTTACTTCTTTTTTTAAATTTTTATTTATTTATGATAGTCACAGAGAGAGAGACAGAGACAGAGAGAGAGAGGCAGAGACACAGGCAGAGGGAGAAGCAGGCTCCATGCACCCGGAGCCCGACGTCGGATTCGATCTCGGGTCTCCAGGATTGCGCCCTGGGCCAAAGGCAGGTGCCAAACCGCTGCGCCACCCAGGGATCCCTATTTTTACTTCTGATAGGAAAATAACTCATCATTAAGCACAAGTTTCCCCTAGAGACTTCTGTGAATTAAAAATTTAAAACCCAGTGGCTCAGAAGCCAATCATAAATTAAATCTGATCAGGGATTGACTGATTAGCAATTGGGCTTTATTATCTTGATGTTTGATCCATTTGTTTGTTCTTAACTCATGTATGTAGCCCTTCAGGATTTCCACTGAATGGCTGGGTTAATTACCAGGAATTCTCTTCTATGCTGGGACCTGAACTCCATTTTTAGTCTCCTAATGCAATGAAACCTCTGGAAGCTCTGCTCAGCTTCTTCAATTCTCACTAGTTACCTGATTGGCTTCAGAACCAGTGTAAACTGACTCTTTAATTCACAAATGGCTGATGGGGAAAATAGTGCTTCATGATGAATTTAATTCTCGGTACTTTGTCTATGGGTTCTCAACTTATACTGTCTTGATAGTTCTGCAAAGCTTCAAACAGGTATTTCCATATCTTTTGTCATTGTTTCTAGTTGTTCTTGGTGGAAGGGTTGGATTGCAGAAGCTCATCTACAATTATCAGAAGAGTTAAAATTCACTGATAACTATTGGAAACATAGCCAAGTCAACACAAAATAATATAATTGAAAAGTCACTAATATCATTTAAATAAATTTGTCATTGTCATTACCTTTATCTCTTAATCAAATAGAATTTATGTGAATCCTCTGCCCCAAAGCACCGTGAGCCAATGGGGAGTAAGGGGCGACAAGGAGGCTCATGCTACTGTGGAAAGAGCGTGGAACTAGAAGTCAGACATCTAGGCTTACATCTGTCTCCGCCTCTTCTGGGCTTCAAGCCTTTAGGAGATCACACAACTTTCCTGTCTGATCTTTCTCATCTGTGAACCAGAGCTGATAACAACTCTACTTTCTTCACAGTGTGTCTGGGTGGATAAAGTAAAAGTGAGAGACTGATGAGGTCTATATCGCCTGTCTAGAATTAGGCATCGTTAATTTTAATTTGTGTCTTTAGTAGAAGACAAGCTACATACAATATCTCCTTATAATTGTGCTGTTCAGGAGAGAGAATATAACCATGAGAAGAAACAAAATCAGGCTTATTTTGGGGGGTAATTTCATACTATCTATAAACCAAGTCTCTTCAACATGCTCTGTTTTTACCCCTAGTATTTGAAGTTACCTGAATTTAAAGGGCCCAGAGGGAAGATAAACACATTTGGCGTCACTGATCCTAAGCGAGTGGCTTAACATTCACTTGGTCCTGACCAATCTGAAAACATTGAAGAGAAGTGGAAATAATTTATTCTCTGGTTCTTTCTTCCTCAGGCGTGCCCCTCATGGAGGGCTAAGTGTCCCAACAAACTCTTGGGAATTTGAAGGCCTTATCCCCCTTAGTCCCCTTTGGGGGCTTTGTGAAGTTCCTGGTAAGAAGGAAACCACGAATCTCCATAGAGTTTATTGATTCTTAATTATTTACTGTTTTGGCCACAATACGAAATCTTAAGATACATGAAACTGATATAAAACTTGACTAGCGCTACTGTTAGTATCAGTGCATTGACTATGAACTGGCTGATAGGCAGCACCTTCAGTGGTAGCACATAGTGGTAGCTGTGCTCCTATTATTGATGCCATAGGGCAAACTATAAGTTATTTTTATGTGTACCTGGGTGAATGAAAGATACATTACAGAAAAAATTAGTCATAGGATAAGTTGAAAAGGAGGGAGTATATGGAAACCTTTACTGGGAGAAGATCGCCAAGAGGAAGAGGAACTACAGATGGCTTAAGCACCTTGTGGGACAGAATATGCATCCTTCCACCCTGTCCAGCTCCCCAGAAGGGAGTACTATGAGCACAGATGAAGCTGGAGGAGGGATAATTTGGTTTGTGTTAATAATGCAGGGGAGATAACAAGCTTTTAAGTGTGCTGATGACTAAAGCCTGAAGACATTTATCGCATATGCTGCTAGCTGGCCAATTTACTTTAAAATCCTGTATGATTTATGCATATAATTTGTGTATCTATACTGGAAAGTTCTCTTTCCTCACTCCCTTCCTTAACAAACTAGTCATAATGCTATTATTAGTATATCAAAATTACATGGAAATATCATCCTACAAACCCCTATTTTTGAAATGATGAAAACCTGCCATTTCTTATAACATTTTTCCTCTAAAAGCAAATAATAAACAAAAAAAATAAGACAAAAATACAAGTAGAGGTGTGGGTAATATAACTATGGGTATTTAATGTATTAGAAGACAACATAAAAACCTCTAGAAAATATATGTAGGGAAACTAGCAAAGTAGAAGTGGCAAATAAAAATGTCTAATAATCCTCTTGAAATAGAATCACAAAGCCTTCTATGATAAAAATTATTATGATAGAGCTATGATGACAGTAGTTCAATGTTTGGATAAATGAAATGATAACATTGAGTACAACAATTACCAATAACCACTCAGCATTGCTCGGTACTATAATATTTGTTTTTGAAAAATTATTAGAATTTTATTTTTTCCTTTGAGGACAATGGAGAGTTATCCAATCATCTCAGAACATATTTGCAAACAATTGTCAAAGGCATTCATCCAGCAGAATCTCTTCTTTGCAAAGATTCATGATATATCTTCTTGCTTATACCATTTCTTTCTCCATATAGGGAATTGACCCCTGCTGCCTGGCTGTTACTTAAGCAAATCAACCTGGCCATTCTATCTTAAAATATACCCCTACTCTATCTTCTCTTCCTCTGGGTCCAGTCTTCCTTCCTCACATCCCAGTGGCCAGAATGTTGTCCTCCTTTCTCCCCTCACAGCAGTGAGATGCTGTCCTCTTTCTCACACTGGTATCCAGGAAGCCATCCTCACCTACCCTCCTTCACCCACCTGTTCCTCTCCTGCGTGTCTGTGCAGAGCAGCCAGCGTGACCTTGCCACCCTATGACTGGATCCTGCCATTCCCCTATTGTGAGCTCTTCATGGATTCCCACTGCAAGTGTGAGAAAATAAATAATCCTTCGTGTGTCATCGCATGATTAGGCCCAGCCCTCTCACTGCCCCCAACTCTCGACACTCCCTCTTTTGTTGTTCCTTCTGTTGTTTCAGTGTAAACACATCCTGGCTGAGACTTTCGGACCCCCGTCTAAATCAAAGCCCTTTCACCAGGTATGCCTTTTCGTAACTGCCTACTGTTTTCATTCATAAGACTTATCACAGTGTACAACTAAAAATTTGCTTCTTTTCCTGTTTGGTCTATGACTGAGGGTTCTCTGAAGGCAGAGTAATGTTCCTTTTGTTTATACAGGTGGCTAACCTACCTGTCACCTAGCCCAGTGTCGAGTCTGCTAAATAGTTGGTTGACAGAATGCGTGACATGGAACGCTCAGTAATGACATTCTAGATTCCTCCGGAGAAGCCATAGAAAATTATGAACAGTCAGAGTATTTTTATAGTTTGTTGAATATTTTTCATTGACATTATAATTTCTGTTTGATTCTCAGAATAAAATCAGTATCTTTCAGGTGCATATACATGTGTGTATTTAAAAGTACTTTTGTTTGTTGCATCTTAAAAACATCTGTGGGAAAAGAAACGAACAACTATGCCCATTTCATTGATGTCTCAAATGTAGTTGTTTTGTGTCCACTTGCAGTAATTTTCCTTATAGCAATGACCTGAAAGTGAATAAATACTGCTCATTGTTTAATTCACTCTTTGCCTACGACATCAATACTATATTCTCAATACTTTAGTATACAGGAGGAAGTAGGATCACCCATGCAGCCTCTACAATGTCTGGGATACTAGAAATCTATGACATTCAAAGAACAGGAAAAAAAAGAAAAAGAAAAATAATGATTGCTTTGCTGGGCACTCTGAACACTCACATTTAGCTTCCTCGGCAATGCAAAGAAGTAAAAAATCTCCTCCTCCTTTGGAGATGAGAGAAACCAAGTCAAAGAAATGACTGAAATTCCCTATAGCCATACATATTAGAGTGAGAATATGTAGACAAGTGTCCATAACCTAGTCCAAAGGCAATATTTATTCCTTTAAAAAATTAACACATTTATTTGTTTATTTTTAATACCTCCAAAAATATTATTTCAACATGCAATCAGTATAAAATATTATGTGAGCTATTTTACACTGTCTTTTCATTTTTGGTCTTTACATCTCATGTGTATTTCATGTTTATGAGCACATTTCAGTTAGAACTAGGATATTTCAAATGTTCATTAGCTATATATGGGTGGTGACTCCCTAATAGGACAGTGCAGGGTCTGTTGTGCAAAAGAATTCATACAAACTTCTAAATTGTTATAAACAACATAATGTCAGGCCTATGATAGTATGCTTTCATGAGTGTAAATCATTCAATTGGACTAAATATATTTACAGCAAATCAAAAGAATGATCACATAAAACACTTGAGTTCCACATGTCCCGTGATATGGCCCTAGATTTTTTTTTACAATGCTTACTGGTTTATCTACATATTAATTAAGATAACTTATATTTTACTTGAGAGAGAATGATCGATTTCAATGTGAAGTAAAACAAGCTTGAGTTAAGGCAATCAGATCACATCTTCAGTTGATTTGTTTTTATCTTTTTAAACGTACAGAATCTGGCCTTCAAAGAACTGTTTTCTTACAGAGACTAGACATAATGTAATAGTTTTGTAAGTTAACAAAATTAGAAAATGCTTCCCTAAATTATACATAAATTCATTTAGTATTTTAAGAGTATATTTCTTACTGATTTCTTCTGTCATTATATTGGGCTTGCACCAAAAGAGTGAAATGACTCTTTACTCAAATATTTTCCCCTATTGAACCCTCTTGCACTGTTGGTGGGAATGTGAACTGGTGCAGCCACTCTGGAAAACTGTGTGGAGGTTCCTCAAAGAGTTAAAAATAGACCTGCCCTACGACCCAGCAATTGCACTGCTGGGGATTTACCCCAATGATACAGATGCAGTGAAACGCCAGGACACCGGCACCCCGATGTTTCTAGCAGCAATGTCCACAATAGCCAAACTGTGGAAGGAGCCTCGGTGTCCATCGAAAGATGAATGGATAAAGAAGATGTGGTCTATGTATACAATGGAATATTCCTCAGCCATTAGAAACGACAAATACCCACCATTTGCTTTGACATGGATAGAACTGGAGGGTATTATGCTGAGTGAAATAAGTCAATTGGAGAATGACAAACATTATATGGTCTCATTCATTTGGGGACTATAAAAAAATAGTGAAAGATAATAAAGGGGAAAGGAGAAAAAATGAGTGGGAAATATCAGAAAGGGAGACAGAACACGAGAGACTCCTAACTCTGGGAAACAAACAAGGGGTGGTAGAAAGGGAGGTGGGCAGGGGGTGGGGGTGACTGAGTGACGGGCACTTAGGGGGGCACTTGATGGGATGAGCACTGGGTGTTATGCTATATGTTGGCAAATTGAACTCCAATAAAAAATATTTTCCCTTATTAATCAAAAAAGCAATATAGTTTGTTGCAATGTCTTGTCATTTTGCATGGTACCTTTAAATACCAATGACACTGCTATAGAAGATCATCTGAGAATATATCACTTTGTGGACAAAATGTTCTCAATTTGGTTCAGGAATAGTTCTATGTGTCAAGAACCAGTGGGGCATGTTCATATATAACAACAGCAGATGTTATAACAATTCTGTAACAAAGGAATCACAGAGGGCAATGTTGGATCAGAAGATGGGGCACTGATTCTGGCTGTAAGTGAGGCTCCTGATGAACTAACACAGATGTTCTATTTTATCTGGAGGGAACTGGAGAGGGAAGGGCATGAGCTGGGGAGTAGGACAGCCAGGCAGAGGATTCACCAAGTCTGTCATACCATGGGGTGATGGGAACTAAGGCTGGAAGAGAGCGGGGCACCAGATTATAGGGGGCCAGGAGTGTCCTGTGGAGGGTACCAAAACGCTCAAGTTTGAGAACCACAACCGTAAGGAAGATGGTTCTGTTTTGATCCATTCTGGCCACTAAAATGCTGCTGACAGGGAGCACTGACTGTGTTTCTCTCTGTTTTGGGTGCTCCTGTCAGATATTGCATTTCATTGTCCTACAACTCCATGAACTAAGTACTGATATTATCCTAACACATAGAGAGAAAACTGGCAGTTGGCACGACTTGTCTAAGTCACAGCATGGTTATTGGCAGAGCCACGACACCAGTGGAGGGAACTCTCATCCCAACATTCATGCTTCATCTGCCAGGACATGCATGTCCTGCTCAGTGAGCTTCCCTCAGGCCAGACTGAGCCCACATCACATGGTGAGAACCAGTTTCCCTCAAGTAGGGTTTACACTGCACTGGGTCAACCATATTCCTGTTAAAATGGCTCCATGTAAAAAAGATCGGTTATGATATGAATTTCCAGTCCCTCCTCACTATGGTGCTGATGAAAACCCTTAGCCAAACTGAATTAAGAAATTGTCTCTATTTCGCTGGTCCGACTGGGGTTTAGTTTCCACTGACCCTCTTCTGTTTTCCTGCAGGAGCATATTACCAAATTTTCCAATGTTTGGATTTCAGGGCCCCTTCATACACCCAAAAATTTAACAAAGCCTCCCAAACAGCTTCTGGTAATGAGTGTGATATCTATTAATAGTCACTAGATTATAAATACAGCACAAATAATCACGTTTGTTAATCTGACTCTCAGTCTCACAAGGATATTTTTTAAACGTTAGGAAATGATCAAGCTCATGATGGCAGACACAAGTTTTCCAAAATTCTAATTTTCACTTGAAAGCTCAAATTCTATCCTTGGAAACAAATATTGTCAGCTGTTTCTTTTAAAGCAAATGTCTCATTTTATTCATTTTAAAGAAAATATCTGCCAAATATCTGTGTTTGAATAACCATAGTTGGTCTGTCACTTATTTCTTCAACTATAAAAGGTGCTCTGTGGAAAAAAAATAGCTACTATGTAATTTGCTCTGTAATTCAAATAATAACACAAGTGGTTTTTCTTGAGACAACCATTACATTTCTCATTTTAACACCCCAAATATTTTTAAAGAGGATATATACTAAAAGTTTGAGATTTTGTAATATTAATAATTTTTACTTCTTCATTTGGAACATTCTTAAGTATAACCTTTTACATTCAGTGGGAGCATGCAGCAGGGAGAAATACATTATCTGCTAGCATGGCTTCCCACCCCTGCTCTGATGTGTGGGCCAGCGCTTTTACCCACCACTGCTTTCACATCCTCAGTGAAAATCCCAACAGATTTTTTCCCTGAGGTAACCTATGAGATTAAAAAAGTCATTCAATACTTTGAATATTTTAGCACCATGTAAATTTCATGTCGAGAATATGCATACTAGGGAATCTCGCAGTAGAGAGTTCCCTTAGGTGCTCACACGAGCTACATTCGGCTTAACTGTCTCCCCAGACAACCTCCATCTGCCATGCATAGAAATGTCATGTGACCTAAACCCTCCTCAGCTTCTGTGTCAATTAATCATTGACCCAACTGAACATATGATGCCATCAGAGCAAGATAGAATCACGTGTTCGAACTAATCTTAACATTTGCTAAGGTACAGTCGAGGGAGTCCTCAACTTTGTTTTATGATCTAGTTTTATTTAATTCTCTCTCCCCCTGAGTGTATTTTCTGCTTGGTCATTATGCCACACTAATAATGCACAGGTTGCTTCGAATAACTGAAACTCTTTGGCACATATATACGTGGTCCACTGAGAAACTCTCACTTTTCTTCCTGGATGGTGGGGAGTCATTTATGATACCACCTCATTAAGCCAAGTTTCAGGTCCCCTGCTCCTCCTGTTGCTGACTTCTGCCTTTGTTTCATTGAGAAATCCTGAAGGTTAAGTGTGACAGCCATGCACAATCCTTAGTGCTGTGCCTGGCATATGCTCAGCATGGAATTTTTATGCACCATTACTGCCTATTTTTCATGAAAATATAAAGATTACTGCTGTCATCCCTCTATGGACTCAGCCTCATGACTTCTATGGAAGGGGTCTCGGGTTTTGTGTATCAGAGCTTTGCTGCCCTGGACATGCCTATATCTGCTCTTCCTGTTACCTGATATCATGCAACTTAGATTAATATTTAAGTATATAAACTCCAATGCCATACATCCTACTTTATTGTATTCAGAATTTATGTTAAGCTATAAATGTCACCTCTGCAAAATCAGTGTTCCAAAAATCTATTAAAACATTTATGCCATAATATCCAAATTGTCTAGTGTTTTTCTCCATTTATGAGAAGTGTTCCTCAATGCATGCAACTGAAAGGCATTTAAATCAAGAATTCAATTATAAATGTTTAATAGTAATAATATATGGATGAGACAATTGCTTGTCAGTTTGATTTGTAAACCATTCTGAGGCACTGTTTCTAACCACATCGAGACTTTGATTGCATCTCACTAAACTAGAACTTGTGAATTTGGCTAAGTTACAAATCATTATTCCTGGTTTGAAAGACTTTCATTGCTGCCAACAAATGCATTCTATATAGAAGGTAATTTCAACTAGAAAGTAAATTTTCCCATAATAGTGTCCTCTCACAACATCCAGAATAAATTTAGTTGTTCTATGATAAATATTGAAGTAAATTTCATTAAATTGGCCAATTTTCTGTCCCATTTTCTGTAGTTTCAAATTCACTAGATGAATATTTATTTCTTTCCTTTCCAAAAATGAGAAAGACTCTCCTGTAAAGGCATGCACTTACGCTGGCCAAGAAATGTTTTGGCAGAGACTAAGACCTGACATATGGTGAAGAAGGCAGTATTTTACCAGGTAAGTGGTTGTGACTGAGAAGCATTTCATCAAAACCCTTCCTTTTGATGGGCCACCTGTCAATTCATCAGGAGCTATAGGGGCTGGACATCCTTCTTTGGCTCCAAGCTACTGAGGAGAAGAATGATCAAGACCTTGACAGGAAGAAAGGAAGACATTCTTTGCTTGTCCCAATGAAGGAGATACTCTCCCCAAGCCCATGCTTTGTGGCTTTGCAGAGTGACTGTCCCCCAGTGACTGCAAGTGGGCTGATCCCCTCATTTGCCAGGGAGATGCAGGTTTTTCCAAAAGGTCTTGTCTGAACCCAGCCAACCTGGAGTAGTGTACACTCTGTGTGACTGGCAACATCACTTATCTCTTCCAATTTCTTCTTTCCAGGCGCCACTTAGAGTGGCTTTTGGAGAGGTTAATGGAAGAAGCCAGTGTCTGGGGATCACAGTTCTTTCCATTCCCCTCCTGATTCTCTCCTACACTCTCAACCTCCCCCTGTGGGGGAAGATGGAACCGCTCCCCAGTCTGTTTTACTCTGGACAAACCCCAGGAAGGCACTTCTGCTCTATAGCCTTTCAACACTTAAAAGAAAGAAGCCCTGATGGAAAACATGGGTACAGACAGCACATGTTTTCATGGCAGACGTGTCTTCTGGCACCTCCTGTCCCAGCACAGGGCAGTCCAGTCCAGGTGGCTGCAGTCAGGTGGTTGTGCGTCCAGGGAGGCACAGAGGAAAGAGAACGCAGCAGACACAGGATTCCCACGATGCTGCGAATTCTCATTTCATCCTCATGGCAGTGCTGTGAAGGGTGGTCCCATTGTGCCCATGTCATGGGGGAGGGGGCGGCGGCAGGGGTCAAGATTCCTAAACAGCTTTTCACCTCTACCCCAGAGTGACTGCTCTCTACCTCTGCCAACATGGGCAGCATGTAACAGCAGAGAGTAAAACAACCCTCCTTCTTTGTGGGTTCTTTCTCATCTCCTGCCTATGGCCCCTGCTCACAGCAAGTACAGAGGACTGAACCACAGTGCCACGACACTGGCTATTCCTGTGCTCCATGAAGGGACATCCTGCTGGGCACGGGAAGCTAGGGAACAGTAGGAAGAGTTGAAGATCCAGAATCGTGTGCATTCTTTTTTTTAACAATTGCCGGTCACCCTTTTCTAGCAGAAGCATGTGTCTTTTTTTTTTTTTCATGGATTTTTCAAGACAGTGGCAACATGCACATATGTGTCTAACTCTTACACGAAAAACACAAATCAAAAGTGATTCATTAATATTTAGCTTAAGGACATTTGAAAGGAAAAAAGCCACTTTTCATCCTGGTATCCTGTTTGATTGAAATGTGAATTCCAAAAAGCCAGCATTACAACTAGACTACAATAAGCACACTTCGCTCTGTTTAAAATTTGAGCGGTTGACCCAGTGAAAGTCTGTCACTAGGAACATTTTAATTTAAACATATTGCTATACATTCAACTTCCTGATAGACCTTTGTGTTTCTAGTGTAGTTCAAAGTTCTCACACATCTTTCATGTAAATTATTTTAGTCCAAACTCTCAATACATGCAGGAGGTAGTGAGGGCAGCTGTTTAATTTGTGTGGTGTTCAATAAAGACAATGAGTCTCCTGAAAGAAAATTACTTTTTTTAAGGTCGTGTGGCCAGTAATTTTTTAAGCAGGATTTAGAGTCCAGGTTAATATTTTCTTACAAAACCATGTTGTATAGACTAGGTAATTTAAATAGCAGTGAAAGTAGGCAGGTTACTTTTTAATTAATTATAAGTTTCTGGGTTTTCTGGAGGAATAATGTTCCTAATTGAAAATACAAACTGATTTTCTAGATTCCACACTTAAGGAAAATCATGTTATTTGTGTTTCTCTGACTTATTTCATTTACCATCCTTGTCGCAAACAGAACAAACAAAAAATAGAAACAGACCTGTAAGTACAGCAAACAAACTGATGGTTGCTGGGGGCGACGAGCAAAATGGGTGAAGGGGAGTGGGAGGCACGGGCCTCGGTCATGCGATGAATAAGTCATCCAGGTGAGAGGCAGAGCATGGGCTATTTATTATTTTTTTAAAGATTTATTTATTTATTCATGAGAGACACAGAGAGAGGCAGAGACACAGGCAGTGGGAGAAGCAGGCTCCTCACAGGGAACCCTACGTGGGACTCGATCCCCAATCCTAGGATCACACTCTGAGCCAAAGCTGGACGCTCAACTGCTGAGCCACCCAGGCATCCCTGACACCTTTTTTCCCCCTAAGATTTATTTATTTAGAGCATTGCCATTTAGTCAAGAGTATTGTGTAGCATTGTACAGTGGCACACAGAAGCTGCACTTGTGGTGGACAAAGCATGCTGTATAGAGTTGTCCAGTCACTATGCTGTACACCTGAAAGTAATGTAACATTGCATGTCAACTAAAAAATGAAATAAACTAAATGAAATAAAATGTAAACTGAAAGAAATCAAGTCATATCACATGGAATATAGAAAATATAATGTATTATTTTCAATCACCGTTGGTTTGTGGAAACCTATTTGCTGTCAATGGTGGACAGCTGTGGTATTTTGCTTATACCACAACTTGCCCACTTCCAGATCTTTCCTTGGGGCAAGTTATGTGTTACCTGCCCCCTAACCTTGCCCCCTTGTGGAGGATCCATGTCATTGCACACTGCAGGGCAGTGATGTCCATTAGCACCTGCCACCTCCAGGGCCTGCGTTCTAAGTGCTTCAGATGGGCCACTCATTTGATTCTCGCCCACAACAAGCCGAGGTGGTACATACTATAATCACCACATTTTACAGATAGGGTTATGAGGATCATCAGCTTTGATTAAGGAGCTTGCCTAAGTCACATAATTAATGAGTTTAGTTTTAAACCAGGTGCTCTAGATCCCCAGGCTACCCCATTTACCTTGGTGCTACCCAGCCTTGCCATGACAATAAAATGATGCCCATAAAATACCAGGAGTTACAAAAAATTCAGTTGCTCATCATGACTTTGAAAACAGTTTTGGAATATGTCCTGTAGCCAATGATCAGTTTTGATCTTAGACTTTCATTTTGTGGTTCATAAAATGCAAAGGTCCAAATTAAGAAAAGTATGGTCTTTGTCAAGTGTGTCCTGTTTAATAGAGAATGTAGTGCTCAATTACCAAAGCAGAGAGAGAGAGAGAGAGAGAGAGAGAGAGAGAGAGAATTAATCTGTCTAGTGTCCAGGATTAGGTGAGGAATGAAAACATTAATGACTAGACACACCCCAAGTCCCTGTGGATGCTGCGAGAGAGAACACTTATTTTTCTTCTCTGCTCTCCAGCAGCCTAGTGCGTAGTCATCCCGAAAACAGACATGTGAAGCTGAGCCACGGAGGCGGACCCCAGGAGTGAAGGCAGAGAGCCACGGAGGAAGCTCAGGACCCACACAGAATGCCCAGCTCTGCCTGCAGCCCAATGGACAGCTGCAAGGGTGAGAGAAGCCTCCAGCAAGGAGCAGGCTGCAAACTGGCTTGCCAGGGTGTCTGAGCCAGAGAGGATGGAGACCTGCCAGGGTGGGGGGGGGGGGGAAGGGCAGAAGCATGGATACAGGTGGTTACCTGCAGTGGGTGGCAATGGCATCCAGAGGTGGTTCTGGAGAGAGTGGAGGACTTGGTAGGAGAAGAGGTGAAGGTCAAGGTAAAGATTAAACTGGAGCCGGGATCCCTGGGTGGCGCAGCGGTTTGGCGCCTGCCTTTGGCCCAGGGCGTGATCCTGGAGACCCGGGATCGAATCCCACGTCGGGCTCCCGGTGCATGGAGCCTGCTTCTCCCTCTGCCTGTGTCTCTGCCTCTCTCTCTCACTGTGTGCCTATCATAAATAAATAAAATAAAATAAAAAAGAGAAAAAAAATAAATAAACTGGAGCCAAGCTGAGGACCAACTTGCATACTGGCCTGAATGGCTGCTAGGTTTAGAAGTCTATGAGCAGAAAAGAAGGTGAACCCAAATAGCAATTGCATATCAATTGTGAGACATTCACGGTACTGTGCATTATAACTTTCATCTTATTTAACTCCCCAAAACCTTGCAATTAATTAATTTTTCCCATCATATAGAAAAGGCAACTAAGGCTGAAAGATGACCATTAGCGTAGCCCTTGCCAACTAGTAAGAGCCATGTGTTTTGAGCTACATTGTTACTTGACTTTTTTTCTCCTGAAAGTAGAGAGGTTTCATCCATTAATTTGGGAAAATACGTATTAGTTCGATAAGTTTGTTAGAAACATGAGTAGACAAGGATTAACTGATTGGGAAGTTGAATTTTAAACACCTTTCTAAAAAGCGATTTTCTTGATATCCCATGTGAAAGAGGCCTATGAAAATTCCACGTTATTTCATTTCCTCTTACTCCTGTCGAGGAGCTCCTCTAGATGGCTTCCAAATGGAATGCATTTTAATCACAGCCACTGGCTGACTTAATAGTGCTTTAAGGGAAGGAATTGGAAACCAAAATTCTATTCTAGAATTAATTCAAAGTTGTGTGAGAACTTACTTTCCATAATGATTCAGGCCAAGCATGATAAATTTAATTATAATTAACTTTGTGCGGGTATTGACATTCATTTGCATGTTCACTAAGTCCCATGGAATTTTTCTTACCTATGAATGTTAACAGTGAGGAAGGGTCAATGCATAGACAGGGGAAATAATGAATTTGCCTATAATGAAAAGCCAAGCTGGTCTCAGGGAGCAGGTCTCCTATTTGGAGCAAATTTCCCAAACCCAGTGCATTGGGCCCTTCTGTTTATCAATGCATATTGTCCATTTAATTGGAACAACCTGATTCAGCTTGGAGGGCCTCTGAAACATGCGGGAGTATGTCAGCTGTTAGAAAGCAAAAGTTACCAGGAACTGCTTAGCGAGGAGGTCAGGAAGCCCCCAGACTCACTTCCAGGAGGGCCGAGGAGCCACTGGCCTTGATGCTGATGAGTCCCCTGGCTCAGAGGAGTGACAGGGCACCCAGGCTTTCTGTCTCCCCAGTCCCTGGCCCACAGTCCAGCTCCTCCCGGGGTCCATTCCCTGAAGGTAGAATCGCTAGGCCCTGAGGCTCTAGGGATCCTCATTCACACCTGCGGATGGAAAGGGCTGCTCCTGGGCATTCCCAACAGGGCCTGCCTCTGAAGCCAGCAGCAAACCTGTCCCTACACGTCATTGGTCCACGTGGTACCACGTTTCCACTCTGGATCCCAACAGTGGCAATGGGCTGAACCTGATTGATTTGGATTAGTTAGGGGGCATGTCTGCAAAGGGGGGTGAGTTATTGAGTTGATGTTTTTTAAAAAAAAATCTGGAATGACATAAGGACTATGGGAGAATGTGTTAAATGAGGGAATGATGAATGAATGGATGAGGTTAGAATAAACTTCTGATAAATCACCTGAATATATGACCATCTGAATGAAACTAAAGTTCTGGTAAAAGGGACTAAATGAAGAAATAGATGCCAGGTATGATGTACATCAAACGCATTTATATGTACCATCTCTATATGCATGCGACTAACTGAATTATCAAAACGAAAGAACATCAACTAGCATTATTTAATCATTGGTGGCAGTGGTATTTGAGGTGCTGGGGCTTCACCAGGAAATGATAAAGCAGAACCATCCTTGACTCTTATCTTATTATTTAAAGGCTTCCATTTGGGTTCTAAAGGTCTGAGGTTTGGATGGTATACAGTGGGAATAGATTCGGTGCTTCTGGTCCATTAAAGGCCATGATTCTGGATTTTTCTACAAGTGAGATGCACGCTTAGCTTTGAGGCAGAAGAATTAACCCTGATTCAGGAAAGCAAAGGTGGCCCTCCCAAACTTGGGAATGAGCTGAGCATGCTGAAATGTACTGAGGTATCAGGTGCCGTGATATGTGGGAGGAGTTCACACATTCAGGGGCTGAAATCTGAGGGCTGGGAGGAAATCCCATGCTTGGGTCAGAGTGAAGCCCTTGATTGTAATGGAGCAAACAGACTCTATCTGTGTCTGTATCTTTAAGAGGTCACTGTGGCCTTAGGATCTATCAGCAAGCCTGGCTTATGGTAACACAAACCAGGGATCCTGCAGAACCTGTACAGGGAGGGGTCAGGGCAAAGGACACTAATAGTCACTAATAGTGACATGACTGAACTTCCCAATAATCAGCAGGTAAGGGGCTAAGCATATTTCACTGAGATGAAATAGAGGAATGTGACTTTTTCTGTCATTCTATGTTTGCAAGGCAAAGTGCACATGGAATTAGATTTATTCTTGGTCTAACAGACCGATGCCCAGGCAATCAAAAGAGAAATGAAGGTGTTCAGTGATTAGGTGTGCGCACTCTCAACATTTGTCTTCTGACAATTGGCCATTGTTTGCTCCAATATTGTCTCCACCCCTTTGCCCCTGCTCCTCTGTAACTCCTATTGTGCGTGTGTTGCTCTGTTTAACACTGTCCCACAGGTTTCTTTTTTTTTTTTAATTTATTTTTTATTGGTGTTCAATTTACTAACATACAGAATAACCCCCAGTGCCCGTCACCCATTCACTCCCACCGCCCGCCCTCCTCCCCTTCTACCACCCCTAGTTCGTTTCCCAGAGTTAGCAGTCTTTACGTTCTGTCTCCCTTTCTGATATTTCCCACACATTTCTTCTCCCTTCCCTTATATTCCCTTTCACTATTATTTATATTCCCCAAATGAATGAGAACATATAATGTTTGTCCTTCTCCGACTGACTTACTTCACTCAGCATAATACCCTCCAGTTCCATCCACGTTGAAGCAAATGGTGGGTATTTGTCATTTCTAATAGCTGAGTAATATTCCATTGTATACATAAACCACATCTTCTTTGTCCCACAGGTTTCTATGGTTCTATTTATTTCAATTCATTTTTTCTTTTCTGTTTGTCAAACTCTCCTTGAGCTTACATTCATTCATTCTTTTGCCTTCTCTGTCAGAAGACTGAAGTTCAGTCCCACTAGTGAATTTTTAAAATTTCAGTTTTTATTGCATTTCAGCTTGAGAACTTCCATTTGAATTTTCCATCTCATTATTGACCTTCTTTATTTGGTGAGACATATCCCATTGTTTCCTTTATTTCTTTAGAAACAGTTTCCTTAAGTCCTCTAAAAATATGTAGCCATTGCTGCTTTAAAGTGTTTGTTGAGTAAGGCCAGTGTCTGGGTTTCTCCTGGCTGCTGTTTTTCCTCTATATGGGCAGTACTTTCTTGTTTCTGTCTATGCTATTTTTGTTGAAAATAAGACTTTTCAGATAATATAATACGGCAACTCTAGAAATCAGTTTCTAGACCCTTTCAATGTTTGTGTTGCTGCTGTTTGTTGTAGTATCATTTGTTTATTGACTTTCTTCATTTTAAGATTTTATTTATTTATTTGAGAGAGAATGAGAGAGCACAGGGAGGGAGCAGGGTGGAGGAGGGATAGGGAGAAGCAGACTCCTTGCCAAGTAGGGGCCTGATGTGGGGCTTGATTCTAGGACCCTAAGATTATGACCTAAGCCTAAGGCAGATGCTTAACTGACTGAGCCACCCAAGAGTCCCTGTTCATTGACTTTCAAATCCTTTTTTGTAAAGTCTGTATCTTTCCTCAAGACTTCATTTAATTAGCTCAGTGGTCAGCTAAGGATTGTGAAGAGATTTCCATAATTGCCTGGAACCTCTGGTTCTTCCAATGAACCACCACTCAGATCAGAATACCCAAATTCAAATGTAATTTCTCAAATGAAAGATTTCTGGTGCTGCTCTGCTCCCTCTCATACTGGGAAGTTGGGCAGTTCTCTTTCAAGGCTGTCATGGAGCTGGGCAGCATGAGATGGGAGCAGTTGAAATGTCACAAGTTGAAATATCACAAATTTCACTGTTCTTCCTGAGATTTAGCTGTTTTTCTTGAGTAAATGTTCACCGGATTGCTGCAAGCTATTGCTTAATTACAGAGTCTTGAAAAAGTTGATTTTGACCATTTTTGCCAGATTTTTCATTGCTTTTATGCAGAGGCAAACTTTTGGAAGTCCTTAGTCCAGCATTTTTGCTGACATAACTCTCACACTGCTTTTATGCCTCCATATTTTTGACATGCTGTACTCTTGTATCCATTCACAAGGAATGGTGAAATTGGCTTAACATCTAAAAAAGGTAAAGAGAACTTTAAGGCATATACGAATAAGAGATATAAATTGCAACTACTAACTCTAGGGCTGAGGGGAATAGCCTAAAGAAAGAAGTAACTTGGAAGAGCCTAGGTGCCAACCCCCAAGGCTGAGACTCAAACTTTGAAAAGTGTACCTGTGATCCATTATCTCCTCTCTCAAAATGACAACTGAAGACAGTAGAGTTACCTCCAACAACTGTTCCATAAGAATAAAACTGGAAAGAAGAGAGAAAGAGAAAATATTTAACATATACAAATAATATAAATATATATAAAATATAAGAAAATATGCAAATATATGATAATCTTCATTTTAAAAATTGATCACAAGGCTGTAGTTGATATCTCTGGCTTTTTTCTTCCATTGAAAATTTCACACTTCTCTTGTTCTCAGCTATAACCTAAGCTGGTCAGGATTCCCTGTCCATGGAGTGATCCAAACTTTCATCCCTGTATAGTATTGATACTGAAAAGTTCTACCGTGTTGATTACTGTCGTTTTTCATTCAGTTTTATTGTAGCACATGACGGTATTAAACATGAGCCCAGAGAATCCCTATGAGTTCTAGACACAGTCTTTCCTGCCTGCAATCATGTAGCAGCAGTCAAATTTCCCCCCTGATAATGAGAATCAATTATTTCACCCAGTAGAGTAACTCCTTTTATCTCTGTTGGTTCAATGGCATAAAAAGACCAAAATGTCCAGATGGCAAGTTCATTTTCTAATTCAATGAACCATTGTTGTTTCTCCTGGTGCAACCATTACCCGTTGGGAAATAAAACATCAAAACTAGCAGAACTCAATGACAGAAAGTAAAACTTTTGTGAGTTGGCCATTAGGAATAACATTGGCAGGAAACACACTGACATCCACCCCTTGCTTCCCAGACTCATGGATTCTGATTATGAGAGAGAGGAAATGATCTCTGGTTCAAAGAAAGTACTGCACCCTATAAGACAGGCATGGTTCTCTTAGAGTATTGTGTTCAAACTGCTGCCATAACAGAGGCCCCAGCTGACAGCTCTGCCATCCAACTAGTTCATCTGCTTCCAAGTAATGGGTTATATGATAAAATCAATTCCTTCCATGGACATGAGCCCATTGTTATACTTACTACAGTGAAGTGAGTTCCTGTTTAGATGTGTCATTGTGCAGAACACCATGATGATAAATTAGGATTCTGTGAGTCAGTGGGAGGTGGTGCTTATGAGGCAAATCAATATCCAGAATGTGTCTATTCCAGGGAGGAATATAGGAATGTGTATATTATTGGATATATATTTATATTTATAAATATGGAGCTTTTTAACCTGTTTTCCAACTCTTAACATCGTATATAAAAATGTTTTGGGGCATCTGGGTGGCTCAGCCCATTGAGTGTTGGTCTTGATTTCAGCTCAGATCATGATCTCAGGGTCATAGGATGGACCCCCACATCAGATTCTGCACTCAGCAGGGAGTTTATTGAGATTCTTTCCCCCTCTGTCTTCCTCTCTTCTCTCTCACCCTCTCAATTAAACAAACAAATAAATAGATAGATAAATAAAATCTTAAAAACAAAACAACAACAAAATGTCTCATGCAACACTGTTGGATATCCCCATCATGTCAAGTGGCTTCAGAGTTTCCATGTCAAAAATGTGAAATTCAGGGCACCTGGGTGGCTCAGTGGTTGAGGGTTTGCCTTTGGCTCAGATCATGACCTGGGGGTTCTGGGATCAAGTCCTGCAACAGGCTCCCTGCAGGGGGCCTGCTTCTTCCTTTGCCTCGGTTTCTGCTTTTCTCTCTGTATCTCTCATAAATAAATAAATAAATAAATAAATAAATAAATAAACAAATAAAATATTTTAAAGAAATGTGAAATCCTTGCTTACGAGAAGTGAGATGGTTTCCAAGTGCAGTGTCATAGTATGAACAAGGCTGAGATTAATAGCTCTGTAAGTATGTCATAAGACATTTCTTGTAAATGAAGTTATGGGGTCAAACCCAGGCAATATTTGAGGCTTAACATCGCTAAATTGTTTTATCGCTAAATTGTTCTTTGGAAAGGTTATCCCAATTTGTATTTCCACCCTTTTCCCAAGTGAAGAGAAAGTGAAGCCCACTGTATGAATGGTGCACACCATTTCAACTGAGATCACAGAACTACTCATGGAACAGTGACTTGGCCCTCTGAAATAATAACATAGTCAATAGCCATTACCTTAATAAATTCATTCTGTGTTAATGATGGAGTATCAGTCCTCCTCCCCAAGCATCTCACAGTTATTTCTGGAAGTTCTTAGGGGATGCTCTATGTGTCTCCACAAACACACAAGTATTCCTCTTTGTTCTTCTCTCTATTCTCCTTTCTTCTTTTTCTGCCTGGAACTCTGAGTGCAAAGCCTCCTGAGGACTCTCTTACTGCACTGCTTTGTGAGAAAACACACAGCAGTTCTCAGAGGTTCTGGATGTCTAGATAGGCTACTGCTGGGCAGAGGTGAGAAAGAGAGGGGCCTCCTGCAACACTTAGAGGATCTTGAAGGGCAGTGGTGAAAGGAAATTCTTCAAGTGGGACAGTAATAGTGCAGCAGTGATTTTCAGGTGATACCAATTACAGTACTGTATAGATCCCCTTGTAAATGACGTTGGAGTCTTCACACTATCAGTCAACTGGATGTAAGTAATTCCCCAAGAAGCTGTAATGAATTGAAGGAAAGGAAGCAAGTCAACAGAGTCAGTAATGAAGGATTCTGAGCCACCTGCTCATAGAAAAAAACTCTTGTAAAACTTTGTTACAGAAAATCACAGTAATTCACAAAGAAAATGATGTGGATTACTCAGCAGTCTTTTTTTTAAATTATTTTATTTAAATTCAATTAGTTGATGTATAATGTATCATTAGTTTCGGATGTAGAGTTCAGTGATTCATCAGTTGCATATAACACCCAGGGCTCTTTACATCACATGCCCTCCTTAATGCTCATCACCCAGTTATCCCATCCTCTCACCCATCTCCCTTCCAGCAATGCTCAGTTTGTTTCCAACAGTTAAGACTCTCTTATGGTTTGTCTCCTCTTGTTTCATCTTATTTTGGTTTTCCCTCCCTTCCATTATGATCCTCTGCACTGTTTCTTATATTCCACATATGAATGAAACCATATGATAATTGCCTTTCTCTGATTGACCTATTTCGGTCAGCATAATACCTTCCAGTTCCATCCATGTCTATGTAAATGGTAAGATTTCATCCTTTCTGATGGCTGAGTAATATTCCATTATAAATATATACCACATCTCTTTTATCCATTCATCTGTTGATGGACATCTGGGCTCTTTCCATGGTTTGGTTATTATGGACATTGCTGCTATGAACATTGGGGTGCAGGTGCTCATTTGGACCACAATGTTTGTATCCTTTGGGTAATTACCCAGTGGTGCAATTGCTGGATCATAGGGTAGCTCTATTTTTAACCACTTGAGGAACTTCTATACCATTTTCCAGAGTGACTGTACCAGCTTGTATTTCCACCAACAGTGCAAGAGGGTTCCCCTTTCTCTGCATCCTCATCGATATTTGTTGTTTCCTGACTTGTTAATTTTAGCCATTCTGATGGTGTGAGGTAGTATCTCATTGTGGTTTTGATTTGTATTTCCTTGGTGCCAAGTGATATGGAACATTTTTTCATGTATCTATTAGGCACTTGTACTTCTTCTTTGGAGAAATGTCTGTTGATGTCTTCTGCACATTTCTTGACTAGATTATTTGTTTTTTGGGATGTTTAGTTTGATAATTTCTTTATAGATCTTTGATACTAGCCCTTTGGCTGATAAGACTTTATTTTTTTTAATTTGTATTTATTTATGATAGTCACAGAGAGACAGAGAGAGAGAGAGAGGCAGAGACACAGGCAGAGGGAGAAGCAGGCTCCATGCACCGGGAGCCCGATGCGGGATTTGATCCCGGGTCTCCAAGATCGCGCCCTGGGTCAAAGGCAGGCGCCAAACCGCTGCACCACCCAGGGATCCCTGGCTGATAAGACTTTATTTGTAAAATCCAAAAGACTCTACTCAAAAATTACTAGATCTCATACAAGAATTCAGTAATGTGGTAGGATATAAAATCAATGCACAGAAATCAGTTGCATTTAACAATGAACTAACAATGAGACGAAGAAAGAGAAATTAAGGAATCAATCTCATTTACAATTGCACCAAAATCATAAGATACCTAGGAATAAACTTAACCAAAGAGGCAAAGGATCTGTACTCTGTAAACTACAGGACATTATGAAAGAAATTGAGGAAGATACAAGGAAATGGAAAAATATCCCATGCTCATGGAAGAACAAATATTGTTAAAATGTCTATGCTACCCAGAGCAATCCACATATTCAATGTAATCCCTACCAGAATACCACTGACATTTTTCACAGAGCTGGAACAAATAATCCTAAAACTTATATGGAACCAGAAAAGCCCCTGAATAGACAGAAGAATGTTAAAAAAGAAAACCAAAGAAGGTGGTATCACAATGCCTGACTCCAAGCTCTATTACAAAACTGTACTCATTAAGGCAGCATGGTACTGGCACAAAAACAGACACATAGATCAATGGAACAGAAGAGAGAGCCCACAAATGGAGCCTCAACTCTATGGTCAACTAATCTTCAAAAAAGCAGGAAAGAATATCCAATGGAAAAAAGACAGTCTCGTCAATAAATGGTGTTGTAAAAATTGGACAGCCACATGTAGAAAAATGAAACTGGACTATTTTCTTATACCATTCATAAGGATAAACTCAAAATGGATGAAAATCTAATCTAATGTGAGACAAGAATCCATCAAAAACCTAGAGGAGAACACTGGCAGCAACTTCTTTGACCTCAGCTGCAGCAGCTTCTTGCTAGACACATCTCTAGAGGCAAGGGAAACAAAAGCGAAAATGAACTATTGGGACTTCATTAAGATAAAATGCTTTTGCACAGCAAACACTCAACAAAACCAAAATGCAACCTACAGAATGGGAGAAGATACTCTGCAGTCTTAAAAAGGAACAAATAAAGAATTTTCAGGTCAGTTAAGAAGTGAGTGAAAACAGCCTATACAAAACCAGCTCTTCTCTTTGAAAACTAATTACCCAAATAAACTCAGTTATTAAGATGAAAAAGTATTATACTTATTCATAGGAGGAAAAAATGCACACCTTTTTTATTATGTAAAACTGGTTCTTACCTTCTGTGCTGTCTGTCCCCTGGTACTGTCAACACTGTGATTGGGGAACATTAGGAAGAAGGGCTAATTCTTCAGGAGGAATCAAGCACTGTTACAGATCAAAGATATACTCATGGTATCATTTCCTAGATTTCCTGGACAGACCATGCCCTTTAGCACCAGGTCATTGGAAGTGGAAATGGTTTGTCTGAATGGTTCACCTAAATCAGAAAATCAAGAAGAACAACACCAACAACAGAACAATATTGATCCTGGTAGATAACCATGTCCAAGCATTGGATTAGGAAGAAAATGTGATTTAGTTGAAATGATGGTGGAAAAAAAAATAATTGCAGGGAGTTAAAAGAAAAGGTACAGTTGTTCAATATAAAGAATTTTTTTCTTTTCTTCTTTTCAGAGCAGTGTATTTTTGTTAAAGAAACAAACTGATATGATCAAGCTCTATCCTTCATAATACAGGCCATCCAGAGGCTGAATGTTTGGTATCTCCAATTCAAGACCTGTTGGCAAATTTCTTGTTTTATGTGTTCTGATGGTTTCCATTCAAGGAATGGTCACATCCTCCTTGGTACCTTTTCAAGGCCTTGTGACACATTCTGGTTTTCTTGCTCTCCTTCTGGTTGGTGTAGAAACTGCACTGGAATTTTCCTATGGTTAAGTCTCTGGTTTTGCAGATTGCCTGGGATACACCCAGCCATTGACTGTTCCTTATACACATTACATTATCTCCTTTGGTCTTGGCAAGAATATTCAGCTGGCTTTCTCATGAATCTAATTTAATTGACCATCAGTGTTTTTGTTCTTTTTTATTGCTATTTTATATTTACTGGATTTCATTGTATTTGTCATGGGTTTCCCTCATCTTCAGGAAGTTGATATCTAAGGATTTCATTTAAAGTACACAAAATTATATTTAAGACTGCCATTATGTATGCCACTGTTTATCTACAGATTAAGTTACTGCTTATTTCAAGCAATTCACTTGACTTGAATTTTCAACTTCAAATGCAGTATGTGTGCTATTGATATGTCAATCATCTTGTTTCAGGATAGAAAGTACTTTAATGGACTAAAATCTCGTTCAGAAACCATTAGCTCAGAGCTCATGGTAGTCAGGCATCCAGTGTTGAATGTTACTTTACAGCCTCCATGAGAAAAGGAGGCCCTGAGAAAATAATAATGTAAATAAAGAACATTTTCTTCAAGTCAATAATGACATCATACAAGTTTTCTTGGCTTAGCTTTAGAAGTATCTTAAGTCCCAACATGGAGGTGTAATGCAAAATAGAATTAAATGCCTAATAGGAACAAACTCAAATGTCTACAAAGAATTTATTCTGGGTGTTATCCTAAGCACTGTGAATACAATGGAAAGTAACATGGTATCCTTAATTTTAAAGAGACCATATTCTAGAAAGTAAAACAGATAGGTATATTTGTCATTACTTACAATAAGGATGTTAATAAAGTGCTATAGTTCTACAAAGAAATGATAGATAAAAAGGCATCACAGATGATATCTGAGTTGTCTTTCAAAATAGCTTGAGATTTAAAAGGAGCACCAGAGACATTTTTTTGGAGGTTTTTTTTTTAGACAGAGGGATATATGAAGATGTGTACAGTATGCTCAGATGAAAGTAAAATACTATGAGGGCCCCTGGGGTAGGACACATGGGGCAAGCAGGGCAGGGAAGTATTCAAATACAGGGCTCAAATATTGGTATTATCACTTAGTTAGATGCCCAAAAACCTCTCTAAGAATCACTATATTTACTCCACATTCAATAAGAGCTACCAGAGCATTATAAGCAGAATGGTGATGTCCCCAACTTCATATCAGAAAGATATTTCTGGCAGCCAATTTGGAGTTGAAAGGAAGCGAAGGTAGTAGTCTGGAAGACAGATGATCTGGGCAGACTCAGGTGGTGAGAATTGGAAGGAGAGGTAGAAGGATGCAAGAGAGATTTGGAAGGTAAAGGAATTTGGGGGAGGTGAGGAAAAAGAGGAATCAAAGTCTTAAATGGCACAGCTTGAAAAGCTGAGTGGAAGGTGGAGAAGGACATTGGCAGGTAGACAAAGTGGGTTTCATTTGGATATGATGAGTTTAGGCACCTGAGCACATGCAAGTGGTGGCTAGAGTCCAGAGGAGGGCTCTGGCTCCCATTTTCCACCTTGATGGCTGGAGTGCCTTCTGATATGGGGAGTTGCATGTGGACATCTAGCCAAAGGGTGTTGGCCAGACACCCTAGAGTCAGGGGCAGAGCTTGAAAGAGAGCCTTTGTTGGGGACTAGTCACAGAAGAAAGGCTTAGCAAGAGTCCCAAACACACAGAACGGGTTCCTTCAATGCAGCAGAGATTGAACTTGGGGTGGAACTCAAGTCTTCCATGACATGGATAAAAGAGATAAGATATGGTGGGGATTGCAAGTTTTTTTTTTTTAAGTTTATTCTAGGAAATCAAAGGAAATAGTTGAGCATGAAAGAGACATGGAAGCCAGGTTGCTGTGAACGGAGTTGTTAGTGAAGGAATATGGAACCTCACATTTGGAATGGTGTCTTCAATAACATGCATGTGAATCCAAAGGGATTTGAAGCTGGCTGGGACTCCTGGATCAGAAGAGCTTGAAAAAGTGGATAAGCCAAGGAAAAGAATATGGAGAGGGGCAGATAGACCCCAGGACAGAGAGGCAGGGAGGGAATGAGAGAGAGACGCTTTTAAAATAGGAAGCAGACAATTTTAATAACCCGCTCTCCCTTCTAAGGAAAGGAGATCATGGTAACGGGTAGCTCTGAGTAGATTACCCAGAAGTTCACAAAATGATGCCTGGTGTGCCAGGCAGAGAACACAGAATAAGGAACGCACATCCTGAGGTGGAAGAGGAATCCCATTGGAACTGGCAAGTCACAGGATGGGTTGGGTGATTAGGCTTGGGGAAAGGTGGGTGAAATGTGTCAAGAGATGAACTTGGAGAGCTATCATAGATCGTAAAAAGCCCTATATATTTGACCCTTTTTTAAAAAGTTAAAGACCATTGAGGGACTTTGAAGTTTGTAACGGTTTTCATGATTTTTATTATAGGAGGAATATTCTGATGGACAGTGTAATGGTTAATTTTATGTGTCAAATGCCTGGGCAGATAGCTGGTAGATCATTATTTGTGGATGTGAGGGTGTTTCAGGAAGAGATTAGCATTTGAATTAGTAGACTGAGGAAGGAAGATCCGCCCTCACCATGGTGAGTGGGTCTCATCCAATCTGTTGTGAGCAAGAATAGAATAAAATAGCTGAGCAAGGGCAAATTCTCTCCTGAGCTGGGATGTCCATTTCCCCCTTGTCCTCAGAATGGGGGCTCCTGGACCTTAGGCCTTCAGACTCTGAGTCTTGTACCAGTGACCCTCTCCCCTTGCCTTCAGTCTCAGACTAAATTATACCACTGGCTTTCCTGACTCTCCAGCTTGCAGGTGGCATATTTTGGCATATCTCTGATTCCATAATTATGCAAGCTAATTCTCATAAAAAAATCCTCTTATGTATCTATACATGCTATTTGTTCTGCTTCTCTGGAGAACCCAGACTGATACATTGAGCAATCAGAAAGCAGAAATACCAAGGAGGTTCAGGTGAGAGATGCTAAGGGCTCACAGTAAGCGATGATGTGAGGAATGAGAGAAGGAGGTGGGCACAACACATACTTGGGAGGAAGAATCCACAAAAATGATGAGTGGCTTACTCTGGGAGTCCAGGGGTTCCAGGTTGACTTCCAGGTGTGTGGGTGGATTTTATACAGAGCAAAGAATCTGAAATATTTTTTTCTTTTATTTTTATTATTATTTTTTTAATAATAAATTTATTTTTTATTGGTGTTCAATTTACCAACATACAGAATAACACCCAGTGCTCATCCCGTCAAGTGCCCCCCTCAGTGCCCGTCACCCATTCACCCCCACCCCCCGCCCTCCTTCCCTTCCATCACCCCTAGTTCGTTTCCCAGAGTTAGGAGTCTTTATGTTCTGTCTCCCTTTCTGATATTTCCCACACATTTCTTCTCCCTTCCCTTATATGCCCTTTCACTATTATTTATATTCCCCAAATGAATGAGAACATACAATGTTTGTCCTTCTCCGAAGAATCTGAAATAAATCAAGGTGGAGAAAGGACCTGCCAAGCTTGAGGAACCTTTGACACCTATAGGGAAGATGTCAATGGGCAGCTGGCTGTGTGCATCTGCAGCAGGTGTACTAATTAAGAGGACTCTAGCTACTGTATCAAACACAAACACACAGATGTATCTCAAGCATGAATTAATTTTTAAAGATTTATTTATTTATTTGAGGGGAGAGCAAAGGGCGAGGCTAGAGAGAGTGTTAAGCAGACTCTGAGCACTGAGCAGGGAGCCCAACACAGGGCTCAATCTCATGACCCTGAGATCATGACCCTGAGCTGAAACCGAGAGTCTGACACTTAACTGACTATACTACCCAGGTGCCCCTCAAGCACAAATTAAAAAGCTAGTTCTCATTCATGTAAATCCCATTAGTGGTATTCTGGAATGGCAGAAGGCTGTGCTTTGACAGGTGGTCCAGGAGCCTAGCCTCCTTCCATTCTGTGCTTCTGTTATCTGGAACATGTGATTTCCAAGGTCCATACACTTAGTGATGGGGGGAAAGGACATGAAGGATCAAACGAGAGAGGTTCTGATGGGCCATTCCTCTAAATCTCAGATATTGGGCATGCATACCATTGGCTCACACCCAGTTATATGGCTACACCTAATTGCAGAGCAGGCTGGGGAATGCAGCAGATAGAGCCAAGAGAGCCATTAGGTTTATGTGGCACTGTGTTTGTATAGGGCAGAAGAGGGCTTGGGCTGGGGGTGGGTGGCAATGGTCATGTTCTTTATCTTTATCCGGGTGGTGGTTTCCTAGGATGTTCATTTTGTGAAACTTCATTGATGCACACACTTATGATTTGCACATTTTTGGATATTACATTTCAATAAAACACCTGCTTAACAATAAATTTTGTACATATTTTAAAATTCTTTCTCAAACATCCTAAGCAAGAAATTAGTCAATCATATCCCGATGAAGAACTCTCCCTAATTGGAAATATTAGCATCTGCTCCCTTTTTCCTCTTTCTCTCTTCACATCCTATTAATTTTTGCTTATTGCTCTTCCCTAAACGTGGAAATTATTTTATCCTCAAAACAAGTGTGTCTAGAAGATTGTTTCAGACAATCTAATCTAATTATTCTGGATATTTTGATTTGCAGGGCAAGCATTTTTCTAGTTCGGACCCCTGAAAGAATTTAACTACAATAAAGTCTTGAAAATAATTTCAAAGACTGATTTAAGGTCTGTGGTTGTTGAGACAGCTCTCCGACCACCAAAGACATGCATCTTTTCCAAAACGTAGCTATTTTTGTGGGCTCCCCCCGCTTTTTTCAAATGGGGCCACTTACTTCTAGCAAATTGCATGTGGGCAGATGTAATTTATGCTTCTTTATGCTTCTTCCAGTCCTGACCCTTAAGAGTTTTTAGACAGGCTGTCCATTCTTTCTCTTTCTCCATCAGTGGGGAAGTCGCCAATGCAGTGTGACCTGGGGATGCTTGCACATGGCCGAGCTTCCCATGGCATGGATGTCTGCATGACTGCACAAAGTTGAATGCATCCATTGTCCCTTACAGAAGCTAGAAATAATTTTCTATTATGTTGAGTCACTGAGATGTCAATTTTATCTGTTCTTCCTCTAAATATTTTGCTTGTTTTGAAATTGTTATGAATGGCTCACTTAGAATATTCATGCATGCCTCCTTGCAGGATCATTGGCTCATAGGGCCCAGGATTTCCACTCTCCACACTAGCCAGCTACGTGGTCTCTCTCCCTGAGTCCGTCATGATAAGACCAGAGTCCGTAACTTTCCAGTCTGCCCCATTCGTTAGAAGTCCTATATTAATTTGCTTTGCAAGGAGGACAAACAAGCCTATCTGTGTGGGGAATAGCCTTGCAGTCATTTAGATTTTGGTTTTCCTTAGTTTGCTGCTGCTTGGAATATTTCTTTTGAATGCAGCATCAGTTAAAAGTGAAAGACGATTCTCAGAGAGAGAAGTGCGTCCAAGTGGGTCCATGATCCATAGTGATCCAGGTGGTTAAAAATGTGCCAGCCCATACAACGTGCAAGTGGGATGCCGGTATTAAGTGGTGTCTTCTGCCGTCAGATACTGTCATAAATAAAGGTGGACACATTGTGCTCCTGGGCACACTGCCTGTGGCTCAGCAGGTGGTTGCTACACCTTTCAGCAGAGCTCCAGGCCTGGGTTGTGGGGCCTTTCATTGATGAGGAATGACTTTATTTCTCTTCTCATTAAATTGGATCTCACATGACCACTGAGCTGTGTGATGAAGCAAAGCCTGCCCGTTCCTTATCCCAGTTTCAGATCTATTTGAAAGAGGAAACTTTCTTATAGGAAAATAAAATATTTCTAAATTTAATTTTGTGTTTTCTTTCACCCAGCATATCTAGCCAGACAAACACTCCCAGACTTTTTCTTCTGCTCTTTTATCAAGGGAAGCATGCATCAAGTGAAGTGCACTAATCTTAAAGGTGTGACTCAATTAATTCTACATCTTTACACAGACTCGTGACCTGAGAACATGTCTAGCACACTGAAGGTGCCCGAGTGTCCTTTCCTGCTGAGTTGCCTCTGACAGCAACTTCTATTTTGACTTTTGTCACTGCAGATTCAGTCCAAACCAGTTTCTAAATATTCATCAAACATTCATCTCACATTTGCCTGTATCTCCACTCATGGCTTTAGAAAAATATTACCAAGCTTGTTCTTATTATTCAGTAACCAAACCCTACTTTCTTCCCTTATATGTCTTTTTTTTTCAGTTTTCTATGCATAAAACATGCCTCTGCAATTTTTAAAGGAAACTATTTTGAATTCAGAAAATTTTGAAAAGACTCCCAAGGGCAGGTAATAAGAGATGAGCAAAGTAAGGCTAAAGGAGGGTTAGCTCCTTGGAAGCCCATGAGTGTCCAGGCTGCCAGGGCCTCTGCCCTCGGATGTGCTGTGCCTTCAGCTCCCCCCACCCCTCACCATCCATGGTGCAGTCTGAAATACAAGGGAGCTACAGCTATCATGGAAATGTCTTATGATTCCCAGTGTGTCAGTGGCTGAATCCTATTATGTGGAATATTGATTTTAAAAGTTCATAATTTCTGCAGCCTCATGGCTAAAATGCAGCTTCATGTGGGTTCATCTACCTGGTCCCCAGACACTAGTCAATGCTTTTTATCTATTTTTTATTTTTTAAAAGATTTTATTTTTATTTAGTCTTGAGAGACACATAGAGAGAGAGGTAGAGACATAGAGAGAAGGAGAAGCAGGCTCCCTGCAGGAATCCTGATGCAAGATTCAATCCCAGGACCCTGGGATCATAACCTGAACCAAAGGCGGATGCTCAACCACTGAGCCACCCAGGTGCTCCAGTCAATGCCTTTGACAAAGCTCTATCATGAGTCTTTTTTTACATTTAAATTCAACTAGTCAACATATAATATATCATTATTTTCAGATGTAGGGTTCAATAATTCATCAGTTGCGTATAATACCCAGTGCTGATTGCACCAAATGCCCTCCTTAATGCCCATCACCCAGTTACCCCATCCCTCCAGCTACCTCCCCTCCAGCAACCCTCAGTTTGTTTCCCAGAGGTAAGAGTCTCTCATGGTTTGTCTCCCTCTCTGATGACTTCCCATTCAGTTTTTACCTTTCTTCCCCTATGGTCCTCTGCATAGTTTCTTATATTCCACATATGAGTGAAACCATATGATAATTGTCTTTCTCTGATCAACTTATTTCCTTCAGCATAATACCCTCCAGTTCCATCCACATCTATGTAAGTGGTAAGATTTCATCCTTTCTGATGGCTGAGTAATATTCCATTGTGTACATAGACCACATCTTCTTCCATAAGTCTTGAAACAAAGTCATGTAAGTTGTCTAGTTTGATAGTCCTTTTTAAGAACTGTTTGGGCTACTGTAATTTATATGCATTTCCACATACATATTAGAAATAGTTTATCAAATATCTTTAGAAACTCCCTAGAATTTGATTTGGGATTGCCTTGAGTCCATAGATCACTTCATGGTGTGTCGACATTTTGAAAATATTGGGCTTTCCAATCCAGTGACAAAATATTATCATTCATTTATATAGATCTTTAATTTCTCTCACCAATGATTTGTAGTGTTCAGTGTATAGGTCTTTAATATTGTCATTATATTTGTCCTTGTTTCATGATCTTCATGTAATTTTGAATAATTTAATTTCTTTTTCTTCCAAGGGTTCATTTGTTTATCTCTCTATATAATGTATTTTTGTATACAACATATTTATTTTGTGTGTTGAGTTTGTATACTACAACTATGCTAACATCATGTGTTAGTTCTGCTGGCTTTTATGCAAATTCTTTAGAATATTCTAGGTGATGAGTTCATGTCATCTCAGAATAAGGGCAATTTTACCTCCTCTTTTGCATTCTATATTTTAAAAATGTCTTTTCTCTGCATTACTCCTATGGATGAGGTCTTCAGTATAATATCTAATAAGCTGGTGAGAGCAGCCCTGCTTGACTTATTGTCAAACTTAGGGAGGATTTATTCTTCCATAATTCTGTATTATGTTAGCTAAATGGTATTTTTTTGTATATTTGTTTGCTTTTTGATTTTTGTAAATGATCTTTCTTAAGGTGAGATAGTTCACCTCTAATTATAATTTTCAGAGGGGTTTTTAAAATTACAGATAAGTGTTGGATCCTGGCCAATTTTTTTCTGCCTCTATGGAGAGTAATCTTCTATATTACTCTCATATAGAGAATTTAAATAATTGATTTTTAATTTGTAAATCATTTTCACATTCCTGGGGAAAATTTCACTTGGCCATGAGGTATTAAGCTTGTTATGTATTTCTGTATTTGTTTTGCTAAACAATAATATTTTGTAAAGGGATTTTGCACACATGTTCTTGAGAATTGTAGATTTATTTATATATATTTATCTATTCTATTTATATTATTTAGCTTGGAGTAATGGGCCTTATAAAATGATTTGTAAATGTTTTGTTCTTTTATTTTTTAAAATATTGAGTATTTTTTGTTATATATTTGATAGAATTCACCAGTAAGATCATCTGGGGCTGCTGTGTCTTTGTAAAAAGGTTTTTAGCTACAAATTCCATTTCTTTAATAGATACAGGGCTATTCAAAATGTTCTTCTCTTCTGTCAATCTTATTCTTATCTTTTGAGAAACATATTAACCTATTTAGGCATACCTATTTTTTGGCATAAATTTGTTCATAAGATTAACTCATATCCTCCTAATAGCTGTAGGATCTCTGATATCACCTTTTATTTCTGATGGTGATTGCTATGGACTGAATTGTGTTTTCCCAAAATTCCTATGTTGAAGCCGTACCCTCAATGTGACTGTACTTTGACATAGGGCCTATGTGTGCATAATCAAAGTTAAACAAAGCCATAAGGATGGGGCCCAAATCCCATAGAGCTGGCATCCTTGTAGGGGAGGCAGAGACACTGGAGATTTGCTGTCTGCGCTTGCCCAAAGGAAAGTCAGGAGAGCACATGATGAGGCGGTGGCCACCTGTAGGTCAGGAAGAGAAGGTCTCCTGACCCCAAGCCCGAAGGCATCTTGATTCTGGACTTGCAGCCTCCAGAACTGAGAGGAAATACACTTTTGTTGTCCAGGTCCTCCTGCCTGTGGTATTCTGTGATGGCAGTCAAACCCGGACAGGATAATGCTAATCTTTGTATTTGCTCTCTTTTCTTTCTTTTACTTTTTATTTTTTTAATGTTTATTTTTTATTTATTTATTTATTTATTTATTTATTTGAGACAGAGAGAGAGAGAGAGAGAGACAGGCAGAGACATAAGTAGAGGGAGAAGCAGGCTCTCTGTGGGTGATGTGGGACTCGATCCCAGGACTCTGGAATCAGGACCTGAGCCAAAGACAGGCATTTAATCACTGAGCCACTCAGGGGCCCCATTTGCTTTCCTTTCTTCCTTCTTTATTATAGCTAGAGTTTTAGTAATTAGATTCATGTATTCTAAGGTCCAACTTTTGGTTTTACTATTTTTCTCTACTGTTTCTCTTTCATTGTTTTGACTCTCTATTATGCCCTTCAATGTATGCATTTTGGTTAAACTTGCTCTTTTTCTTCTAGCTTCTCAGGTGGCAGCTCACGTCAATGACTATGAACCTTTTGTATTTAATACACTTTCTGAGATTGTTGGGCTTGTGTGTGTATTACTACATGTTTTCCATTTTAGCTGCTTGTTCATGTTTACTTTTTTCTTTTTATCCTGTCTTCTTTGAGAATAAGTGAGCTATTTTTAATATTATTTTTTATTTCCACTTTGGGACTATTTGCTAAATCTATTTCATGTGTTCATTTTTTTTAAATTTTTTATTTATTTATGATAGTCACACACAGAGAGAGAGAGAGAGGCAGAGACATAGGCAGAGGGAGAAGCAGGCTCCAGGCACCGGGAGCCCGATGTGGGATTTGATCCCGGGTCTCCAGGATCGCCTCCTGGGCCAAAGGCAGGCGCCAAACCGCTGCACCACCCAGGGATCCCCATGTGTTCATTTTTAATAATGGCTTTTAGGGTTTCAGTGTATATATTATCACTGGCTACTTCTAAATTATATTTTGCCATTTCAAATATAATGTGAGAGCCATATCCAACTTTCCTGCATTTCCTTCTTCCCTCAGACATGCTGATGCTCTCATGCACTTCCATATATGCTAGACACTTCAAGCTGACCATTACAAGTTTTCATTTAAAAGAATGGTTTGCGAAGTGCAGCCTGAGGTTCCCGGTGGTCCACAAGGTCCTTTTAGGATATCCATGAGACTGAAACTCTTTTCATAATTATAAACCAGGGCTTGCCCTTTTCACTCTCATTTCTCATAAGGAGAATTTTCCAGAGGCTGCATTATGTGTCATATTACAACATAATGAATGTGAAGGCAGTTCTGATACTTTAGCTGCCTTTTATTTAGTTAGACATTAAAAAGATCTTCAAAAATATAAGACAATGCCACCTTGCTCACTCATTATTTTTTTCTTTTGGAAAATGTAGTTATTTTTCATAAAATGATACTATTTCTGTTAATATAGCATAGGTTTATATTTATTACTTTAAAAATTAGTAAATAAATATTTTCATTAATGTGTATTAATACGTATGTCAACTGTGATTTTTAAGATGGCTAATACTGATAGATATATAATCCACATGACTAAGCTCCCTGAGGTTCTAAAGTTTTGAGACTGTAAAGGTGTCTTGAGACAAAAATACCTCAGAATTGTTTTTTAACTGTTAATTATACTTTATATATATATATATATAAAATATATTTTAAGATTTTATTTATTTATTCATGAGAGACACAGAGAGAGGCAGAGACACAGGCAGAGGGAGAAGCAGGCTCCTCGCAGAGAGCCCAATGGGGGACTCGATCCCCAAACCCAGGATCATGCCCTGAGCCAAAAGCAGACACTCAACCGCTGAGCCACCCAGGCATCCCACCTTAGATATATTTTTCAAAAATCTCTTATTTCCTCCTATGTTTACTATTTCTGAGCGTCTACATTCCTTTATGTAGATACAAGTTTCCATGTAGCATTATTTCCCTTCAACCCAAAGGAATGTCTCTAACATATCCTGTAGAGAAGGTGGGCTTGCAAAAACTTGTCTGTTCTTGTTTGGCTAAACATGTCTTCATTTTACCTTCAGGATGGAATGTTACCTGGATATGGGTTTCTGGGTTGGTGTCCCCCCCCTTGTAGTTTGTACATCCACTGTATCATGCTTCCTGGTCTTCTTTCAACTGCAGCTGAAAACAGTGATTTGAGAAGGTCAGTGTGAACTATGTGTCAAGAAAAGAAGGCAGTTGTAACGGGAGGATAGATAATAAGCATTGACTCCACGTTTAATTCAATGTGAAAACTGCCCTTTTTACCAATTCATGTTCCCATCAGCAGAAGCTAGGCCATCTCCACTTGAGTTGCATTATTAAGTTTATAATTTTCACCTAACCTTAAATCTTTAAAACCTTTGTTCAACAGTCCAAAGGAATTTTTAGTTAAATTAAAAATTCTACCTTAAGTCAATGGTATTACATGTTTTGGGGAAGAATATATAAAGAAGCAGTTGTGTGACCTTTCTCATTCCCTCCCCCCCAGGATTTATTCTGCTGAAGTGATATTAGTAAGCCTTCCTAGAAAATGACAATCCTTTATAGAATGTCACATTATTATTATAGAGTTGGCATTTGAACACAGGTATTTTCTTAGAAAATTTAAAGAGAACTAATCTTTTCTTCTTTGAATGCTGACAACTTTGAGCCTATTCTATGCAAACTCCAGAACTTTCAGAAGAAAAAGCACGAATCCATGTGCTGGAGGAGAAGAGGTGACACCTATCCATTCCTATTAAATACCAAGCAAAATTTATGAGAAGGTTTAGGAAAATGCATCCTATGAAAATAAAGGAATGCTTAATTATGTTTGTACATGTCTGGAGGAGCTCAAGACTCCCATTTCGAGGAAGCAGTGCATTTAAGGAGAGGCGGAAAACCTTTGGGTGAAGAGAAAAAAATATTAGGAAGGGTTTTTGGTCCACTTCGGCTCGGTGTTCTCGGATTTCCTGGTGACCACTGTCCTGCAGGTGTGGGTGCCCCTGGGAGGGTGGTGGCGGCACCTCCCGATGCGAGCCCTTTGCTCTCTGGGCAGATGTGATCCACGAGGGCACATACCTCCGACCCCTGCAGGGCTTCTTACCACCCAGGCACCCCACACTGCTCCCCAAGCCCTGCCTTCGCCGGGGACCTCAACACACTGGTGTGTCCAGCTCCGGCGCGGCCTTCAGGGCCCCACCTGCTTACCTGCCCCCCGTGGAACCATCCGCGGACCCTGGGTAGACATCGTCCTCTTCTCCCCATGGGGCAGCAGAACCATGGCTTTACTCCGGGTCAACCCTGTCTGGGTTGGTGGGTTGCTTGTCCGCACACCTCCTGGGCCCTGCACATAAGTAGAGGGAGCCTGGGCCCTGCACAGGGGTGGCTTTCAGACAGCGTGAGCCCCTAGTGCAGGTGGAACGTGGGGCTTACCTGGCAGGACTCAGGTGCTCAGAAGAACACACATCTGAATTGTCACACCCCACCCCGGTCTCCACCCAAATGACCAGCCTGTTAAGTGTATAGTGTTCCTGTTCCTCTCATGCTTTACACATTCGTGGTCCAGGGAGCAGGGCACACTTGTGTCACTATTCCCCATGGACGCCTCTTGGCTGGACAAGCTCCCTTGTCAGGAAGGGTGAGCCGCGGCTGGCTTCAGCCTCTTCTGTTGAAATAACCCTGTCCAGCTCTGTCCTCTCTATGCTGGGCTCCCAAAGATAGGAGAACATAAGCCCCAAGGGCCACCCAGATTTGTCTCCCTGAAAAATAAAGGTCTTGACCTTGTTTATTTTTATATCTCCAGTAGCATTCTAGCACACGGTAAATGCCCACAATGACCTGAGTGAACGTCCCTATCCAAAATGTCATTGAGCTTCTGCTGCTGTGGCAAGAACTCTGCCTGCAGGACAACACAGATGCTAATGTTTGAGATGGAGGAAAAAAATCCTTGACTTAAACTTTCAGAATGTTTCAACAGATTCCTGTTTGAATAACAGCCCAGGGGTGGGGGGAGTGGCATCGGGCCAACCCATAAAGGTGTGAGACTCCATAATCACCTGTCCTGGGCTGAGAACAATTCTTAATAGACCAGCCTTCTGTACCTCATCCGCATCCTCTCATTGGCTCGGTTGGCCTCTCTGTATTGTGTGCTCCTGCCTCGAATATAACAGTCCCAGTGATTATCATTTTGTTACTATTGATGTTGTACTTATTCTTGAAAGATCCTTTGGGATAACAAAAATAGATTATTTTTTCTTCTATTTTACCATGTATTTCTATAAGACAAGTCCACCCCACTGAGTACGTTGAAACAGATACAGATGAGCTTCCAACCACCAGACAAGTTATAGGCTGTGCTTCGACTCTGGCAGCTAACAGTATTTTAGTCTCTTCAGCACAAGAAACAGAACAGTTTTGCTTAATGTGGTTGCTGCTGTCACTGCTGTTTTTCTAAAGTTTGAGCACGGTTTGGTATTTCAGCGCCCTATTTTGGAATACATGAACCAAGAGGAGAGCAGAAGGAGATGCATTTTAAAATGACAGGAACACTGCGCAAAGTACACTGGCAATTTCGAATTCAAGTTATTCTGGGATGATATCAGTGGAGGGAGCCTCGATTCCCCTTTCCAACCATTGAACTTTCCACACAGTATCTGAGGTTCACCAAATGCCTCACTGATGTTTAATTGGAATAGTTCCTCCTGTCTCTGTCCTGGTTTACTCATCTCTTCTGGATTTTCAGAGCCTCAGGTGGAAGTTCCTGTTAGAAAATAAATTTCTCCATTAGTAACGTGTCTTCATTAGCAAGCAGCTGTGCTAAATGAACCTTGATATTTCAATTTTTCATCTAATTCTGTGCATATGATCTCAGCTGAATGCCATCCACCTAGTTCATTGCCACGAGCATAAGCTAATAACAAATCTCAGGTATGGAATTAAGTTAAACCCAAGAACATTAAATCTCAAAGGGAGAAATGAACTTCCTCTGAAGCTTCTCATACAAGGTCTGGGATCTTTGATGTCCAAATCGTTGATCACTACATCTCAGAAAGTGCTCTCACTGCATCCTCGACAGCTGTCACTTGGAGTCAAAATTCTTAAAGAACAGGGATCCCTGGGTGGCGCAGCGGTTTGGCACCTGCCTTTGGCCCAGGGCGCGATCCCGGAGACCCGGGATCGAATCCCACATCGGGCTCCCGGTGCATGGAGCCTGCTTCTCCCTCTACCTGTGTCTCTGCCTCTCTCTCTCTCTCTGTGACTATCATAAATAAAATAAAAATGAAAAAAATAAAATAATTAAAAAAAATTCTTAAAGAACATAATTGTAAAGTTAGCTTCAGAATCAGAAATCTCTGGATCACATTAGGGTCTCTCAGTCACACTGGCCCGATCCCAGAAATTGCCACGTGAAGTCATGAACACATTTTATAGCTGTCACACATTAAAAATAATCTCTTTTTTGGTAAGTCAAACAGGCTGCTGTATCAGAATGGGGATGATATCACATACTTGATAAAGTCATTCTCAGTAGATCACAAAGCATTTATAAAGTCCTTCTGCAGATTTTGAAAACTAGGATACATTGTTCCAGACAGCAACGTGGTTAAGCTGTTGGGAGAAATGCAGACTGAAAAGACTTCATGATAGTACAGTTTAACTCTTTTGATTGACAAGTTTTAAAACCACAAGTGTTGGAGAATAAGGCTCCGTGGCCAGCCCTCAGGCAGCCTTATGGGTTCTGAGGCTTCCCTAGGAGACCTGCTTCCTGGCAAGTAGTGAGGGCACACCTGGGAAAAGAAAGATGCTAGGATGCAAACCAGCATCCTCCTGAACTCAGAAAACTTTGCATTTACCCAAAGCTAGTTGGAAACTTGGAGTGTGGGCAGCCCGGGTGGCTCAGCGGTTTAGTGCCGCCTTCAGCCCAGGGTGTGATACTGGAGACCCGGGATGGAGTCCCACGTCGGGCTCCCTGTGTGGAGCCTGCTTCTCCCTCTGCCTGTGTTTCTGCACCCCCCCCTCCCGTGAATGAATAATAAAATCTTAAAAAAAAAAAAGAAACTTGGAGCATATGTATGAACAGAACTCCTTTACTATTACTATTTTTTAAAAAGATTTATTTATTTGAGAGAGAGAAAGAAAGAGAGAGCATGAGAGGGGAGGCAGGGGCAGAGGGAGAGGGAGAGAAAGAATCCCCAAGCAGACTCCCTGCTGAGTGTGGAGCCCAACACAGGGCTCAATCCCATGACCCTGAGATCATGATCTGAGCCAGATCAAGAGTCGGATGCTCAACCGACTGAGCCACCCAGGCGCCCCTACTGTTTTTTAAATCATTCTTCACTCCAAGTCTCAGAAGAGAAAAAGAGCCTTTGGAACAATTGCCTGAGACTTAGCCCACCTTGCGTGATCCTCAGGGATAGATAATCCTGACTAAGCTTTTATCATCCCAATGTCCAGGCTGGTCACAGAACAAGAAAGTTGAAATTTCTGGGGATATGTCTGAGATGTGGGAATACTGTATCCCAGCAAGGATTTTAGCTACATGAATTCCTGCACACAAATTCTCTATGATGTCTACCCAAGGACCAAAAGTACAATAGCAACAGTTAATCTTCATTGTCACAGGTGCTCCACAGGAGGGAGGTGGGTGATCTCCATGGTAACTGAGCCTCAAGCTTGGAGACTTCCGGGGTTGGATGCAATCATGTTCTTGGCTCCTGTGCATTCCAGCCCAGTGCAGAATGGGCTCAGTTGACAAACTAATAAGAAAGTATTGCTTTTCAAAAACATGTTTTTCCTGGAATGTAATTTAGCCTCTGGTAGACAATAGGCTTAAACTATTCAAAAAGATGAGGATCCTCTCAAAGAAGGTCCCTGAGGATGCTCATGGCTCCCAATGACCACAATGAAAACAGAGCTTCAGAAGCAAAATCAAAACATTGGGGATTTTTGTTCAAGCTGATCAGACACTGCTGCGACCTCCTCTAGGCTAAAGTCTAGATGAAAAAATGTAGGTCAGAGCCACTGTCCAGGCACAACAGATGAAATGAGGCTTGCTGACCTCATTATTTCTAACAAATGAGTGGGGACACCAGTCCAGACAGAGCAGCAGCAGGCACACCATCATTTGTTTTCACATCTATCAACAGATATATCAGGTGCAGCTGTCTCTAGAAATGCCAGGAAGGGAGGAACACCTGGACACCGGTGTCACTGGGATGGGAGTAAGGTTCACAGCATGGCCCAGACTAGAACCAGTAGCCTTCAGGCAGCAGAGGAAGCTGCATAGGAGCAGCCAATGTCTGTGCAGGAGCGAATCTCCCCACGCAGGTATCCTGTGCCTCACAGCAAGCTGGGACAGTGCTTGTAACCCAGCACCCCAACATGAACACCTGTAGCTACAGTGAGCCTTTTAAATTCCACGTGGGCCACTGGTTCTCAGGCTAGTTCTGTTCTTCTGTTACAGCTGCCTAAATATTTCACTCCAGACTCCTTCCCTGCAGGCCCGGTGCACGATGCAATTGGCTAGTTCCTCTGTTTGATACCAATTTAGTAGTATCACTTTCCTTATCCGAAGCCCATGTTGGCTCTCTACTTCTTCTCACAAAAAAAGAAGTGCTGCTTTCTCCACCCAGGCAGAGGCCAAGGATACATGAGTGTTGGCAAGAACTCAGCCATCCCTTGCATGTGGTCATCTTGAAACTCCAACCTGGTCTCCTGCAGATGAGAGAGGGACCCATAAGGAATAAATCATCCACACACACCCTGCTTCTTATGCCTGGTTATGCAGAAGGGCACAACGAGATAGCATAGAATGAAAAGAACAAAATGTATAACTTACTTGATAATATGAAAAGCTATCCACTATCAGAGACATAGCCATGAAGATTATAGAAGTAAGAAAACTATTTCTGTTAACCTTTGAAAATTATTTTGATATGTTTGTGTCCCTGTACACCTGTGTGTGGATATGTGTGTGCCCGTGATCTAATTCATCACTCATCCCAGAGCACTCAGGGTGCATAAAGACCCAAGCTCACACTGGGTTAGGAGCAGAGATAAGGGGATGTGGCCCCTGAAAAGGGTGGACAGAGAGTTTCCCTGGCAGCTTCACAATCTTTTGCTGTAGTCAAAACAACACAACTCTTGCTGGAACATTCTTCATCCCTTGGATGGCAAAGGCCATTCTGGGGTCAGACTTTGATGTGTTGTTCTGGGAGTGGGGATGGATTATTATCCACCCTGTGAATCTTGAGTTCCACTTCTGGAAGGGTGGGTAGGGACTATTCATCATAGGCTTGAGGTGGTGCCCTTTCCTTGGAGCCATGAGCCTGTGAAGAGGAGGAAACTCAGTGTAAGGAATTTGAGTTTACCCTGGCCCACCTGGGGAGCCTTGGGTAGGTTTCTGTTATAGGCTTAAAGAAAGAGAAGTCAAAGCAGATGAGGCCTCCCCACTTTTACCTGTGAGGAGGAGTGATCTCCCACCCAGGCTCCAGCCCTGTGGGGGAGTTGTGGTTGGGGGAGTGAGGGGAAATCAGTGGAGGAGTGGGAGGATGAGATCAGGTAGGGAACAGCGAGGAGCATGGGGAGGGCCAGGAATGGACCTGGTGGGGAGAGAATGGTTAGAGGATGGTGAGGTGGAGAGGTAAGGGGTAAGGATAGGCTGGAAGGGACTGGGAGAGAGCAAGTGAGCCTAGAAGCAAATGGGCTGTGAAATAAATTCTGTCCTCTTTCCATTTATGACCTGGAAAGATTGGTTTCTGGAAAAAGGAGAAGAGGATGCTTAGATTATGCATCTATTGAACAGTGTAGGCTTTCTAGAAGGGCCACTAAGGCCATTTTCAGCCTGAGTTCACTGTATGTATTTAGCCTCCACTGCTCTCCTACACATACCCGATTCCAGCTGATGTTAAACACTGGTGATTTGTATTGAGATGATGAAAATCCCAAACAGACAATACCAAATGCTATCTAGGATGTGAAGCATCGTGAATGCTCATGTACTGATGGTGGGAATGCAAAATAGCACAGCCACTTTGAAAGACCGCTTGGTGGTTTCTTATAAAACGAAACATACTTTTACCTTATGATCCAGCAATGTCATCCTTGGGTTTTACCCAAGTGAGTCGCAATCGTACATTCATACAAACACCCACACGCAGATGTTTATAACAGGTTTATTCATAAATGCCCCAAACTGGGACAATCAAGATGTCCTTCAGTAGGTGTATGGATAAACTAACGGTGGTTCATCCAGACAATGGAATATTACTCTTCACTTAAAAGAAATGAGCTATCAAGCCATGAAAAGACATGGAAGAAACTCAAATGCATATGACTCAGTGAAAGACGCCCATCTGAAAAAGCTACATACTATTTGATCCCAACTGTATGGTATTCTGGAAAAGGCAGTAAAAAGATCAGTGGTTGTAAGGGATTAGGTGCGGGGAAGAATGATTAAGCAGAGCATAGAGGACTTTTGGGGACATGAGATTATTCTGCATGATATTATAATGATGGGCACATGCCAATACACATTTGTTAAAACCCATAGAATGTCCAACACCAAAAGTGAATCCTAATGTAACCTATGGACTCTAGATGACAAGATGTGTCCATGTAAGTTCATCAATGGTCACAAATGTAACTACTCTGGTGGGGAATGTTGATAATAAGGGAGGCTACGCATGTGTGAGGACAGGGAGATATTCTCTACTAACACTCACTTAAGGAAAGATCTAGCAAGCTTCTTTATACTAAACTGTGACTGATAAGCCATGCCATGGTCTGCCATAGAAGGGGCATTCCCAAAAAAGGAAAATGAAGAACCATAAGCTTTTAGTTTGAAAAATAATAATAAATAAATAAAATGGGACCCATACATGTTAGGGAGAACAGGAAGCTATTTTATAAAGATAGTGAATTTCCAAGTAGAATTGAAGATGTGCTACACAAAATATTATTTTTCTAAAAAATGAGTATGTAATGGCACATGCTACAAAGTTCATGAGACATTTACAGATGAAACATGAGGGTTCAAATATGAATTTCAGTTTTTCTGACATCCCTACTATTTACTCCAGTATCTCTTTCAGCCCTGAGATTTGGGTCTAGAAAACTTTGAGAATTTTATCTTAAGACAGAGAAATGGTTCTCATGCAGAAACTGACTAGAAGCAGGGCAAGTGTTTATTTTTTAAATAGGTGGATGAAAGCTGAGTTTCTGGGTGATGCAGTAGTCACTTCACCTCATTAGTAGCCAACTGTGCTCCCAGGGGTACAGGGAAATACGCTGGAGTCACCGTGCCCTGGAAAGATCATGAGGGGGAAGTGCCAAGGAGGGAAAGTCTTCATTTCTCCAAAGACATGGAAGACAAAGAAAGTCTTCCATCCCTCCAAGACATGAAGGACTGCTCTCCAGAAGCACTATGTTTTAGGGTTCAAGACGTTTCCTTATGGCTGATACACTCTAATGATAATCCTGCTGCAAGGAAACAGGTGTTCCAAAGGGAAGTCTTGAGTAATGATGGCAGCTTGGAAAGTCTGCAGTATTATATCCATTATTTCTGCTCAAAATGAGGCTGAGAAGTCTTAAATAACACACAATAGCTGAAAACAGAAAACAGGAGGACCGTGGTTCACTTCCAGCAGTGTCTGCAGCAAACGCCCGGATGAACCATAAATTCACCTGGGGCAGAAGAAAGCTTCACTCTCCCACACGTTGCTCCTCTCATCTGGCCTTCTGGGAAACGTGCTGAGAGGAGACAGAGGTCCGAAAGTTTGGGCAACCTTCTCGCACCTGCTTTTTGCAACGTGAGCACGCTGGTTTCCTTTATCCCTCGCCCCTAGAACAAAGGTTACCTGTGGGGTCCTTATGACACCTGTGCTGCCATCCCAGTGGGTCAAGGGCACCCCTCTCCTGAGAAGGGATTCGGGCAGTGAGGTGCTGAAAGGTGGTGGGCTTACACTCTAGCTTTGAATTGTCTTCACTCCCTGAATTATCTTTCTTTCTTTAAACCTGTAACATTCTTCCTGATTCTCTGACCCATCAGGAAGCTGGTTACTACAAAAATGTGGCTGCCTAAGGATGAGAGGAAAGAAGGCACCGATTTCTCTCTCCTTAAGACCCAGGGTCACTTGGGATCACTGATTTCTCTCTCCTGAGGACCCAGGATCACTTTGCTCCATCCCTGACCCAGCCTTTGCTGAAATGAATATAGACTCCACCTCGGACACAGCATTTTGCTAAGAAGGATGCAATGGTCTGTAGGCCCCATGGTGTCTTTTGGTTGCGGATTCAGAGACACATAGAAGCGTGAAGGTCAGTAGCCCCCAGGGGTCTGGGTGGCATGTCGGAGCAGATGGTGGCATCCACAAGAGGGTTTCCACCCCTCTGCCTGGGTGCTGGGGAGCATGAGAAGTGTAGAGAAAGCCAGACTCAAGGGTGACAGAGTTGTCTCCATCCTTCTTCCCCTAGCAACCCTATGCCTGACTTGCAGTTATGGGAAGCAGGGACCGGCTGTGACCTGAGGCCTTAGCCCAGGGGGGAAGGGCAGTGTGGGAATTCAGAACACCTGCTCCTCTTCTTCCAGGTGACTGGTAACCTGTGCAGATGTCTGTTCAGCAAGAGTGTCTGCATGTTAGCAGGGGGAGGGAGGGCTTCCAACAGCTGATACATCTGAACCCAATAAGATGTGTTTCAGGGATTCCCAACTATGGGACAACTCCATCCTCTGTGGGAAGAGGAAGCGAGGGGGCTGGAAGGGAAAGCACAAAGCTCAGAGTGGATTGAGTAACTGACTGCAGACTTTATTCGTGTAGCTGCTCACAAATAGGATGAATTTATCGTAGAGCCTCAGGATGTTCAAATATTCTCAGAGAAGTGCTGGAGAGAGGCCATGAGAGCAGTGGTTCTGGGATCAACAAAGGTAGGAAAGAAGGCATCGTTTTCTCTTAGGACCCAGGGGGACATTATACATGGGGTTAGGGATTGAGGGTTTGATAGCTAATAGACGACTCCCTTTCCTAAGGCCTGCCGCATGGGGGGAAATAAATAAACTTTAACATTTCATTGTAACAAAAAAATCATAGCACCTGGGATTTTTATAAAGTTTTATCATTCAGGTAGTAATTCTGTGTGGTAAGTAAAGCTGAAACATATCCTCCTGCTAGAGTAAAGATACAGAAAGGACACAAAAAATCACAGTGAGCAGAGCAGTAAGCTGTGGGGGGGGGTACAAAGGGACAGCCCGTTCGAGACACTGGGACACGTGGTGGGCACAGGAGTCGGGGGCGGGCATCTTCAGGCCAGACAGAGCGGAGGGGGTGGGCTACAGGGGAGAACCCCAGAGAGATCTTCACGCTGAGATTCTGCAAGAATAGCATTAGACATAAACGTCTCTTATTTGTAACTTTTCTGTTCTTTATGCATATGTATGTCATAGGAAATATATGATTTATAAAAATATTTATGTTTTAGTTTCAGAAATAGGCTAAGGATTGAATTAAAACTTATATAAAACAATACTAGTGAGAATGATGCATCAAAATATAAAATAAATCTCAGATATGATTTAATAAAAGCACTATAATCATTGTGATATTAAATTGGCCAAGCCCCAGGCTAAGGGCTTAACATTATTATCCCATTTAATGTTTAATACATTATTTTGGGCAGAAATTGTCACTCTGTATTCTACAGCTAGGGCTATTTTAAAAGGTAGAAAATAATATCAAAGATGTTAAAACAAAGAAAGTTTGAAAAATAAGTGTGAATTGAAAATAAGATTAGAAGAGAAAGGGGCACCTGAGTGGCTCAGTGGTTGAGCATCTGCCTTTGGTTCAGGTCATGATCCCCGGGTCCTGGGATGGAGTCTCACATCCGACTCCCTGCAGAGATCCCACTTCTCCCTCTGACTATGTCTCTGCCTCTCTGTGTCTCTCATGATTCAAAGACAAAATATATTTATCACTGGTTATTTAAAAAAAAAAACACTTGTTAATTTAAAATAAAAAAAATTAAAGCATGGATTAAATTTGTAATATTATAGTAAACAGCTATGTACATCTCTATACTAACAGAATTAAGATATTCAATGAATGAATGAATGGCATTATGAATATATGATTCTCTGATAAAAAATATTGCCATATATAGCTCAAAAGCAGAGAACTTTAACATACCAGCAGTCATGAAAGAATTCTTGAAAATTGGCAAAGAATTCATTCAAAAACGTCCTAAGAACTTTCTCTTCTAAATGGTAGGTAGTAAATAGTGACAAACTACCGCCCCCTACCGCAAAAACCAGAGAAAAGGCGGACTCGTTAAGAAGTCAATTTTAAAGATGAAAGGGTCAGAGCGAGGACTAGCTAATAAGTTAACACTCTGTGGAGAAGCACTTCCATTCAGTGGCTGAGATACTGGACATTATCTTCCTGGGGGCATTTGACAATTCTTGGAGGAAATAATCATGGGACTTGGCTCAGAGCCCTGGACTCTACCAGAGAAAGAAACTAGCAGAGTTGGCCTGGCTGCTTGGGCTGCTGGGACAGAGGTGGAGGGGACCTCTTGTGCCACGGTTTTCCCAGCGGGGGGCATTTGCTGAGCCTTGGGCTGGCAAGGGAAGGTAGGGAGCGGGGCTGCATTGTCTCCATCTCCTGGAGACCAAGTCCTTCTGGTGGGAGGGGCCTGCAGTAAACACAGCAGCAGACTCACCCTACAGGTAGTAGAAAGCAGATGTGGACTATTACTAAAGTTGCTACCACTGGGACCACCTTCAGCTCCTGATTGAATTGAGGGCAGCCCCTTATTATAGCTGCATAACAGGAGAGGAAATCATCTTCTCTAGGAAAAAGCAAAACAAAATATAACAGATAAATCCTGGACTCTACAGTCTTTTTATACAGAACTAAAGACATACAGGGAGGTCACCAAACATCCCATATTGTTATTAATTATGATTAATTCCCCTCAAATAGAGCTGTGGATTCCAAATCACAGTGGGATTTGTCAGTGTTGCTATTTTTATTTTTGTTGTTAAACTCTCAGGTCCACTCTATGTTTTCTGTGGAGATGCAAAGGATCTAGAGTACAAAATCACCTTGACTGGGAACCATTAGGTTCCAAGTCCTATGACACAGCAATAAAGACTGTTTGATTAAATTCAGCATTGTTTGTGATTTTTAAAAATCTAGCAAATAAAGTAGAAATAAAAATGAAATTCTGTTACCTGAGAAAAGTCAGCTATAAGAGCCCGACAGCAAATGGAGTACTTTTTGGAGATACTTATTAGCCATTACATTAAGCAGAGACACAAGTCAAAGACACCTCCTATCGCCTTAACATCCAATGGATGTTCAGCACACACGCAGTAATGCATGGGAGGCTCTTTTCAATGCAAGGAGATGGGAGGTAGAAAGTACAAGTGTTATGGAGTCTGCAAAAAAGGAAAGAAACTTTTACTATGGTTATGATAGTCTACATAGAAAATCTATTGGGAAGGTACTATATTAATCAGATTAGAATAAATTATGCTGAAGAATGGCCAAATCTCTGAACTTTGACACCAAAGGCTTCCTTCTTGCTGATTCAGTGTCCATTGTAAGTAAGTCTGACTTTGTCTCCTGGTCAATTACCCTGGGACCCATTTTTTTACCAACATTCCAAGCTGGAGAAAGCACTCTCCAATAGCTGCCATGTGTAACATGAGACATCCTTGGTTGCTGAGTTTGTTATAGGATCATGGGGAAAGGGCTATTGGCTCTTAATGCTTCCATCTAGAAATGACAGACTTCCTTTTTGTTCATACCTCATTGGTCAAATCAAGACGTGTATCTACCTCTAACTTTCAGGTGGGGTTATTTAATCCTTCCAAGTGGCTGGAGGAGAAAATGGGAGTATGAGCAAGAAGCAGAAAAGTCTATTGCAGTCACCAAGGAAAAAGAAAATTTAAAAAATATATAGAAATAACATATGGAAAAAATTGTGAAATGTGATTTTTTAGAAAGTGAAAGAAGAGTAATAAGATGAGAGATATGAGAATAATCAAAATAAGACATTAATTTTATCTGATATAATGTATGTGTAATAATGTAATGTGTAATAAATTCCTAGGAAAAAAAGTAGCTTTGAGAAAAGTGATATCCAAGTGGGGAAATATTCTGAATGCATTTGAGATAGACTAAAAACCTAGAGGTTAAAGCAGCACTTAAAATGTTAAAAAAAAGGGGGGGGATGCCTGAGTGGCTCAGTTGGTGAAGCATTTGCCTTCAGTTCAGGTCATGATCTCAGAATCCTGGGATCGAGTCCTCCAACAGGCTCCCGGCTCAGAGGGTAGTTTGCTTCTCCCTTTCCTTCTACTCCTTGCCCTGCTTATGCTTGCTCTTTCTCTCTCTGTCAAGTAAATAAATAAAATACTTTAAAAAATATATAAAATATCTTTATGACCTTGTGATATGAGATAATTTTATACAAACAATAAAAGGCATGAACTGTAAAGGAAAACTTGCATTAAAATGTAGAAAATGACTTCTATATGACATGAAACCCTTAGCGAAAATCAAACAAAGATTAGAAGAATATATTTATAATGCTTATTACAAAGGATTCACATTCAGAATATATATAGATATTTTACAAATTAATAAAAGAAAACAAAGCTTCTTTTGCCACTTTTTTAGTGGCAAAGGACCTGAAAAAAATCAAAACAGAACACAAATGCATTAATAAACATATGAAATGATTCTCAACTTCATTAATAGAGAAAACAAGTTTAAAAATACAGCTAAAGTTTATTTTTTATTTTTATTTTTTTGTATATTTTTTAAATTAGAGATCAATTCGATTTGCCTACATATAGTATAACAATCAGTGGTCATCCCATCAAGTGCCCGCTCAGTGCCTGTCACCCAGTCACCCATCCCACTACCTACCTCCCCTTCCACTACCCCTTGTTCATTTCCCAGAGTTAAGAGTCTCTCATGGTTAGTCATCCTCTCTGATTTTTCCCACTCATTTTTTCTCCTTTCCCCTATAATCCCTTTTACTATTTTTTATATTCCCTATATGAGTGAAACCATCTAATGATCGTCCTTCTCTGATTGACCTACTTCACTCAGCATAATACCCTTCAGTTCCATCCACATCAAAGCAAATGGTGGGTATCTGTCCTCCCTGATGGCTGAGGAATATTCCAGTGTATGTATAGACCACATCTTTATTCATTCATCTTTCGAAGGACACCGAGGCTCCTTCCACAGTTTGGCCACTGTGGAGATTTCTGCTGTGAATCATTGGGGTGCAGGTGTCTTGGTCTTTCACTGCATCTGTATCTTTGGGGTAAATCCCCAGCAGTGCAATTGCTGGGTCGTAGGGCAGGTCTATTTTTAACTCTTTGAGGAACCTCCACACAGTTTTCCAGAGTGGCTGCACCAGTTCACATTCCCACCAACAGTGCAGGAGGGTTCCCCTTTCTCCGCATCCTCTCCAACATTTGTGGTTTTCTGTCTTGTTAATTTTCCCCATTCTCACTGGTGTGAGGTGGTATCTCATTGTGGTTTTGATTTGTATTTCCCTGATGGCAAGTGATGTGGAGCATTTTCTTATGTGCTTCTTGGCCGTGTCTATGTCTTCCTCTGTGAGATTTCTGTTCATGTCTTTTGTCCATTTCATGATTGGATTGTTTGTTTCTTTGCTGTTGTGTTTAATAAGTTCTTAATAGACCTTGGATACTAGCCCTTTATTTGATAGGTTATTTGAAAATTTCTTCTCCCATTCTGTAGGCTGTCGTTTAGTTTTGTTGACTGTTTCTTTTGCTGTGCAGAAGCTTTTTAACCTGATTAAGTTCCAATAGTTCATTTTTGCTTTTGTTTCCCTTGCCATCATAGATGTATCTTGCAAGAACTTGCTGTGGCCAAGTTCAAAAAGGGTGTTGCCTGTGTTCTCCTCTAGGATTTTGATGGATTCTGTTCTCATGTTTAGATCTTTCATGCATTTTAAGTTTATCTTTGTGTATGGTATAAGAGAATGGTCTAGTTTCATTCTTCTGCATGTGGATATCCAATTTTCCCAGCACCATTTATTGAATAGACTTTTTTTTCCCAGTGGATAGTCTTTCCTGCTTTGTCGAATATTAGTTGACCATAGAGTTAAGGGCCCATTTCTGGGTTCTCTATTCTGTTCCATTGATCTATGTATCTGCTTTTGTGCCAGTACCACATTGTCTTGATGATCACAGCTTTTTTTAAAAATACATTTATTTTTTTATTGGTGTTCAATTTATCAACATACAGAATAACACCCAGTGCTCATCCCGTCAAGTGCCCCCCTCAGTGCCCATCACCCAGTCACCCCCACCCCCCGCCCTCCTCCCCTTCCACCACTCCTAGTTCGTTTCCCAGAGTTAGGAGTCTTTATGTTCTGTCTCCCTTTCTGATATTTCCTACCCATTTCTTCTCCCTTCCCTTCTATTCCCTTTCACTATTATTTATATTCCCCAAATGAATGAGAACATATAATGTTTGTCCTTCTCTGATTGACTTACTTCACTCAGCATAATACCCACCAGTTCCATCCACATTGAAGCAAATGGTGGGTATTTGTCATTTCTAATGGCTGAGGAATATTCCATTGTATACATAGACCACATTTTCTTGATCCATTCATCTTTCGATGGACACTGAGGCTCCTTCCACAGTTTGGCTATTGTGGACATTGCTGCTAGAAACATCAGGGTGCAGGTGTCCTGGCGTTTCATTGCATCTGAATCTTTGGGGGTAAATCCCCAACAGTGCAATTGCTGGGTCTTAGGGCAAGTCTATTTTTAACTCTGAGGAACCTCCACACGGTTTTCCAGAGTGGCTGCACCAGTTCACATTCCCACCAACAGTGTATGAGGGTTCCCTTTTCTCTGCATCCTCTCCAACATTTGTGGTTTCCTGTCTTGTTAATTTTCCCCATTCTCATTGGTGGATCACAGCTTTGTAGTACAACTTGAAATTTGGCATAGTGATGCCCCTGGCTCTGGTTTTCTTTTTCAATATTCCCCGGGCTATTCGGGGTCTTTTCTGATTCCACACAAGTCTTAAGATGATTTGTTCCAACTCTGAAGAAAGTTCATGGTTTTTGGATAGGGATTGCATTAAATATGTAAATTGCCCTGGGTAGCATTGACATTTTCACAATATTAATTCTTCCAATCCATGAGAATGGAATATTTTTCCATCTCTTTGTGTCTTCCTCAATTTCTTTCAGAAGCGTTCTGTGGTTTTTTAGGTTATAGATCCTTTACCTCTTTGGTTAGGTTTATTCCTAGGTATCTCATGTTTTTGGGTGCAATTGTAAATGGTATTAACTCCTTAATTTCTCTTTCTTCAGTCTCATTGTTAGTGTATAGAAATAGCCCTGATTTCTGGACATTGATTTTGTATCCTGCCACACTGCCAAATTTCTGTATGAGTTCTAGCAATCTTGGGGTGGAGTTTTTTGGATTTTCTATGTACAGTATCATGTCATCTGCAAAGAGGGAGAATTTGACTTCTTCTTTGCCAATTTGAATGCCTTTTATTTCTTTTTGTTGCTTTATTGCTGAGGCTAGGACTTCTAGTACTATGTTGAATAGCAGTGGTGGGAGTGGACATCCCTGTCTTGTTCCTGATCTTAGGGGAAAGGCTCCCAGTGTTTCCCCATTGAGAATGATATTTGCTGTGGGCTTTTAGTAGATAGTTTTTAAGATGCTGAGGAATGTTCCCTCTATCCCTACACTCTGAAGAGTTTTGATCAGGAATGGATGCTGTATTTTGTCAAATGCTTTCTCTGCATCTATTGAGAGGATCAGATAGTTCTTGTTTTTTCTCTTGTTGATGTGATCTATCACGTGATTGTTTTATGAGTGTTGAACCAGCCTTGCATCCCAGGGATGTATCCCACTTGGTCATGGTGAATAATCTTCTTAATGTACTGTTGGATCATATTGGCTAGTATCTTGTTGGGAATTTTGCATCTGTGTCCATCAGGGATATTGGTTTATAATTCTCCTTTTTGGTGGGGTCTTTGGTTTTGGAGTCAAGGTGATGCTGGCCTTATAGAACGAGTTTCGAAGTATTCTATCCCTTTCTATCTTTTGGAAGAGCTTTAGTAGAATAGGTATTATTTCTTCTTTAAACATTTGATAGAATTCCCCTGGGAAGCCATCTGGCCCTGGACTTTTGTGTCTTGGGAGGTTTTTGATGACTGCTTCAATTTCCTCCCTGGTTATTGGCCTGTTCGGGTTTTCTATTTCTTCCTGTTCCAGTTTTGGTAGAAATAGAGAAATGTGTCCATTTCTTCTAGATTGCCTAATTTATTGGCGTATAGCTGTTCATAACATGTTTTTAAAATCGTTTGTATTTCCTTGGTATTGGTTGTGATCTCTCTGCTTTCATTCATGGTTTATTAATTTGAGTCTTTTCTCTTTTCTTTTTAATGAGGCTGGCTAATGGTTTATCTATCTTGTTAATTCTTTCAAAGAACCAACTCCTGGTTTTGTTGATCTGTTCTACAGTTCTTCTGGTTCTATTTCATTGAGTTCTGCTCAAATCTTTATTATGTCTCTTCTTCTGCTTGATGTAGGCTTTACTTGTTGTTCTTTCTCCAGTTCCTTTAGGTCAAGTTTAGCTTGTGTATTTGAATTTTCTCCATTTTTTTTGAGGGATGCTTGTATTGCAATATATTTCCCTGTTAGGACTGCTTTTGCTCTATCCTAAAGATTTTGAATGGTTGTATCTTCATTTTCATTAGTTTCCAGGAATCTTTTTAATTATTCTCTCATTTCCTGGTTGACCCATTCATCTTTTAGCAGGATGCTTTTTAACCTCCACCTCTTTGAGTTTCTTCCAAATTTCTTCTTGTGATTGAGTTCTAGTTTCAAAGCATTGTGGTCTGAAAATATGCAGGAGACAATCCCAATCTTTTGGTATCAGTTGAGACCTGATTTGTGAGCCAGTATGTGGTATATTCTGGAGAAAGTTCCATGTGCACTTGAGAAGAATGTGTATTTAGTTGCGTTTGGATGTAAAGTTCTGTAAATATCTTTGAAATCCATCTGGTCCAGTGTATCATTTAAAGCTCTTGTTTCTTAGGTGATGTTGTGCTTAGAATATCTGTCATTTGCATAAAGTGCCATGTTGAAGTCTCCTACTATTAGTGTATTATTATCTAAGTATGTATTTATTTTGGTTATTGATTGATATACTTGACAGCTCCCAAAATAGGGACATAAATATTCATATAGTTAGGTCCTCTTGTTGGATAGATACTTTAAGTATGATATAGTGTCCCTCTTCATCTCTTACTACAGTCTTTGGGGTAAACTTTAATTTATCTTATATGAGGATTGCTACCCCAGCTTTCTATTGAGGACCATTTGAATGGTAAATGATTCTCCATCCCTTCATTTTCAGGCTGGAGGTGTCCTTAGGTCTAAAATGAGTCTCTTGTAGATAGTAAATAGATGGGTATTGCTTTTTTATCCAATCTGAACCCCTGCGTCTTTTGATGGGATCATTAAGCCCATTCACAGAGTTACTATTGAAAGATATGAATTTGGGATCCCTGGGTGGCGCAGCGCTTTGGCGCCTGCCTTTGGCCCAGGGTGCGATCCTGGAGACCCAGGATCAAATCCCACGTCCGGCTCCCGGTGCATGGAGCCTGCTTCTCCGTCTGCCTGTGTCTCTGCCTGTCTCTCTCTCTCTCTCTGTGTGACTATCATAAATAAATAAAAAAAAGAAAGATATGAATTTGGTGTCATCCTAATACCTATTCAGTCTGTTTTTGTGGATTATTTCTTTGGTCTTCCTCTTTCTTTTACAGAGTCCCCCTTAATATTTCTTGCAGATCTGGTTTAGTGGTCATATATTCTTTCAGTTTCTGCCTATCTTGGAAGCTCTTTATCCCTCCTTCTATTCTGAATGAGAGCCTTGCTGGATAGAGTATTCTTGGCTGCATGTTCTTCTCATTTAGGACCCTGAATATATCCTGCCAGCCCTTTCTGGCCTGCCAGGTCTCTGTGGAGAGGTCTGCTGTTAATCTGATATTTCTCCCCATATAAGTTAGGGATCTCTTGTCTCTTGCTGCTTTAAGGATTTTCTCCCTATCTTTGGAACTTGCAAGTTTCACTATTAAATATTGAGGTGTTGAATGGTTTTTATTGATTCTTTTGCGGGGGCGGGGGACCTCTCTATCTCCTGGATCTGAATGCCTGTTTCCCTCCCTAAATTAGGGAAGTTCTTAGTTCTTAGTTCAAATATGCTTTCTGGCCCTTTGGCCCTCTCAGCATTCTCTGGAACCCCAATTATTAATAGATTCTTCCTTCTGAGCCTATCATTTATTTCCTTAACCTTTTCTCATGGTCTATTAATTGTTTTTCTCTTTTTTTCCTCAGTTTCCTTCCTTGCCATCAACTTGTCTTCTATATCATTCACTTTTTTTTTCCACTTCATTAACCCTCGTCATTAGGACCTCCAGTTTGGATTGCATCTCATTTAATTGATTTTTAATTACAGCCTGATTAGATCTAAATTCTGCAGTCGTGAAGTCTCTTGAATCCTTTATGCTTTTTTCCAGAGCCACCAATAGCTTTCTAATTGTGCTTCTGAATTGGCTTTCTGACATTGAATTGTAATCCATATTCTGTAGCTCTGTGGCAGAGAATACTGTTTCTGATTCTTTCTTTTGTGGTGCCTTCTTCCTTCTAGTCATTTTGCTCAGTGTAGAGTGGCTGTATGAGTGGGCTGAGTCAAAAATATCAACCACAACTTAAGTAAATCTCACCCTAGATGATTCTGACTTAGTTCAGAGACCAGAAAATGAAAACAAAAGACCACTAAAGTGAAAAACAAATTTTAAAACAAAGTAGTAAAAAAATAAAAGGCCAAGCATCCCAAAGAAGAAGAAAAAAAAGAAAAAAGAATAAAAGAAGAGAATAAAGAAAAAGTACAGAGGAAAAAATTTAAAAAAGAGAGGAAAGAAAAAAGGGAGGGCCTGGGAGATGATGGTGGTGAAGAAGTTGTAGTGGAGGGAGAATGTAGTCTACCTGAGGGGTCCTAGAGGGTGATCCTCTTGGTTCTGAGTATATTAAATTCTGTATGTTAGAAGATGCTTAGTCCCAAATTTATATAAACCAGCAATACTTGTAGAAAGCCCCAATATTGACCACCAAAACATAAACGAGATAAAAGAGGGGGGCAAAATGGGAATGAGGAATCTCACAGAATGTATCACGGTATACCACTTTGTTCTGGGTGCATGCTGGTCATGTTTTAGAAGGTATTAACTTCCATCATTGTAGAACAAACTGAGACAGAGAAAACAAAAAACACAAAACCAAAAAACATCTTGTATATCTCTCAAAATTAAGTTGAGTATGTTGAAGGGAATCTATAAGTGGAAAATATATCTGAGATATGTAATTATAGAAATATGAAAGTCAAAAAGGAAGAAACTTAAAAATGAAAGGTGGTAAAATATTGTAGTTAAGGCGGGAAAAGAGAAAAAAATACTGGAAATTTTTAGTCTGATATAAAAACGAGTTGCACTGGAAAAAGGAAGTAGAAAAAGGGAGGGGTGCCCTGTTTTTATATACTGTAAATCCCTCAACTTCCCTGGAGCTTTCCAGCGCTGCTTGGCCAAGAACTTGCTCTTCCCTTGTCCTTCCAGATGGTCTTCTCAGGGGAGGGGCCTGCTGTGCTGATTCTCAGGTGTGTGCACCTGGGGAGCTACCCGCCCTCCCCTGCTGGGTGCCAGGCTCAGTAGGAGCTGTTGACCCCATGAGGCCCCTATTCCCTGGCAGCCCGCTCCATCCAGGCACAGAGTGACACCAAGAGGAACAACCTCACTGGCTGCGGCCAGCTCCCCAGCCCTGGAGTCAGCTCCCCCAGTAACCATCGCAGCTCCCAGTCTGCACTGGCCTAGGTGCTTCCAGGGCAGGGGGCGCTGACCTGCACAGCTGGGGGCGCTCGGCGGCAGGAGCGTCCTCGCAGTCCTGTGCCCTCCCCATCCCCGCCTGTCCCAGGGGGAGTGCAGGTTCAGGGGCTATGTCCACGGCGCCCTGGGATCTGTGGCTGCTAGACCAGCGCACCTGGAAATGGGGCTCAGTCACCTCTGTCCATTGCTGGGCTCTAGTGTAAAGGCTGCTCTGGAGCCGCTCTCCTGACTGACCAACTTCTCCCGATTCTCCGAGGGCTGTGGGACCCCACTTCAGCTCTGCTAGTCACAGTTCCCCTCCCCCACTTTATTCTTTTTTATTTTTTCCTCACCTTCCTACCTGCTGGAAGCGAAAACCCTTCTATCTGTATAGAGTTCCAGCTGTTCTCTCTTTAAATCTCAGGTGGAATTCATAGTGTTCAGGATGGTTTGAAAGTTATCTAGGTGAGTTGGTGGGGACGGTTGACTTGGGGACCCTACTCTTCCACCGTCTGGCCCCTACAGCTAAATTTAGATGGTATGTATATCAATAAGAAATAATAATAATATACTAAGGATGTATATCAAAAAGAAATAATAGAGAGTCAGACTGCCATGTGTGAGTTCAGGGAACTGAAGTCTAAACACTTTGGAGAATTATTTAGCCCCATAAAAAAATAAATAAAATAAAATAAGAAGATGCATTTGTTTCATGATCTCAATTCCACTCAATTCCACAATTCCACTTTTTTGTAGAGACCAAAGATAAATTATATGTTTGCAAAGATGTATGCACAGGCATGTTAATTGCAGCCTTATTTGAAATAATGCTTAATATAAAATTCTGTTGATAGAAGAAAACAGGAAACACAAAAATGTCTAAAACAAAAAATATTCATGAGACGCCTGGGGAAATTTGAGCAATTAACAAATACTACACAGAATTAAGGAAGTAGTATAATTTCGTTAATAGCATTAGTGGTATGGCAAGGTATTGAATCCTTAGAGGTTCTGTGGTGGAGAATTCATGGGTAAAATGGTCTGATGTTTGGGGTTTGCATTAAAGCACTCCAATGGATTAGGGAGTGTGGAGAGTTAGAAGGTAAAATAAAACAAGACTGACATAATTTCTAACTCAGCAACAGTCAAAAACTGAATGAGTATGCATATACACACGTATGTGAATATATATATGAGTGCATGTCTGCATATTTCACTGTTTTGGTTAAAAATATGTGTGTGTGTGTGTGTGTACTATGTATATACACATGCATTTTATACACTTTTTATTTGCAGGAGTGTCTTTACCAACACTCACAACACATCCATGTTATCTATCATCCATCTCGATGTTTTTTTTTTTTTTTTTTTTTTTTTTTTTTTTTTTTCCATCTCGATGTTTTACTGAAGAAAAGATAAAATTTAATATTAAGGTTGCAATAAATTACCAGTATAGATTTATTGCTAGAGGGAGAGTAAATTCATGTAATTTTTCTAAGATATTATTTTGACAATAATCAAAAGTTTAAAGATCATTATTATCTTTAATTTCATAGTCATACTCTATGCATTTGTGATGTGAGATTAATTAAGTCATGTCAAATATTTAAGCAAAATATTTCATTATACTACTATTAATAAATTAAGGATAAAATAATAAGTTACTCTTCGTTAGAACCAGTTGACGTTTATTATGCTATAACAGATGCTAAAATGCCTCTTTGATGGCATAAGGGAAGATTTACATAAATGGAAAGGCACTTTATGCTCTTGGAGAGTACAATTCAATAATTTAAATGTATCTGTTACTCTGAACAATTTCATATGATTAATACAATTTCCCCCAAAATTTGATGGAACACAATTAAAATAGGCTAATTATTCTAAAATTGTAATATGTACATACATACATATACTACCTGTAGTATCAGTCAGGGTAAACTAACAGTGCTACAGTAATGAGTGACACCCACATTTCATTGATTAAGCACCAACTGTTTATTTTCACTCTGATCATTATAGATCTTTGCTTTGCATGGTTGTCATTTTCACGCCACACTCAGCCTGATGAGACTTCAGGTTTCTGGAATACTGATGGGCATCCCAGCAGAGAGAACAGAGAGTACGATGAAGGATGGATGAGGTTCTTACAGAGATGCCTGAAGTGTCACGTATTGTCTTCACATTTCATTGACGAAAGAGGGTCAGACTGCCATGTGTGAGTTCAGGAAACTGAAGAAATATAATTCTACAAAGGAAGGACAGTAACTGATTTAATCTGCCAGAAGATAAAGGAACTAAGTCTCCTAGTTATAAAAATGTGGTATCAGTCAGGGTAAACTATGATACATATGATATTTAAAGCAAAAATAGTATCCCAGAAATATGTGCATACAGATGGTTACCTAACATCATCGATATTTAAATAGTATAAATATAAATAATTGCATATCAAATTTTAAATAAATAATAGACAGATATTACAATATTTATATACTTGTTTATAATAAATTTTATGTTATATAAAATAGTATATATACATCATAATTATTTTATGTATTATATATAAAATATACCATGTGGCATATATATTTATATGTGATACACATTACATATAAAATACATATTTTATATATTTGCATATTTAAAAGAAATAGAATATATAAATATAAACATATTTATATATAAAATAATTATATATTTAATGTAAAATATATTTACTATATTCTATATATTCTATATGTAGAATATAGTTGGCCCTTGAATGATGTGGAGATTAGGGATGTCAACCCTTGTGCATCAGAAAATCCTTGTAAAATTAATACTCGACTCCCCCAAAACTTAACTACTAATAACCTACTGTTGACTAGAGGCTTTTCTGATAATATGAGTAGGCTATTAACACATATTTTGTATGCTATGTGTATTATGTACTCTATTCTTAGAATAAAGTAAGCTAGAAAAAAAAAAAGATTAATAAGATCATAAGGAAGAGAAAATATATTTAGAGTACTGTACTGTATTTATTTTAAAGAAGTGGTCTTAGGCAGTTAAAATCAGTGTTGCTCAAGGGTCACTGTATATATAATATATAAATATATAAAATAATGTATGTAACATTTTACATATGATACATAATTTTATATACTTAATATTTATTAAAATATTTAATATGTTGAAATACATAAAATATTAGGTATATAATATTACAATATAGATTTAAATATAGAAATTTTCCGATCTGAGGATTAGAGAGAAGTAGATTGAACAAGAATGGCCAGATCTTCAGGAAGAAGTAGATCATATCAAATGACCTAGCATACATGTGAAATTGTCCCTCAGAAGGAGGGTAAAACATCAGAACATAAAAAAATATTTGACTAAATAACAGTTAAAACCTTTCGCCATTTGATGAGAAAGTTTACTTATGTGTACAAGAATCTCAGCAAGACTCAAGCAAAAAAAAAAAAAAAATACGAAAAGAACCATACCTAGATGCACCATAATCAAAATCCTTCAAACTGAAGTGAAAGCAAAGGAAATAAAAGCCCTTGAGTACAGCGAGAGAAGAAAAGCCACATTATGGACAGGTGTGCAAGAGTAAGAATAAATGTTGATTTCACAGAAGATAGCAGCGATGCATTTTTTGAATTGCTGGAAGTTAAAAAATAAAAATTTATCGGCCAAAAAGACCCTTTAAAACTGAGGATGAAATCAAGGTTGCATAAACGAACCCAGATGCTTTGCTGCCAGCAGTTTGCAGCACAGGCGATGCTGTTGGAGGACCTTTGGGCTGCAGGACAGGAGGCCAGAGGGAAGCTTGGATCTGCAGGTAGCAGAGAGGAGCACCATAAATGGGAAAGGGATGAGGAACTGCAAAGGATGGTGTGCTCTTTCTTCTTGTATTTAAGGTACAAGAAAACTAACTTTTAGGGGTGCTTGGGTGGCTCAGGAGGTTGAGGGTCTGCCTTCTGCTCAGACTATGATCCCAGGACCCTGAGATCCAGCCCAGCATCAGGCTCCCCGCTCAGTTGAGAGTCTGCTTCTCCCTCTGCCTCTGCCCAACTCGTGCACTCTCTCTCTCAAGTATATAAATGAATAAAGTCTTAAAAAAAAAGAAATCTGATTTTTAAAAGAATAAATAATAGGTTTTCAGACATTTATAGGCAAACAATCCTATGTAGAGTGTACTTCATTATCTCCATGTTGCAGAGGAAGCAAACAGTAGGCACCACAGATTGGTTCAATGGCTTACCTAAAATCTCATAGCAGATGAGTAGGGTGAGGGCCAGAGTCTGACCTACCACCCAGAACTATTTCTCCCTGTTATTACACCAGTCTCTGTTAAGTAATGATTTATAGCAATTGTGTAATTAAGTACAATTATGTTCATGTGCTGCGCATGGAACTGTCAAAATTTTGAATTTCATTAAAGGTATTTAGTATAATATTTGATTATAGTTTGTACAACATTATCCAAGGAAAGGAGCAATATTTTTCTTCTGTTTCACTAACCATTTCCAATCCTTTGGAATCCTTCAAAATTCACTCAGATTTCACTGTAATATCTGTTCCAACTTAAATTTCATCCTCAGAAACCACTGAGGCACAGAAAATTCTATAAGCCATGGAAGACTTTGATGTGAAATATTTATCTACTTTTGTAAATCGTACGCGGTGACTTCTCACAATAATAACTCATTGGACCAAAGGAATAGTAAAGGAACATTTGCTCTCTTATAAATATGTAATCAGCAGTTTTATGGCAGTAGGTGACCAATTTGTATTATAATAAAAATAGAGAATGATCCTTCAATTTATAATATCTATATCCAAAGGAGAGCTTAAATGTATTACATAAATCCATATCCTTAGAAATTTTTTTCTTTTTTTCCCCTGAATATGCTTTTGAAAGTGGGATCTTTTTAGATCTAAGGAACAATGTGGAAGGTTGTAGGTATATGCCTCACTCCATTTCCCTTATTGCTAACATCTTACATTAGCATGGTGCATTTGTCACAATTAATGAACTGATATGAACAGAGATAAAGTGTCATTTTCATCACATTGTATCAAAAGCATATACTATCAACATGACTAATCACTACTGATGTTAATTTTGATCAACTGGCTGAGGTAGTGCTTGTCAGCTCTCTTCACATGAAATTACTCCTTTTTCCTTTTTCAAAATTGTACTCTTTAGAAGGCAGATGTTATATGCAGCCCACACTTGTGGCATGGGAAAATAAAATCCATATCCTTAAGGGGGGATGATGAACTTTTTGGACCTTAAGGATTTCTGGAGACTAAGAAATATGCCAAGGAAACTCAAATCAACAACTATGTGTACATATACACATACATAATACACATATATACAATTACTTCTCCCTCCATATGTGTATAAGAGGATAAAAATTACTTCATCCAATTTAAGAACTTCTGGCTTTTGAAAAGTAATATTAAAAGAATGAAAACAGACACTGCATATGTGAAGAAATTACTTGCAAGATACATATTTGGTACTGTGCTTGTATCCAGAGTATATAAAGAACCCTAGAAACTCAGTAATAAGGAAATAAACTGAATAATGAAATGGGCCAAAGATTTCAAAAGACACTTCACCAAGGAAGATATATTGATAGCCAATATGCACTTGAAAAGTTTTCAACTTCTTCGGTGATTAGGGAAATGAAAATTAAAGCCATAATGAAATATGCCACATACTCATTTGAATGGCTAAAAGTAAAGAGATGCCCTATCAGATACGTGGTCAATGATGCAGAGTAACTGAAACTCATACACTCTCAAGGAGCACATAAAATGGTACAATCACTTTGGAGAGAACAGTTTGCAATGCTTTATCTGTTAAACATTCACTCTATCATATGACCTAGCTCCACTTCTAAGTGTTTAGACAAGGTAGGTGAAAGCTTATGTCCATGCAGAGACCTTTATGCCAGTGCTCATAGTAATTTTATTTTCAATAGCCCCAAACTGGAAACTATCCAGGTATTTATGAACAAGTGAATGGATAAACAAATATTAATATAGCCATACCATGAAATATTTGGAATATTACTCAGCAATCAAAAAGAATGAACTACTGTATTGATACCTACACAACACTGATAATCACAAAATATGCTGAGTGAAAGAAGTGCTTTCTGTGTCTATCTACCTATCTATCTATTGACATTAACATCATCATCTATATAATTATATATAATTCCAAAAAATTCAGAAAGTAGGTCAGTGTTTGCCAGGAAATCAGAATACTAAAGGAGGAAGGAATTATGGGAAGGCATGAGGACTCTCATGCAGTTGGTATGTATGTTCACTATCTTGATGATGGTGAGAGCTTTATGTTTATGCACCTGTTTCACAGTTTCCATATATGTGGTCTATTGTATGTCCATTATACCTCAATAACACTTAAAAATATATATATATTTCAAAATGCAAAAGTTAGTTATCTTTACTTTTTTTTCTATGTTTTAACTTTCATATATCAAAATATTTCTGTGATGAATTCCTAATGAAGCCCATAGTCGAAGCATCAATGATTGCTTGCAAATATTTTTGTTAGTTATTCCCTTTATATCTCATGTTTAACATTTAATTAGGATTGATTTATAATTTTATAATAGATAACTAATTGTTCAAAGTAGTATCCTGCTGAGTAAAGCATGCTGTTTACTCCGGTGGAGGCTGCAGATGTTATGCTTTGCTTTGTCATCACTCTGGATAATTAAATATTGTTAGTGGTTATTAAAGAACATGCCTTTATTAAGAGTCTTTGGTAATAAAGGTTTATTTAGTGTAACTACTAAAAGCTTAAATTCTCACACTATTTAGAAAGGAAATCCAAATTTATGAGTGACATCCTCTAAAAGAACCTGCCCATTTTGTAATATTTCATACATGTTATAATAAAGGTTCCTATCACGATGCCTTAACATTAGTCATGAGCAATGGAAAAACTATTAGATGCAAATGATTTGGAGGTTGAAACTATGATAATGATGGATACTTAACATTTTCTTAAATATACTGATGACTACTCTTAATTAACTATCTGTTTAGCATGAGCTAACCTCACTTTATTTTTATTTCCCAGTTCACGGATTTAGATTTGAATGTATTGCAGTATCTCTGATCTGATATACCTTTGACAATGTTCTGAGTATCAATAGGGAAAGAGAAAAAAATTAAAACTTATATACTTTTAGTCATTTGTATTTTTAATGAGCATTAATTTTTTAATGAACATTTAATTTTACAATAGTTTTACATTTCAAAAATTGTTGTAATGTTAGTTTGGAGAATTTCTGTGTCCTTGACACTCTTTTCCCTATTGTTAACATGTCACATTCTGTGAAATATTTGTCACAGCTAAAGAAGCAAAATTGATGCATTATTATTAACTTAACTTCGTACTTTATTTGGATTTTCTTAGTTTTTTCCTAATGCCATTTCTGTTCTAGGATCTCATCTAGGATAAAGCATCAGATTTATTCTTTTTATTTTTTTTAGTTAATTATTATCATTATTATTTTTGGTAAAGCAAGCTCTTTCTAGTGTTGAGAGACAAGCTTCCTCCCTGAATTCCAAATGCCCTCCTGGTTTTGTTTAGTGGAGCAAGACTAGTCAGATTTGCAATGCAAATGTCTGGCTACTTTATTATTTTAGTATAACTATAGTTGAACAGAATCATAAAATTTGAGAGACATTTAAGACCACAAATCATCTAATCTAATACCCACCCCAAATCTAATCTAATCTAATCCAATACCCTCATATCTCTTCAATATTTTACATATATTAATATATTCAGAGTTAAAGGTATTTTTTTCTCCACCTACATTCAAGGGCCAGTGCTTGTATTTTAGGACTTCACAAAACAGACCACCCTGCCCTTTCAACAACAGATTCGTTTAAATCTGTGAGATAAACTAGAAAATTAATTTTAGACCTCTACTATGAGTAGACCATCCCCTGTTGTAACTAGTATACTGAGACTTCCAGAACCACCCACCCCCAGGTGATGTCCTGCCACCCTCCCCAGGAATTGTAGCCGCTCACAATCCACTTTTATATGGCAGAGTGGGCCTCCGGGCATATTTGGATTTTAGCTCATAGCTCTTCTCCCTGTAAGAACCCACATTTCTGCTTAGCCCAAATGGCACAGACCTCAGTAGGGAATCTCTTGTAGCACATTTACGGGTTTCTTAGATGCATTGAGGTTTAGAGTTAAGACTCCGACAAGCAGTTTCAGACCCTGGCTCAGAAGTGGCTTGCTGAAGATCCAATGATTAATCTGGTTTTAGAAGCCCAAGTGTGTTGTTCAGTACAATAACGCTATATGTAGCCAACTAAATGCATGTGGAATGAGAAAGCAGAGAAATTACATGTGGAGATAAAGAAAACAAAATGAGAAAAGCACAGGCCGTTTGTTCAGCGCTTGGTTTAGCAAGGGAGTTGGCCACTATCACTTGAGTTTCAGCAGAGACTCAAAGGCAGGCAGAGGAGTGGGAAATTTTATAGCGGAGGAGGGGATGGCTTCAGGTGTGCCCTGTATGGAGGCTGTTGGCATGGAGATCCTGGAGGTGGGCTGACTAGATACGGGCGACCTATGTGGGTAGTTAGGGGGAATATTTGGGTTCCTCTTGCTGGTCTTAAATTAGAAGCAGGGACAAAAATTAGGGAAGCTGTCAATTATTAATCAACTTCTGGCCAATTGTTCCAGGGATTATTGGTTGGCTTCTGGGATCAGTTACCAGAGATAGTGGTCTGGCCTCTTACAAGTCTGGCTGATAGATAGCAGGCTGGCTCACTGGCCTGGTTATGAGATAATGGGTTGGTTTGCTGGCTGGTCGCTACAGACTGTAGGTTAGAGTTCCATTTTCATATATGATGTGAAATTGTGCTTTTGTATATTCAGTCTTTCACATAATTGATTTCTGAAAATGTTTTCATGCCTCTTTTAAATTCTGCTCAGAGCTGTGGATCAGGGAGATTTGCCTGGCTCTCCAGTGACACCCCAGATGCTGAGGTGATCCACAGGACATCACTCACAATCTGTGATTCGTTAAGATTTGCTTTATGCTGTAGGATTTCATAAAAGATGTGGCTGTAAGCACAATCTGCACGCAGATTGCAGTTGGCTTTTAAATTAAATGAAGTAAGTATTGTTTTTGGTGGTACACAATAAGTCTATGGAATATCAAATTTAAATGTATTTCTGCTATAGGAAATATTCAGTGAATTGGAAAAAAGAAACATATAATGTAGTCAATTTTCAAATACGTCTTGCTATATTGCTACTCTGGTGCTTGTAACCGAGTACACACTTATCTCCTGTATGATAAATCAAATTAATGAAAAACATGGATGTCTGTCCCCCAATAGCTGTGAGAAGGCAAAGCTTTGCAGGACCAACCATCAAACAAGCTTAAGAAAGTCAATCAGAAGATGAATAAAACAGATTTGCAGTAAGAGTAAACTCACAGGAGATAATAAGTATTTATTCAAAAATCACATTTCTGTGTTTTTAATGAGAAATGACCATGAGGTCCTTCCTTCCTTAGCTGACACAGACACATATGGTATTGCAGAACCTGGTTGAAGTCTATAGTAATTATTCATTTACCCTCTTCTGTGATTGAATCTGAGCTGCTCAGAAGCAGAAGCCTTCTATCCCTGTCCACTTTCCTCTAATTCCTCCTCTGTAGAAAAAAGGAGAATTTCTTATTCATGGAGGTGCTAGTAAATGTTTGTTAAACAAATGGGCACAGGCAGAAATGGATGGATGAATGATTTTATTGCCTTTCTCTGGTTTGTTCAAAGCATTAATAAGACATTTTGCATTCTAGAGCTATTTTACCCTTGACATACCCTTGTTTAGAATTGATTATGGGGATCCCTGGGTGGCGCAGCGGTTTGGCGCCTGCCTTTGGCCCAGGGCGCGATCCTGGAGACCCGGGATCGAATCCCACGTCGGGCTCCCGGTGCATGGAGCCTGCTTCTCCCTCTGCCTGTGTCTCTGCCTCTCTCTCTCTGTGACTATCATAAATAAATAAAAACTTAAAAAAAAATTTATAGAATTGATTATGTACTTAATACTTAAGATATCCTTCTAATATTAAATTCAAAGAATGATATTGGCAGAAATACTACATTCAAACTGAAATGTTAGTGTATATTTCTCATTAGGGCTCATTAGGAATGTTTGGCTGCATGTAACTTATCAGCAAAGGTCTAACAAACAACAACAACAAAAGAAAACCATTTTGTGTGTTTAAAACAGAGACAAGGTAAGCAACATTGCTCATACATACCATGGAAACACTGAGAATCCAAATGAGTTGGTAAAGCCATCCAGAGATGAGTCATACAGGTTTCTACCATCCCCCAGGTGGGAGACTCAAAGACAGAACTGGGGTCCCCCAGAGGCAGAGGTAAGCACAGAATTTTGTGTACAGAGATGAGATGCAGCCACTGCCAAAGACTCCATCGAAGATAGAGGGAAGGGAAGAAATGCTCTGGTTTCTCTCATTTCCTGTTGGAGCCTCCTATTCACAAGATCCTGCCAGAACAAAGCTGTTCAGGGATGAACCCTATGATGGACAGTAGGAGACAAGAAAGAAGGATGAATGGATGAGAACCAACAAGTCCAGAAGCAGTCCAAAGTGAAGGAGAGGGAGACGTTCATGATGAGTATCCCTGAGTCTAATGTAACTCAGATGGCTGATTGTGATCAAGTTGTTAACTCAGATGAGGAAATTCACTATTAAAGGAGTTTTCTTAGCCTCCTCGTCAGAAAAAAAGTTGATTCCAATCCTCTTTCCAACAACTGTTGAATTCTGAAAACACCTCCCAGATCTCTCCAAACTTTCATCAGGGTCTACACTGTCTTGTCTTTGTTGTCATTGTTTTACCTATATGAATTCAATTGTCTTTTATATTTTAAGATTGTCCTTATAAGATGGTCATTGTCCTGGTATCATTCCAGACCCAAGAAATAATCTCCTCTACTTTATTCACACATTGAAGTCTATTGCTAAATGTGGGTAGAAGATTCTTTACTGAAGAGCTGGGCAGATCACCCTGCCCGTTGGATGAGCTGGAACTTATCATGACCTGTGCCTCCTTTCAGCTACCTTGACACTTATAGTCTTTTACTAACCTCTTTTTACAAGTTCAGATTATACTTCATTGTTCTAACTCCTCTTTTCTCTTCTTCCCCACTCTAGTATTAAATCCTCACTCTCTTTCTCTGCAATAGTACCCAAACACTTGCAATTCTTGTTTATGTCAAGCATTTAACTCATCTCAGCTTTATTGATACACTACACTTCACATCCACTTAAAGTGTTTTGTAGATCAATAAGAACTCCTCTCTTGTGGGATCTTATCTATGGAGAAATGATAGTGATTTTAAATAATTAATAAACCATTATTAACCAAATAATCTTGGTTCCATAAGGGATGTAGGATGAGTGTGTTTAGGTAATGACATCAGGTTTAAGAAGTTTAAATTTCAATTGTCTTAGGATGTTTTCATGAAATTTTTCTGTATATAGCTTGGAAATGTAGAACTAAACCTCAGAAAAATGTCAAATTATTGAAGGATATTAAAACTTGTCAGTGGTAGCTAAAGACATGGGAATGAATAGTACTGTCTGCAGATGATATGGATACTGAGAAGTAATTGGGTATCCTGTCAGACTTTTGAGTAACAGCAGATAATGGGAGAGAGTGGGAAAGGAGGAGCAGATGTAGACAACCAAGGGCTGAACTGAAGAATCAGTGTCAGGAAAAGGCATCAAGGACTCAGTGAGTATTGTGAAAGAGTAAGGAATCCCTAAACATACTTTAATGCTGACTTTGAAAATGTATCTTGAGGGGCACCTGGGTGGCCCAGTCAGTTACTCATCTGCCTTTAGCTCAGATCATAATCTCAGAGTCCTGGGATTGAGCCCCATATCAGGCTCCCTGTTCAATGGAGACTCTGCTTCTCCCTCTCCCTCTGCCTTCCCTCCCACTGCTCATGCTCTTGCTCCCTCTCTCTCAAGTAAATGAATAAAATCTTTAAAAATAAAAGAAGATAAAATGTCTCTTAAAAAATAGTTTCATTGAATGTGGCAAATTATAGGCCAATGTTGACCTTGGCAAATGCAATTTCCAGAAAATAACAAAGAAGTCAATTTGATTACTTTGCAACTTGGCCAATGAATGAGAGGTAAGGAACTACATTCAGTGGCTCTAAATGGCTCTTTGTAGGAGTTTGGAATTAAAGGGAAGATCAGGGATAAGTCAACTGCATGAGAGGGAAAATTGATGGGAACATTTGGAGAGATTTCTTTCAGAGACATGATGAATTGAGCCTGTATTTTGCTGAGGGAAGAAGACAAGCAGGAGAAAGGAGACACAAGAGATAGAAGTCATGCTTACTGGTGTAAGATAAGATAAAGTCACAGGCACTAGAGAGGAATTGGCCTTCTTCAGGAGGTGTTGATTCATGCTGTCTACGTAGAATTATATGGAGAAATGAGTAGGATGCAAGATCCTTAAAACCTCCACTAGTTGTCTGCCTCCCACTTCTACAAGGATCTGAAGGAGACCAGCAGAGAAGATTGAACAAATATTTAATTAATGTATAATTTTCATCTTTGATGAAGGAACCCAGCATGGAAGCCTTGCACCTGATGGTCCAGTCTGGCCTGGATCTTAAGTCCACACATGGTTGTAAATTGGACATGAACGAAAACCACTCATCTTTACCCTCTTTCACATTCCTAGGCACACCCGTTCTTTAGGTCCTCCATAGTGTTCTCACTTCAGCAGGGAGAAGAAAGGACAGATTTCTCATGGGACTGAGATGCTGATTTCAAGTACTATGCAGCTGTTCAAAGCCTTAATTTTTTTTTCTTTTCTTCTCTGGATTCAGCTTGTCTGTTCTATAGCTCCAGCTGTTGGTTTTGTGCAGATGTAGACAGCTTTAACTGAGAATTAAATATGTGAAGGCCAAAAAGAGAGGATAAGTATGACATACAGAAGGCGTGAAGACAAACATAGGGTCCAAAAGAAAAGAAATCAAAGAAGGAAACTTTAGGAAAAAGATTCTCAAAGGAATTCCCCAAATGGATTCTACAACTTTCATTTTTTTTTATTTTTTAGAAGATTTTATTTATTTATTTGAGATAGAAAGAGAGAGAACGAGAGAGAGAGAGAACATGAGCAGGGGAAGGGACAGAGAAAGAGGAAAAAGTAGGGTCTCCACTGAGCGCGGAGCCTGATGTGGGTCTCGATCACATGACTCCAGGATCCTGACCTGAACCAAAGGCAAATGATTAACTGACTGAGCCACCAACGTGCCCTGGATTCTACAACTTTTAATCTTTACACTGAGAATCTACTGGTTGCACAATTGTGTCACATGGTGACCTTGACTTTGAGTGTTATGCTGGTCATTCCAGATAAAGAAGTGAATGCCACTAATTAAAGTAGGGGGGGCGGAATATACAGTATTGTAGAGGTTCATATGTGGGATGGGAAAGACAGAGATTGGGACAATAGGAATACTGAATCAGGCAGAGGAGAGTCACCGAAGTAATGTCACATACTTTCATCACCTCATTCATTCACTCATTCATTCTTGAGTCATTCTTGAGAAATGTTAATTCAAGACACAGTATGTACCTTGGACCTGGCAGTGAGAACTCTCATGAAATAATTTGCTCTGGGTTCTGGAAGACTCGCCACTCCAGTGAGAGAGGTAGCTAAAAATTAGATTATAACATAGAGTGAAATATGAAGCTATGGTTTTAAGGGTACCTATTCTAGCTTTGGGAGGTCAAGGACTACTTTTCTCAAGAAAGTCCTGTCTAATCTGAGGACCGATGAAACTCACTTATGTGAAAAACTAGTAAAAGTCAGGCAAGAAGAGGAGGGTAGTGTGTAGATGAGAGAATGCAAAGGTCTAGAGGGTGGGCACAGTGAGAAAACTGATCCAGCCTAAAGGTAACATCATTGGAGCCCAGGAGTCCTGAAGTGACTATGTTTGACAAAGTTGCAGAGTGAAGCAGAGCATAGATTTTGTGTTGAGGCAAAAGGAAGTCCTTGAATTGATGCATATTTTTAAAATAATGGCTCTCAATTAGCTGGGTTAGAAATTAAAGGAAATAGATCAGTGACCAGGAGCCTGTGTAGGAGGACAGGTGAGAAGTACCTACACCAGGGTTGTAGGGGGAAAATGAAAAAAAAGGTAAACAAATCTGAGCCATGGTAAGATGGTAAAATTGACAGAAGGATTTTTTTAAAAATCTGGTATCTTAGTCTATGTAAGCTGCTATAACAAAAATATCATAGACAGGTTAGCTTATAAACAACAGAAATTGATTTCTCACAATGTGAAAGCTGAGAGTCCAAGATGAAAACACTGGAGGATTTGTGTCTGTTGAGGCTGCTTCCTGGCTCAGAGATGGCCATCTTCTCACTGTGTCCTCCTCTGGTGAAAGGGATGAAGGAGCTCCCCGAAGCCTCTTTTATGATGCAATTAATCCCATTCAAGATACCCCACCCTCATGATCTAATCACCCCCAAACAGCCCACCTCCTAATTCCATTACATTATGAATCTGGTATCAATATGGTACGTATTTTGGGGAGGTGCAACATCTAGTCTAGAGTATCTGGCTATAACCTGGTTTCACCTTTCTCATTTGATTGAAAATATTCCATTATTTTTGTTCAGGATGTTTTGGTTTCTCTCAGAATAGCTATAGACAGATGGAGTGGACTGGCAGTGTGCTGTAACCGTAACCAGTCAAATGTTAATATATGAATAATGATCAATTAAACATTACTGACCAGCTACACATTTGGCTCAGAATGACAATATTTATGTTAGCTTCCATTACTTAAGCATCTGCCTGGTACTTTATAGATTGATCTCATCTTAACTTGGTGCTCATATTTAACTGCTATGCATTTATGTATGAGGAACTGCATCTCGTGGGAATCAGGCAGCTTGCCCACTTTATAGGCTCGTAAGTCTTGGATCCAGAGTCAAGACCAGGAACGTCCCACCCTAGAGACCTTATGCTAGGGGCAAAGCCTTGACCAACCCTGAATCTTCCACCTGAGGAAAGGTGCTCCTTTAGTGTGATCCCTGGCTTCCCTCCACTCTCCTCACTGTGCCCAGGACAGAGCTGTGTCTGAACTCTGGGAAGAATGAGCTGAGCAGCCCAGTGCTGCCTGTCTCCTGTCCCCTTTGGGGGCACCTGCTTGGAGCCAGTGTCCCCACACAGCCTTAATCAGGAATGGGTGTGATGATCCAATCAGACATCTGCCCATTATTCCCCAGTCCACGCAGAGCCCAGTTTGGGGAACAGATGCATTGTGTGTGGGGTAGGGGGCTTTCTGACATCCAACACCTGGTCTCGCCATCACAGCACTGCCTGTCACAGTGAGACAGAACAATGTGTACCACGTCCACTTTGCTTTATGTGACCTCGGTGCTGGCAGCGAGGTTGGAGCCAAAGACCCACCCTCACCCTGTCCTGGATGACATACTAGCCAGTGGCTGCAGCTCGCTGACATCATGCCCTTGTGTGACTTCTGAGGAAGACCTGTGGTTAGGGGAGGGAATCGGGATCTGAGGCCATGATGCCAATTCTGGTGCCATAGCTTCCACTGGTGGGTAGTCCTCTAAACCTTGCCAGAGTCTGTTGGATTCCTTTGAAACTATTAAAGGCAATTTGTAAAACATTTTTACAAATGATACTGAAATGCTATAAAATCAAGACATCAATGTACGGTATCTGCTCAGGGCAGGTTTTCTCATATTTAATACTTCCTCTCTGTCATTTTCCTTTCATGGTTCCTTTTCATGTAACCTTTAGTGCTCCAATTCTTCTTCACAAAGCTTCATCTTCACTAAGCCATGCTTTAGAAGAAATGAAATAAATTTATTTTGTTCTATATTTATCTTACACTACAACATTTCATAACAAATGAGTTAAAGTCAGCATTTTATTTTGAAAAGAAGTTGTTACTTTGTTTAGAAATGAGGACTAACATGAACAAAGGTTTCTCCTACCTGATGTTAATTAACTGTGACAAATTATTAAGGCGATGAAAATCGCTTTGGCTTTTGAGGGTTTTGGTATATTTTCTCTGTTGCCCAAGAAAAACCAAAGGCTTCCTATAAGTGCAGGTATCTTGGGTACTTTGTTACTCTCTTAGTCATTGATTGGAATGAAGACTTCTGAAGCATCGTGCATTAGTACCTGGCTCTGGTTTTGCAACTATCCATCCTCTGAGGAACCATATTGGAATATGTTTCTTAGAAATCAATCCCATTTGCAAATTGAAAGTTTGATTTGATTCTAATAAGTATGAATGCAAAAAGTTAATGAAGTGACTTACTGTAAAAATAAATGAACTGCAAACCATAATAATTTTAGTTTCTTCTACTAACTTATATTTCCTCTATTAATAATTATAGTATTTGCTTTGAGAAGTAAACACATTACATTGTGGAAGAGCCCTCAAAGAGTTCACTGTATTATAGGGGAAAATATATAGAATAAGAGCAGATCTGCTTTACATTTACTAAGCAGTTATTTTTCCCCCAGTGAAAAGGACTTTAAAAGTTTTACCAATGGGAGTGCTGGGTGGCTCAGTCAGTTAAGTGTCAGGCTTGGTTTTGGCGCAGATCATGATCTCAGGGTCACGGGATCAAGTCCTGTGTGGGTCTCTGTGCTCAGCGGAGAGTCTGTTTGAGATTCTTTCTCTCCCCCTCTTTCTGCCTGTCCCACCACTCACACACACCATCTCTCTCTAAATAAATAAAGTCTTGAAAGAAGTTTTATTAATGGTTTAGGTAATAAATGCTAATTATTACAACAAAAAAAGAACAAACACTGAAGAGTAGTAAAAAAAGGAAGGTAACGAATCATCAGAAATTGAAATAGTCAACACTGATATGAGAAATTCAGTGACCATAACTTCATAACTTTAATATGCACATATTGATCTATTCAAATACGACGTATATGGTATTTTTTTTAAAGATTTTATTTATTTATTCATGAAAGACACAGAGAGAAAGGCAGAGATGTAGGCAGAGGGAGAAGCAGGCTCCAGGCAGGGAGCCTGATGTGGGACTTGATCCTAAGACCGCAGATCACGCCCTGAGCCAGGGGCAGGTGCTCAACCGCTGAGCCACCCAGGCGTCCCAACATACATGGTATTTTATATGGAAGACAAACATACAAACTATGCATATGCATGGAGTAAAAAGTATAAGCAAATGGAACCAATATGAGATATATATTCTCACCAAATGCTATAATTCAGTATTAACCAATCCAAATACTTTGAGGTCAAAATTCCAATATTTGATTCTCAAATAGGCAGATACTTATATTAGGACAATTGTTAAACCTATTCTATTGTTTAAAAACTTTCTGAAATAGAAGGAATACTGACCCCACAAAGATGAGCATTCCTGGTCTCCGAGACCTGTGAATTTGTTATGTCACATCTTGTTCAGATGGCCCAGGATTATATTTCTTTTGCTTACCCTGTCCTCTTGGGCTCTAGAACATCCCTATAATTATGTAACAAGAATAATGTTGCACTATAATCTATCCTATAGAACTGAAGTTTTTAAAGAAATGTATCATTATCACAAAGGCACAATATAATTGTCTCTTATGGACTGTGAGTAACAATGCTAACAGTAAACTTAGGGAACACAAACGATATTAATATTCTTGGTTCATTTGTTTTTGGAAAAGTCTAGCATATCCAGTGGTTTCAGGGATTTCATTTTAACCTAAAAATTTCTGATTTAACAGGTAAAATTCAGACAGATATAATAGAGTTTTAGAAAAGTCTAAGAAATGCTTTGTTAATATGTGTATTCCTATGTAAAACACATAGCTTCTTTCATGTATTTTTTATAAAAGAAACAATGCGTATTTTAAAAAAGAGATTTACCAGATATACTTAAATTTATGGACCTTGAGATGGTTGATTATCCTGTATCATCCAGGCAGGCCCAATCAGATCACATAAGCCTTGAAAATCAGAGAACTTTCTCCAGCTGAAGCAGACAGGAATGTCAGAGAGATTTCAAGCCTGAAAGAAACTTGACTTCAGCTTTGAAGTTGAAGGGGTCATGAACCAGAGCATTCAGGTATCCTCTAGAAGCTAAGACAGACCTCTGGCAGAGGCTGGCAAGGAAATGGGGATCTCACTGCTACATCTACCTAGAACTGAATTGTGTCATCAGTCAGCGTGAGTCTAGAAGTGGGTGTTCCACGGCCTCCGGCAGGAATAGATCTATTAATGTCTTGATTACAGACTTGTGAGGACAAGAACAAAGAAATCAGCCAAACAATGTGGCTTTTTTTTTTCTTTTACTTTTTTTAAAGTAGGCTCCATGCTGGCCATGGAGCCCAATGCAGGACTCAAACTCATGACCTTGAGATCAAGATCTGAGCTGAGATCAAGAGTCTGATGCTTAATTGACTGAGCCACCTAAATGCCTCCCATGTGGATTCCCGACCAGAAATTTCTTATCAGATTGTGAGATAATAAATTTAATAAATTTTCTGTTTTAAGCCTTTAAATGTGTGGTGATTTGTCATGGCAGCAATAGTAAAGTGAATACAATACTTGTATTATTTTTATTTTTCATTTCTTCCAAAGCAATTGGAATATCTAAGCAGTGTGGCCCACCTTCCACTAGGCCATCTTATATTCTTGGCTAAAAAATGCAGCAGCATGAAGGTGTGTTTAGGAGTACCAAATTTGCCTCAATGGTAATAATTTTTTTGAGTTGTAGGAAGGATGGTATGCTCCCCTGACACCACAAGCTTTAAGTCCAGCTACTTGTTTCAGAATATGGAGAGCCAGTAGGAAATCCTCCAAAGTCATATGGAGACAGAGAATACAAAATGAAAATGGTTGCAGGACATTTAGAGTAACTCAAGAAATATTCTTATTTGTTTGTTCTACTTTTTAAAAAAATGTGCTTCTGTTGAGATGGGTGGTGAATTTATGGCTAATTGCCACTTAAGTTGCTTTGTTTCCCTTCATGTATCTCCTTCTCCTAATGTCTAAACTGATAAATTTGGATGTGATCTTTCTCTTTTTCTTCATTTTTCTGGTCCTTAGGTTAGTAGGATAACATAATGCTGTGCTTACATTTTTCCCCCCAAATAAGATATTTCAATCAAGTCAGGACCCACATGTTTAAATGTGGTCTTGGTCTTAGTTTTCACTAAAATCCCTTCACTTCCTGGAAGTTCTGTGACTCCTGAACACACCATTTTGGAAGTCTGACTTTTTTGTTTAATTTAAACTTGACATTGATTGATTTCAACATTTTCGCAGAACTGGCAACCTGGTTTTTCTTCAATGAGTAATAAATCAAAGCAGCCTAAACTGAAACACTTACACTTTGCCTCATGGAAGGAGATGCATTTCTCATTGGGCACAAAGCCTGGTCATCATAAAGCAATGCAGGAATTTTCATCATCTGCTATATTGACCTAATAATGAAAAATACCCTAATGCCTTATGTAGAATCTTGCTTTTGTCTCCCTTCGTTCCTTCTCAATTCTTTGTGGCACATGCTGAACAGATGAGAATTTTGGGTTGCTTCTCTGAGGGTGGAGGAGTCCCTGTAGAAAGATTAAGACAGGCCCTCCAGGGTGACCCAGATAATTTTCCAGAGGTGTCATTAATATGTAGAACTGCACTCTCCCTCACATTCTTTAATCAGGAGGTTGTAAAATCCTGCCAGGTCTCTATTTTAAGGCAGTAGGAAATGCTCAGGGGTAAGAGTCTCTGCCGGAGGTGCTGTTCTCGGAAATGAAAGTATCTTGGCATCCTGAAATGTTAGAAATGCCAGTAAAAATGTCTTTTACCTAGTATTTTTCCTTTGGCTTTGGGTTTACTCTTAAAACCACGCAGATCACATAAGTGAAAATTCATAAAAGAAAACAAATCAGAAGGAATATTCTTCCAGTTGGTTCAACCGTATTAAGTTTGACACAAGGACTGATATGAATAAAGGACAGGCATCACTTGCATTTTTCAGGAAAGAAAAAGCAGCCAGTACCCTGGGTGGAAAGTGTGGGGTCACAACTTCTGGGAGCGTTGAGACCCCGGATTTCACTCTGTCTTCTCTTTGTAGGTCATCCCCTGACGTCATGGCAGCAGGGCTACTGCATGCAGCTGCAGAATGGAGCAGACACAGGGTCTCCATCCCTGTTCGCCCGGGGCTGTGGCTCAGTATCACGATGGTCGCAGGAGCCCATGCACCTCGAGGTGTCACCACGGACAGCTCTCAGGGTCTCAGGTGCGGAAGTGAACAAGCTCCCCGAGGTGCTCCTTCACGCTCCCGGAGAAAGACAGGTTTTCTCAAACTAGTCATTGAATGCATCTGCATGGGGCGTCAGGATTTTTCAGCGTGGACACTGGGGACGAAAGCCTGAAGGTGAGGACTGGGTTGACTCCCTGCCGCACGTTCTCACCCTCAGCGTGGAGGGCTCCGGCCGCCTGTCCTCTGTCCGTGTTGCGGCATCTCTGGCTTGTCCCCAGGTGAGCGCTTCCTTCTCGGCCTTGAGAGAAGCCGAGCCGGGGCCCGTGGGCTGCCCCCCATTTCCTCAGAGAGACCTGGGGGGCACGGCCGTGGCTGCTGCGCGCACCTGCCCGCGGGGGACCGTCCTGCCCGCAGGGGAGGCGGTGCGGGGCGCGCCCAGGCCTCGGAGCGGCCCTCGGGGCCCACGGGAACAGCCAGGTCAGAGACCCTTCTGGGCTCTTCGCCGATCCTGCTACCCGAGCTGCTCGCCCAGGTGGAGGGAGCAGATCCAAAAGCAGCAGAGAGACCTTTCCCCAGTCATTTCTCCTGGAAAGTCACTGACCCGAAGCGATGGGCCTCACGGGGCCTGGAGGCCTGCGGGGGCGAAGGGACGGGCTGCAAGGACAAGCAGCAGGGACAGGAGACCTGCGGGCGCCGCGGGTCCCGCGAACTGTGTGCCCCCCCCCCCCCCGCAGCCCCCGGGAGGCCGGCGGCGCGGAGGCAGGTCCCCAGGGCGGCGGCGAGCAGGAGCACCAGGACGCTGCACCCCGGGGCGTCGGGGCCCGCCTCCCCCCCCACCCCCGACAGGGCCTCGCACCCCCGGCCCGGCCCTGCAGGGGCGTCCGTCCTCGCGCCGCGTGTGCCCGTCGCCCGTGTCCCGCCCCCAGCCGGCGTCGGCGGGCGCACCTGCGCGTGGAGGGAGGGGCTCGTGCGCCTGGGCCCGGCTCGGGTTCGGCTCCCCCGCCCCGGGGTCCCGCCGCTCAGCTGGGGCGCCGGGGACGGGCTCCCGGGAGCGGTGCGCAGACCCCCTGCTCACGCCCCCCCGCCGGGACCGGGAAGTGGCAATGTTTTTTCCAACAAATGTTAAACCTGATCTCCCTTTAATATGTCAGCATCATCAAACGCAGGGATGGTTCGTCGGCCGCGGGCCGCGGGGGACCAGGCCCACATCCTGTCATCCTGCCGCATCAGGCTTTAAAGACTCACGTGGAGTAAGTGAGAGATGCGGGAGCGGAAGAGCCAAGGGCGGCGGGCGCTCTGGCCCCGGCATGGGCCCACCTAAACGCCACCGCCACCGCAGGTCGGATCTGCTAGTCCCAGCCCCGCGCTTTGCGTTGAGGAGCGTGAAACCCAGGCTGGAAGTCGCGAGTGTCTGCAAGCAGGTGGGGAGGCCCCTGGGGGCTGCGGGGTCCCCACGCTGTGATCTTCTGCAATCCTGGGCGATCCTGGGCACTAGGCTGTGGTACCAGTGACATCGTGGGGAAAGGACGCCGCTTCTGAACAGCCAGAGGTCGCGGTGCCCGTGTTCCCCACGGGCCTCCCTGGGGCCACCGCTCCTGTGTCCACACGGGAGCTCGGAGTCACCCCAGGCTTGTGTCCTGGGCCTGTGGGGACACCAGGGGTCGGGGTGTGCCCCTTGGGCCACTTCCTGCTCAGGCTCAGGGCGCCTGGAGGAGGACGGATGGTGGGCCCTGAAGGCACAGGACAGGACCCGCACACCCTCCTGGGAGGTGACACAGGGCGTCGTCCCCTTTAGGCCACACAAAGAGGACTTTAGCTCCGGGTGGCTGCAGGGGAGGGGCTAGGACCTGCCCTCAGGACCCCTTCCTCTTTGATAAACTCCCCTAGAGGCTTCGGGTGGGCCCTAGGCCCCCTGCCCGTGGTGGGCTGTGGAGGGGACAGTGGGTGCCCCCTCTTTCCTGAGGCCAGGGATGGGTGACCAGCACTAGGACCCAGGAAGGTTAGGAGCCTTCACAGAAGGTAAACTCTACTCCCAGACCCCACCTCCCCATCCCCCACCCCTATGTGCTCTGGATGACCTGATCTCAGAGGACCAGACTAAGGCAGATTTGGAAACACAGAAGAGCAAATGGGGTCATGAGAGATGCATATTCCCCTCCCCTTGCCCCTACTCCTCTAACCCCTGCTCCTCTGGGGGCCTTGGGGCTCTTTGGCCCTTCCAGAGTTTGACTGTTCCTGCCACCCACAGAGCCTCTCCCTCCTGAGATTCCTTCTCAGGAGGTATTTTCCTTTCCTGGTTTACACTCTGGCATGGGGGTGCTCGGTGTTAGTCAGCGGCTCCCACCTTCCCTGCAAGTGTCGCTTAGGTTCTGTTGGACATGAACTGATTTGTCTGGCAGCCAGTGAAACAAGGCGGTGCTTTTAGACCATTTTCAGAATTACTCTTTTTCTTTTGGCATTCAGCTCCATAATCTTAAGACTTTAGCTACCTTTGGGGTGCAGCACAAGGCCATGGGGCTTTTGAGGTTTCTGGAGCAATTCCAGTGTCCAATTATATCAAAGAACAAGGTCAAAGGGGAGAAACAGATCTGTTCATTGTGGATAATTTATACAAGGCAGCACATTTTACAATATCTCAAATAGACACCTTCCCTTTCTTATCTGTGATGGCGGCAAAGTGACATTTCTATTTCCAGATAAATCAGCCAGTGGTTTCCCTGATTTCTGGAACTAACCAGGGGTCTGATTGGTTCTAAGCACTGGTCTGGTCCCTCATTTCCTGATGATAAATCACAGTTCCTGAAATTTTATCTGGTAAATTTAACCTTCTGACTCCAAGAGATAGTTCAGTTATTATTTTTTCTGAGAGCAAGGAATAACAATGCTCAGTGTCCATGTTACTCCCTGTCCTGCTTCTTCCCAAATGTTAACAAATAGTAATAACAATATGTGAATTCTCTCTTTAATTAAACTGGCTTCCCATGTAGTATCTGTTCAATGAGCTATCACAGACCTGATCTGCTGTGTAACACACAGCCCTCTTATTCAAAGGAATTGGGCCCAAACCCCTAAACTCCCTTATTGTCACACACTTCTCTCCGTTATGCCCCCAATACATGATGTAACCTCCTAGTTACTAGTGTCTCAGATGATTCCATGAACCCTGCTTCTGGTATGCACAGTGTTAGGTAGCCCCTCCCACAGCAAATCCTCCTGGCCTATGTAACCAGGAAAATGTGTTATTAGTGATGTTATGTGACATTTTAAAAAATTTATTTATTTGGGTGACAGTGTGCACTCATGAGTGGGGGGAAAGGCAGAGGGAGGCAGAAAGAATCATCAATCAGACTCCCCACTGAGTGCAGAGCCCAACGTGGGACTCTATCCCAGGACCCTGAGATCATGACATGAGCCAAAAATCAAGAGTCTGGGCACCCAACCAAGTGAGCCACCCAGGAGCCCCATGCTGTGTGATTATTGAGACTTGGCTATAAGAAACCTAAATGACACTACAGAACTTTGGCCATGATTTCTCAGACCACTTTCCTTAGGGTAAATAGGTGTCATCTGTTTACCTTGAGACTATGACTATGCTTCAGGGATCCCAAGATGTTTTCCCACATTGAGAGAGAGGCCTGGTCTACCCCAGATTTTCCAGCTATCCCAGGTCCAGATCCAATGCCAGGCATGCGAGTGAAGAGGACTTCAGGTATCTCCAAGCCTCAGCCTCAATCTGCCAGAACCACAAGTGATATTAATACATTGTTTTATTTCAGTAAGTTTGTGGATGGTTTGTTACACAGCACTAGATAACCAAAACACTATTTCACAACTATCTGAATGAGAGGAATGTATGAAGTTCGTGCTTTCATGGAACAAACTCAGGGCAACTTTGTTAATTTTCAAAGTTGCCCTGAGTTTGTTCCATGAAAGCACAAACTTAGTTCATCCACTCAACTCCTTTTAGCAAATGACCTTTATGGAAATTTTTAATTTTGGTAAATGATCAATATAGATCACCTGGTCTTGAGTTCCTACGGTGACCTACATTGCAATTGTCACATAAACTTTCTGGAAATCTCGCCATTCTGAAAGGCATTCCAAACAATATAGATACCCTGTTGGGTGCATAATTTGTTGAATACATCCTGTTTGAACTTGTGGTTGGTCTTTTAGAGTTTCTGATGTCTTGCAAACTCAAGCTGTTCTGTGTATCTTTGGAAAATATAAAATCATTCTTTGAAGAGTTTTCACAGAATTTAACTTTTGGTCAATTTCATGTGACTCATATAGAAGAAAGAAAGACTGTCTAGAAAGGCTGAGACTTTCATATTAGAATTGTGACATTTAATACCAAAGAGAAATGAAAATAGACTAATCCAACAATGCATGCATTCCTGATCCTCTAATCCATTTTCTGTACTCTATGGGGGATAGTATTTTAGATTTAGGAGTAAAACTAATCATGTCTTTCCTCTAATAAAATTTTTCAATGACTTTTTTTTAGTGCTTATAAGATAAAAAGAACAAATTCTCTAATATATACATTATGAGGGTCTCATAATATATTTCTTATTCAATTAAAATATTGGCCCAATTCCATATCCCACTAGAAAGATATCTGCCTAACAGCATACAAAAATAATTATGCAAAAATTAAAAATCCAAATATTTTATTCTCCCATCTCTCCTTTTTTCTCTCTCATGTTAACTTTCTGTTTTCTAGCCAGTAATTTCAGAGTAAAAATATGGGCTTCTGTCGAGGGCTCTATTCTCTCCGGGGGTCTGGCACAAGTTTTGTTATATGTAGAACTTTGCCTTCTGTTATAACCCAAATATGCTTAATTAGATGCATTTTATGTGATGTTGTGTGATTTTTACACAAGAGACTGAGAAATCGATGTGTAAGTTAAAAAGCATTCCCAGCTATCGTCCATGAGCTGGTTGCTCACATGGAAAGCTGGTCGCTGCTCTGATATTACATCTTTGCTCACCTGGGTTTGGACCAGGGTCCATGGGGTCATCACTGCAGAAAAGGGATGTTCTTATCACCTCACCTAGAAACAAATGAAAGCGAGGCCTAGCTATCTCCAAAAATGACTGTCCCCGTGAATGAGTTGGCCTCCCTCCTGTGAGTCTCATAAAGCCGTAAGGTGGAGGCTTGGAGGCTTATGCTGCTCATGGACTTTTATGAAGGAACAACTCTGTGACCATACAGGCACAACTGCACCCTGGTTGTTTTACTGGACACTTCTAAACATCCTTCACCCCTTGTCAATATCCACTTCTCGTGCAAGCCTCGGTTTCAGACACCTCAGGGGCTCCCTGCCGACGTCTTTCTCAGGTGGATCCCTGGACTGGGATACCTTATTCTTTCTCACCATCACTGCATAGTATTCGAGGCAGAGACCTACTTGCACCCATGGGCAGTGTGGGGGCCATACTGAAGCTCCAGCCTTTGTGCCGTGCCTCTCCAGGTCCTGCTGCAAAGTGCTGGGCTGGCTTATGTTTCACACTCTCAACTAGGGAGGGTAATGACCACACACACCATAGTAGAATTCAGTGTTAAGTGCGCAGGTTTCACAAGACCAAGTTATTATGGGAGATGCCTTCAGTACTGACATCCAGGAAAAAGTCTATGTTTTAAAATCCATCACAACACATAGCATTTTGTTTCAAAAGGCATCATCTCTCTCTGCCAGCTTCTAAACCCTTGCCTTCTAAACCCTTGCCTTGGTATCCAGCTTTTTCTAAAGGGGTCAATGTCTACTATTTGGGGCTCTTGGTTCACATCCAACAGTCAGGAGATGATTCTGCCCAGAACAGATCCCTCCACATGTGTGCACATTTGTGCACTCAGTGGAACATGTAAAAAATTTCACTTGAATAACCATGGCACAAAGATGTAATATTTCTTTTTAGCTTAGATTTCATCTCATAAAATTTCTCTTGATGTTAATTCCTCAAATGATTTTACTCAGCTTCTACTGTAGCTCTGTGAACTAGGACGGTAATCAGGGTTTCTACTATGAGCAAAGAGTGCCTTTTTTCTAATTCATCAGGAAAACAGGATAGATATGGCTCTCAAATAAATATACATGGATTTAATGGAAGCAGTAAGTAGTTCTTTAATCTTCTGTCTTTTCCCTCTTTGGTACTTAGCCTCCCTTGAAGGGGTCTGTGTATATTTGCTTTAGGTGGATGCTCTTTCATTGCTGTATCATTTAACTCGGGTTTCTTCTCTCACCCCTTGTAGCTATCTCTGCATTCAACATGGGCAGTGTTGGGATGATGGTGTCAGTGTACAGATGTAGCTTTTATAATTCACCTAAGTCAAGGTTATGTTTCTGTCTTCACATGGTTTGGGGACACATCTTTTCCATAGAACTTTCTTCCTCCTGGTCCATGGTGCTTGTTAATCAACTCCAGATTGGTACAATACCTGTACATTATAATCTGACATGAGGTGCTTTCCAGGTCACTTGTTACTAGTTAGAATCGTCCGATAATACAGTTTTATCATACATCATAGCAGATTGAGTGTGATCCTTAGAATATGACACTCTCTTCACTCAAATTCTGATGCTGTCTCCAAGTGATAATAAAGGGTTGGTATGGAAGTCAGCAAATGCTCTGATGGTAGCAGAGAGCAGGAAGGACTGGAGTTTAATTGATTAAAAGTTTCTCCAAACATCAGTTGAAGATCTATTTTGCCCCCAGGATGTATGTTCTGTGCCAGGGAAATAAAGATGGAAGGCTCAGCCCCCACATTCTGGGATTTCACTGCTCAGAGGCACAGAAGAACAAGATAATGATGACAATGTGACAATTGCCATGACAGTGGTTTGGGCGAAGTCTCACGTAGAAGGATTCCCAGGCCCCTTCAGTGAGGGTCAGTGAAGTTGTCTTGGAGGGAGTATACCTAAGCAAATAGGAATTAACCAAGCCAGCCAAACAAAAATAAGGCAACTTGGGCTGAGGAGTGAAAAAACAGACCAACTGGACAGTGTGTGCATGGGTACCAAATAACACCTTAGCAATGCCCTGGGAAGCAAAGGAGTACTGTGCTCTGGAAATCGTGGCCTTTAATGTTTGGGATTTGTGTATCTAGGGTAAAAGATATATTTTCATTCAAGCCCCACTTACCTCAAGAATCCTACTCAGGAAGGCCCCCATGCACGTGCTCACTCACTTCCTCCCATCCTCGGCTTCTAGGTACCTGGGAAGTAAGGTCCTATTTCCTTGGAGGCAAAAGGAGAGCTCTGGCTTTTGAAGGGCGATTCTGATGCATCTCTTAATCCTCATCATGTAGCTATTTATCCATTCCATTGAGAACATTCTTGGTAAGTGGCCAGAATTAGACCGTCTAATTCCAAATATTTTCTTGGCACAATTGTCTTCCTGTGTGTCCTGGTTCTGGAGAGATTTTAAAAAAATAGATTGATTGATTGATTTGAGAATGAGGGGAGGGAGGGTAGAGTGGGAAGGACAGATGGGGAGAGAGAACAGACTCCCAGCAGAGCGCAGAGCCTGGCAGAGGGCTTGATCCTACAATCCTGAGATCATAACCTGAGCCAAAGTCAAGAGTTGGACACTCAGCTGAGCCACCCAGCCAGCCCTTGAGAGATGTTTTTGTTTTAAAAAGTCTTTCTTATCTGAAAAGTTCAAAGATGTGTTGAACCCAATGGGTGATGACAGCATCCTTGTCCTGTGACATTTACAGACTGGTCACTAGTCAGTAGGCTTCGGAGGCTGAGAGTTTTGATGATAAATAACTTAGATGATCTTTCTTTATCTAGGCTGAGATTTATGAGATTTTTATAGACAAGTCAGTTCCTCTTTACAATGTGGAGGAGTTGGCAGTAAGTAATTCTTCCTGCTTTCCATCATAGGTAGAAAACTAGAAATTAAAGAAATGAATTATAGGAGAGAAAAGTAAGCAAAAATATCCCATCGGAGTGTACACGCTGCCAGCCTGGTCTAGTCTCTCGACTTTCCTTGATGGTTTTCAAATAAATCTGCCACTTGGATTCTGAAAGAAGAGTCTACAGGGAGAGGTCACATCACTCTAGAAAGTGCACTGATCCAGCACAGAGTTCCATTTTTGACTGTAGCCAGGTCGTGCTGCTAACTCACCAAGGGCATTCAGTACAAAACAAATAATTTTCTCCTAGTTTCAGAAAATGAGGAGTTGGGATCAGATCGTATCCATGGTTCTTTCTGTCCTAAAATTGCATGCATCTAAATCAATGCCTTTTAATTGGCTGCTCATGTTTTTCCTCTGAATTTTTCCCTTGGAGATAAATGTCAGAAGCTGTAACTACCATGAGAAAAAACCATAATAGCAACACTAGTTTACTGGTCCCAGTTTTATGCCCATTATTATTCTAGTATTATTCTAACATTCACTTATTTAATTCTCATTTTAAACATAGAAGGTAGCTACTACTTGCTATGCCCACCTTAGAGATGACAAAGCTGAGGCACAGAGAGGCTCAGTAAATTGCCCAAGGTCACGTCAGAGGTGATAAGCAGAGATGGCAAGCCCAGCAGATCTCCAGAGCCTGCGGGGTATCCCTTGCAGGTCCAGCTTCTGCAGCATAAGGAAACAATGGAGAGGACAGTGACCAGGCTGAGGTATCAAGTGCCATATACCCCCTGCCGTATATTCATCACTTGCTCGGGACAGGTGCAGGCCCAGCGACAAGGAATAGGCCAAGAGGTAAACGTCTTTCTGATGTAACCCAATCTTCCCCAGATTCTTAATCCAGAGGAGCCTGACCAGTGCTTCTAGTTTTCTCCTACAAAGTACAAAGTGGGCTCCGAACCTCAACATGTGCCTATCAGGACTCTTCCTGGTCATCACCCTTACCAGAGCTTGCCTCCGGGGACCGAGGCATGCTGTCCCTGTCACCTTCACTATCTCCACAACTCAGGTGACAAGGATTATCCATCCTAATTAGCATTGTTGGTGTTGAGACCCTACAAAGTCCATTGTAGTTTGTGAAACTTCATATTTTCTTGCTGCCTCGACTGTGAATACACCTCCCAGGTGGCCAGTGCACCCATGTGGCAAGGGAGGCCCCTGCCAATGTTCCCCTTTTGCCTTCTCCTGACCATGATCTGGTCACACACTGTGATTCACATGTACCAGGAGACCCCTTGTGCCTTGTGCACTTCACCCTGACCGCAGGAAAGGTGCTTGTCCCAGGGGCCTCACTCTGGGCTCCCACTAGTTGGGCTGAGTCTGCTCCCTTGGTGCTCCCTGAATGTGGCCCCTCATGGCATGTGGTGACTCTGTCCCTCCAGGACCTGTGAGTGGAATAAACTTTGTATTCCTGCATCTCTCCCGTGTCCCCTCTTTTGGCCATACCGGACTGACCATGTCATGAAAAACAAAACGCCCTCTCTCTAATTCCAAAGCCAGCAACACTGTGTTTTTATGATTTGTTTTCTGTGGCCACAGATTTCTCCAACCACAGCCACAAAAGGTTCTCTGGGCTTCAAGGACTCATTTGATTAGATTGGGCCCAATTGGGAAATCCCACATCATATGCCCATCTCAAGGTCCGTAACATAATCACATCTGCTAAGTCTCTGGTTTGCCAAGTCAGGTGATATTCTCAGGATGTAGGGATTAAGACATGGACATCTTCAAAAGCTGTTATTCTGCCTATAACACAGATTTATAGTAAAAATAAAATAACTCTCACCAGTGGTGGGGATAAGAGTATATCACACCTAAAGTCTGAGGACAAGTTGTCAGTAACAGCAGAATTGATGGCCCTAGATTGCCTGTGATTGGAAGCACTGGTGGCAAATCCTTAGTTAACAACAATGTACCTTCATCAGTAGAGCAACGTCCCTGAAATGGCGGCAGGCTGTGTGCTGGTCTGTTGTACTGGCATTGGGAGGGACATTGCTCTTTGGACTGCCTCCTTTCCCAGTTGGGTATGTCAGACTCCTGTGACATTGACTCAGGGGGATCTTGGGCTGAAGTCTTTGTTCGCACCTTGCCCGTATTAGGTGAGCTTTTATACAGGGTTCCAAGGGGCATCAGTTTAGAAAAGACGTAAAATGTAAAATGAGTCCTGGGTCAGCACCAGTGAATTCTTCCAGAAGAGAGAGAAATGGCGGATTGGAACATGTGAGCGGGCGAGAAGTGCATTGTAAACATGCAAGCAAAGAAAAGGCGAGGTAAACAGATTATTAGTATTTACTCATTCTTTCTGCACTATGTTCCGAGCTGCATAGCCACAGTGTGAGCAAAGAAATCAGAGGCTGACAGCCCAGAATCACAATTAGAAGTCACTTTCCTTTCCTAATCCCTGAGCTCTTCTTCTAGCTTCCTTCTCTGTTGGGGAATGCCCTGTGCATTCCTGAGCCCACCCTCCAAGGGGCTTATGGGGCTCACTCTATACCCCTGCTCTCATCCTTCTTATATTCTCTGTCTCAGAGCTGCTTATGGCTTTTATAACACACACCACAGTTTCTAATTATGTCCGTATTTATTTTTACTTCCTTGTTTAGACTTTCTCCCCGGATGGACCTGGAGTTTCATGAGCACCTACACTGAGTTAAGTCCTGTTGGGTTTTATATTTCTGGGGCCAGTCCTGCTCTGGCACATTCTAAGTGCCTGGTGAATAACCATTGACTGGAGGTCTGCAAGGATGAAGGAACAGAATAGAATGCAGGGCAAACACAAAGATCTAATGAGGTTTTCTGGGCTTTACTCATGTTACCAGTTTTGGGAAAGAGAAAGGAATATCACTGATTTGTCAAGATGGAAAATTTGCATCCTGTGAAAATTTTCATTGTGTGTCTTTTGAGATCTGGAATAAAACTACACATTCATGAAGCAAGTATATTTGCTGAAGTAACAGACTTTTATCAGAAAAATTTTGAATATAGTTTCATTGATTATACTTTTAGATGCTGTGGTACAGAACAAATCAAGTAGTTGTATGTAACCATAAATGATCCTAGGTTAGGCTCCATTTGAATAGCTCTGTGAGACAATATATAAGGTGGTGGGCTGGCCCAAGGCATGGGCTTCCTCCTGCCCTGCTATGGTGTTTATGGGCATTTATCTTGGGTGGCCATTGTATGCCTGGCCCACAGCAAGGAATATTTTAGCATTTCAGTGGGCATTTACCAAGCTCCCACAATAGTAGCATCACAAATGTTATTTCTTTTGTCTTCTGTGTGAGTTTGTGATTAGGAAGACGGCATCTTCACTTTCAAAAGTAACAGTCTACAAAGAGGTATAATAAAAGAATTGTTAGGAGGTCTCATGTAAAACATTGTCCAGATGCAAAACTGCCCAAAGTACAGACCCACAAGTGGTCAGAATTCCCATGGTTGAAATTCTAGAACATTCAGCACTATGTTGCTAGATAAGATTGGATTCTCTTCAATAGGTCTTTTTTTCCCCCTCAAAGAATAAGGGTGTTTGACAAACATTGTGTGACATACAAGGAACACATAAGGACACACAAGTGGAAGAAGAGCCCAATCTCCAGACTCAGTTGAGTTTTAATCATATTTTATCTTTAATACACTCTATGTGTTAATGTGAACTCCCCTGAAGCCTTTCTGAAGGTAGATATTGCATAAGTCAATCAATCAATCAATCAATCAATCAATAAGAAAGCTATAAACAATAAGCAGCTTAGTGTGTTGTGTCTGAATTTGAATTTGTTGGGATATGAGCTATTTAAATGAGTGACTGAAGTAAATATTGTTAAGCTACACTTGGGGAAATATATGTGAGTAGGAAATATTCCAATTGCATCAGCATTTAACTCTGTAATTAATTAGTGAGAAAAAAATCACTGGAGAGGAATTTTCTGGATATGTTCTCCTGTTATAAATGATAACTTACCAAGAAGTTCACATCATGAGCCTAAAGAAATATTTGGTTTAATAATACATGATGTTCTGCAAAAATTTTTCTTAATGACAAATACTTTTACTTTAACAATTGTTATTTTATGGTATGTTTAAGTAGTATTGCAACTGACTTTATAGCCTAAAACAAAATAAAAATATAACTATATGCAAAAAATAGTCTTAGAGAAAAATGTTAATACGTGTAAGTGAACTAATATTCTATTTTTTGGTTTTGTATATTAAATTGCATTTACATATTTTATGGTATATTCATCAAAGGGTAGCATCAACCAGAAAGATAATTTTACCCATTATATGCTTTAGGGAAATATTTTTGTGACATAAAATTTTGCAACTTTAATAATAATAGAGAATTTCACCCTGAACTTTTTATGTTTTGTCTGTAGGGTGATAATATAACTACTCTTACACCCAAGCTTTATTCTAGACAGAATCTTAGCCTAATCTATTCTCAGGTTTTTAAATCTTTTATATAGAAAATTAAAAAAAAATTAAAAACATCTGAATTCTTTGGATGACGCAAATATTTTAAAAGACACATTGCATATGTATTCACTATGAATACATAATTAAGGACTTTAGGTGGAAATCAGTGCATTGCATTTATCTTATATAGCCAAGAATACAATAACACAATAAAATTAAATTAGATTATTAATTAAATTTAACACAATATAATTAGAAAATAATGTGCGTTTTAATCTAAATAATTCAGTGATCACCATATAAACTTTGTTTCTTTTTCTTTACCACTTCTGAACAATTAATATAAGATGCACAGGGGATGAAGTTTGATTACATTTTCTAGTTTGTGTGTGTGTGTATGTACGTGTGCATATGAGAGAGAGAGAGAGAGAGCATCAAGGAAAAAGGAGAGCAATGTGAGGTTAAAGATTGAGGACATCGACTTGCATCTTGCCTTTTAAGTACAAAGATATTTTGGGGGAAGTCAATAATGATGTACCCACATACGGCCGTCACTTTTAAGAGACTCTAAGTAAATCAATAGTCTGATTTCTTTACATATTGCACAGAAGTTTTCTTTTTATTTTTTTAAACTACTTTTGGGGATACATTATTTCAACTCAGGTTCTGGTTAAATGAGACAAAAGCTTTTAAAGAGATAGTATAATTGGGAACTACTTTTTCAGAGAAGTTCCTTTGACTTGAATTAAATCTACAGCTGAGTGGCCTGGTATGGAAGATTCTCCTTTTTCCCTGGACAGAGGGCTCCATAGCAGCACTATCCTTTAAGATGTAATAGTCCCCCAAAATAAGAAATGTTCTCCTTTACTAAACCTCTTTCTAAAATTAACATAATTATCATCAATATTTCTGATTAATTTGATGCTTGTTTTGAAGAAAAGCTGCCTCATAAACAGAATCAAGTTTCAGATGGGATCCAGATTATATATCCTCCATTTCTGCTATGGTTTGATTCTATGTGTGTAAAGACTCTAAAAAAGAAAAATAAATTTTATACATATTTTATAAGATGATGCTGGATAAAGTCCTATAAGTTACTCTTCAATGTTGGCTATAAACATAATTATAATGCTCAATGGAATATGTATTCAATGCCAAGACTAATAAATTCTAAATTGCATGGTTTTTTCAAATCACATATATTATACCAGAAAACAAAATAAAAACACAACCAAGAAACCAGTGCATGCATTTCATAGCTCTTTAATAACAGCATTTAAAAACACAGTGAGTCCATATTTTAAAGTTGCATTCCTTTACTTGAGTAAAGGTTAATCTATGAAGGAGTATAAAAATCAAAACTGAATCAGAGACTTGGTTTCTAGCCTGGTGTGTAGGACCGTGGAAGTTACTACTCCTTAACAACAAGTGAGAAGTTGAACAATCTGAAAAATTGAAGAATGCTCTTAGATCCTTCAGAGAAGTGAGGTCACTGGGCAAACTACTGGCCTTCAAATCTGAGGGACAGATAGGCAGACACAGAGCTCTCCAGAAGGCAATCTGATACCTGACGGAGGAGTTCAATGGGGGAATGTTAACTCAGGTTTCATCTAAAGTGTTGTGTGCGAAGGCCTTCCTAGCCCATCTTTACTAAAGCTCTCTTTCATCTTCATGAATCTCTGGCATTATTTCCATTTTATTTCCATTATGCTCACTAATCTTGTCAGTTATACTTTGTTGGTGTTTTATCTCTCCCACCTGAGACATGAGCCCCTTGAGGTAGGTTCTGTGTTTGAAGATCTTATAGTCTGGAATGGTGCCAGCCACAGAGTGATAAATACTGTGGAATAAATGACTGAAAAGATAGTGGTATAACAGGAGAGGCATGTGAGCTAGAGTTAATGATTTTTGCACAGTTGATACATAGATAACCATTTAAGATCTTGAAAAAAATGAGATCGTCTGGAAGTAAGATGAGACTAGGATCCACATAATTGTCTATCCTGAGCATACCATCTTCTAAGAGATGGGAAGAGGAAGTAGCGCTCCCTTAGGAGGTGGAGAAAAAGCAACAAGGACCTTGAAGAGAGAAGAGGAAGAGGGCTCCCCTCTCATCTTGGTTTGAGTTTTCCCAAGAGATGAGCCTGAATCAAGAATTTTTGATTCATTCATTTTATCTGAATGTGATCCCAGGAAACACACAGAGGGAACAGGGAAATCATTCAGGAAAGGGAGGATGGCCAGTAAGGGGTTCATTACTGAGTGACTGACTGCTATTGGCCACAGAGTAGAGAGATATCACTGGACAACATCCAAGAGAATGTATAAAACACAACTCAGAGCTATCCTACTGAGGGGCAAGGACACTGGAGTCTTTACCTACTATTCTCCATCACTCTATCTATGGTAGGGGATTGTTTTATGGAACATTGCTCCCTGTCACTTCTTTTCCACCTCTTATGTACATCTAGATGCTCCTGCACCCATGGACTGCCCTTAGGCAGAAGACATAGGTTCATAACAAATGACACCATAGGTGTATTTGGAAACTATCCTCCAGAGCTATAGGTAAGTTCTGGGTGGGCTAAGGGAACATGGGCAGGGACCTGAAGCATCTGCTACATTCATGTTGGCCAAGAATAGAAAGTGTTTCAAGGAACTGTTGGTGAACCATGTACACATGGTGAGGAGGTAAAAGTTATCATATAGAAATGAGAAGAACCATGACTTCAGGGACTCTCCTTGGGGAAAAAAAAAGTAAAAACACTCCCCCTTGGTTACCTTAAGAGGTAGTAAAAGAAAACAATTCAGGAGTTATGAGACCCAGAGGAAGAGGAATATTTGGAATAGATGTTCCTGGAGGATTATTTTTTTACTGGAAAATGTTGCTATACATATATAAAAGTATAGATGTAAGTGGAGAAGCAGGGACTCTAAAGCCAGACTGTCTGGGTTCATTTTTAGTTTCTTGTTTCCTTGTAGCCTTGGGCAAGTTACTTTGCTACTTGGTGCCTTGGTTTTCTCACCTGTAAAATGGCAATAATAATCCACTCACTTCATAATGTTATTGGAAAGATTCAGTGAGATTATATTTACTCCCTTGCATGTCTGTATCTCCAGGCATTGTAGCTTTACTGTATTATTTCATACTAAATTTGGAATTTTAAATGCTATTTTATTATATTTTATCAAACAAGGATCAAACACAAACTTTTCCAGGATGAGTGGGATTAAATTGTTAACAGTTGTGTATGTTAAATGAAGATTACCAGAAAAACAACTTAACAATCAAGATGGAATAAGCATCTCTATTTGGTGAACTTTGTCAGTAATTGACAGTAATGTCAATTTTGTATGCACATTGTCACCATGGAAAAATGTAAAAATATTGATGTCTCAGCCCATTTTTTTTTCAGCCCTATTTTCAGTAGATCTTATACAATTGAGAATCTGTGAGAACTGGCAGGTTGAGAAGCAGTGATTTGTCTAATAGTCAAGATTTTGCAGGGTCTTAGAAACATCAAATGCTGTGATATATCCCCTGATACTCCTCTCCCACCCCGATACTTTTTAAAGAGAATTTTAAATAAATAGAAATTTACTACAATATTCCACATATATTATTTTTCTGAGATAAAATGTATGCACTATTTTTATATTTTAGAACGTCAGAAGAATTTGTCATCCTACCAAAAGAAATGGTAAATTTTCTGCTTTATAAATATAAAATATTTTCAAGTATTAATTGAATAGGAGGAATCTGAAAGTTATTACATTCACATTCCATTGACTAAATCTAAAACTTATGTCACAGGAGAGAAGAATAATTATTGTTATATCAAGGCAGACACACTTTGACAATGTACAGGCATATTTCTAATAACTGCCTTAGGAGGATTAGGAGACTGTATGTAATTTCTGGATAGTGCAAAAAAAAACCCACCTATTTTCATCTTATGCATAGTAATGATAGTTATAACCATGAATTTTATTATCATAAAACACTTTAGGAATCAGTGAAGAACAAAACAATTAGAAATATTTCAAAATTTTAATCATGTATTAAATTAATTTTCTATGTGACTGCTTATGCAAAATGAGAAATTCAATGGAGGGCTGAAATAAATAAAATTGTTTTCTTTAATTCTCCTTTCTTTAATTTATTGAAGAACTTACCTTCATTCCTAGTCCAGTTGCCATAGCTTTCTTCTGCAATAGCCCCTTACTCTATACACTTTTAAGAAGTACAGACCTATTTTCCAACCTCTCTAAAAAAAAAACAAAAAACAAATAAACAAAAAAACACATTTGGAATATTCATGGATTATGTATTACAGAAGTAAATTTAGATAAATAAAAAGTCAATTCTGTTTACAAAATTATCATTGCACTCTGCTGCTACATTATTTGTCATTAGGAAATCATCACTTTTCTCCTTTACTATCTTTCTTAAAACAAACTCTTTAATAATACTCTTGGTAGTAGAATATTCTTCCCTAAAAAATAAAACACCATAAAAATTTCTGCCTCATATAATAGCAGAGTAACTCGTGTTGGACTAACTTACCCTCAAATAGTAATGATAAACTCTTGGGGAAAAAATGAAAAAAAAAATCCAAAGGAAAGCCATCTAAAGCAAGTAGAAAGGAAGTTGACATTTGAAAGAAGATCATAACACTGAGTAAGTTTCCAAGTTTGTGGCTTAATGCCTGAGGGCAGACCATAATTGTTCTCATGTGGCGTGCTCCAGTCCTGGTTAAAACCTACAGTTTTACTGGCTGAGAAATAAGAGCACAAAGTAGGAGGGACCACAGCAGTTTGAAAATTAGAGGATAAATTCTATTCAGAAGCTAGCCAAAGAAGAGAGTAACAACAAATTCTGTCTAATTTCTGGCCAAATCATTGGTTGTACCCTTAACTAAGTTTATATAGAATAGACTCCAAATAATCCAGAAAACGCTAAAGGGACATAGCAGGTGTTAGTTTCTGATGATTGTGGGAAGACAGAATTTGGAGCTGGGTCCAGCTGAGGTAAAAGCTTGTTATCAAGGAAAAAAATAAATAAACACTCTTTGAAGGAATATAACAGAATCTGATCTCTACAAGGTGTCATTCACATTATCTGGGGGGTCTAATCCAAAATTAATAAACATCAAATAAAAGAAAGAAAAAGTAAATCACAAGAAAGAGAAAAGTCAGTCAAGGCAGAATAAATGAGACATGTCCCAGATGCTAGGATCAATGAATATAAATTTGAAGATATCTATTATAACTATGCTCAAGGACATAAAGAAAATAGGTTGTAATGAATTATCTAAGGAAATCAATGTGGAGACATTGAAATTTTATTAAGGCTATTCTAAATTTGTTTAAATAATTAATGGAAAATATTCAAAGACTTGAAGAAAAATATGGTCTTGATGAGGAAACAAATATGAGATTTCAGTAGAGAAAGGTAAAGAAACTAATGAAATTTGAGAATCAAATAATACAAAAAACTAAAGTCTGTAGGTGTGCTTAACACCAGAATGAAGAAGAATAAGAAAAGTCAGTAAATTTTAAGATAGAAATTATTCAACTTGAAGACAGGAAAATGTATAAAAGACTTAAAAAACATAAAGCCTCGGTGATCTATGTGACAATATCAAGTTGTTCAACACTGCAGTTCCATAAGGGGAAGAAAAACTAGAATAGAAAATAAAATTGTGAAAATAATAACTTATTTTTTGTGAAATATATACTTGATATGCTCAAGTCACTGAGTAATCTGAAAGTAAAATAAATAAAATTACACTAATTACCTTGGGACCAAAAGAGTTACATTGATGAAGACCAAGGTGAACTATAGAAAGTAGATAGAAAGAAAAAGTATGTGTACCATGCAGAAGAATAAAGATATGAAAAAGAGCTTATATCTCATTCAAAACAATGAAGAATTTGTCAACAGAATAACTATAGTCTAAGAAATCCTAAAGAGAAGTTAGGCTGAAGAAAAATAAAGCTAGATAAAAAGTTGCATTTTCCAGAAAACATGAATAACAATGAAAATGGGAACATATGATACATGTAAAAATTAACTGTTGTTTCTCTTCTTTAAAACACATGAGTATAAAAGCAAAAAAAGTTGACATTGTGTTTGAAGTTTATGTGAAATGAACATGTAATATATATGGCAACTGAAGCATAACAATGCAGGCAAAATAAATGGAACCTTACTAGTCCTAGATTATTATATTTATAAGAAGTAAAGGTATTATTTGTGAAGATCTCTCACAGTATGAACTCTAAAAATCTTTGAAGAATCAAGGATGTATACTGTAATCCCAAACACAGTCACTGCAAAATATGATGCAAAAGAGTACAGCTAAAAAGTCAATGAATATTCGTGCCTCACATTACATAAAAATGAACTAAAATTGGATCAGGGACTTCAATGAAAAGCCTAAAATTAGAAACTTTATTTACAAAAATGAATAGAATCTTGATGATTTTGGGTTAAACATTTCTTATCAAGAATATAATATAAATGAACCATAAAAGAAACAAATTTTATTAACCCATTAAAAAAATATCTGCTCTTCAAGTTTTATGAAAATAAATACTAAAAGGAGTCACAGACCGAGAGAACATATTTCCAAACTATATCCCTGATAAACAACTAGGTAAGAGAATATGGAAAGAACTCCCAAATTGTAACAAACAAACAAACAAAACAGACATAACAAAACAATAAAAGTAAAAATGAAACAAAAAAAGTGATATAGGAGATAAATTTATTTAACACTGTTAGTCTTTAGAGAAAAACAAGTTAAAATCACAAAGAAATATTACTGCATGCTTGTAAGAACAATCCTGTACCTCTCAAAGCAAAAACAAAAATAAAAACAAAGAAAATCAACTACTGGCAAAGGTGGACCAACTGGTACTCAGACTTTGCTGATCCTCTGAAGTCCTTTCATTTCTACTGTCTCCCAAGATAATAACACTAACGAAAGAAACACACTAGGAAAAGAACATTGAAAGTTGGTAAGTGTGCTTCCCATCCGTATTTTAACTGATCCAGTTGAAAATGGTTTTCAGGGCAGCTCGGGTGGCTCAGCGGGTTAGCGCCAACTTCAGCCCAGGTTGTGATCCTGGGGACCCGGGATCAAGTCCCACATGGGGCTCCCTATGTGGAGCCTACTTCTCCTTCTGCCTGTATCTCTGCCCCTCTCTCTCTGTGTGTCTCTCATGAATAAATAAATAAAATATTTAAAACAATGGTTTTCAAGAAGTAATTTTACTTTCTGTTTCATATACATTGAGATAAAATATATTTTATTTAAAAAATTTATTTTCATTTGTTTTTATTTAAGTTTGATTTGAAAACATATAGTATATAACACCCAGGGCTCATCTCATCAAGTGCACCCCTCGTTGCCCGTCACCGAGTCACTCCATCCCTCTGCCCACCTTCCCTTCCACTATCCCTTCATTTCCCAGATTTAGGAGTCTCTCATGGTTTGTCTCCCTCCCTCATATTCCCACTCATTTTCTCTTCTTTCCCTTTTAATCCCTTTCACTATTTCTTATACCCCCTGTATGAGTGAAACCCTATGATGATTGTCCTTCTCCATTGACTTATTTCACTCAGCATAATACCCTCCAGTTCCATTAATGTCGAAGCTAATGCATTTTAAATTAAAATGACATCAGGGAAGCCTGGGTGGTTCAGTCAGCTGACTCTTGGTTTTGGCTCAGGTTGGGATCTTATGGGTTGTGAGATCCAGCCCCATGTCGGGCTCTGTGCTCAGCAAGTAGTCTGCATGAGATTCTCTCTCCCTCTCCCTCTGCCCCTCCCTCTTCTCAGGCATATTCTCTCTTTAATAAATAAATAAATCTTAAAAAATTTTTTTAAATGACATCAATATTCCCAGGTTTTTGCTATATAATTAGGTATTCCCTTTTTATTCTTAGAAGATACTGGCTATTACTCTATATTTCATTTTTGCATGATTGATATATTCACATAATTTAAAATTCATGAATGGGTATACAATGAAATGTGATTTGGTTACCTTTACACATTATAATTTGTTTACTTAGGCAGTCCCATTGGGAATATTTAGGCTGACCCCCATATTTTACTATCACAAGCAATGCTTCTTTGTAAATATGGGACCCCTGGGTGGCTCAGTGGTAGAGCATCTGCCTTTGGCTGAAGTTGTGACTCCAGGGTCCTGGTATCAAGTCCCACATCAGGCTCCCCACAGGAAGCCTGCTTCTCCCTCTGTCTGTCTCTGCCTCTATCTCTGTATCTCTCATGAATAAATATATATATATATATATTTTTAAAAAGAGAGAGAGTCTTTGTAAATACATATTTTTACATGTATACAAGAATATTAAGAGAATGCTGTATAGAATTGTGAGATCAAAGGGCATATGCACTTGCAGTTGTGATATCTATATTTCCAAATGACCCTTTACAGAAGTTGTACCAATTTATATTCTTATCAGCAATCTGCTAGAGGCTGGCTTAATTTTGAAAAAAAATTTTGATTCTCCAAAGTGAGAATTTCTGCCATTCTTCAGATCACAGCAAACTCAGTTTGGTTAGGACAACTTCCAGCTCCTCTTGTACATATAGATGTGCTGTGAGGGTATAAGGCACCAACTCCTTTGTGAGTTTTAAAATTCTTGAATATGCAACTATAAGGCATGATGCCCCCGTAGCATGGTACTGGGGAGCTTTCCCTGGCCTGTTACTATTTCAGCTGTGGGAGGGAATCCAGTCCTCTTTGCAGGAGACCCATACGCACTGAAGTGTGAATGGAGGATAAATAAAATGAGGTCAAAGAAGATTGGTCTAGGACAAGAGACTCAGTTGATAAGATCTGCATACAGTTGTTTTTGGCACAGCTCTGAGAGGATTATCCTACTAGCATCTGCAGGGTAGAGGCCAAGGTGCCACTAAACATGGATAGCAGTCCAAAGCAAAGAATGATCTAGTGCCAACACGAGGTTCAGGAGTTCTGCTACATATGTTTATACACACACACTACACACACCCCACACAGAAATTGTGAAAAGTGAGTGCTCTGTTTATTTGCTTGTTTTTAGAGAAGGGATTAGAGTCATTAGCATTGGTTGGAAATTACAAGTAAGGAGAGTGAATGCAGACTTTTTCTTGTTTAGAGTCTGTACGTCTATATCTTTCAAAAAGGTAATAAACAGCATAGTGGCATCTACTTTTGTAAACAACAACAACAACAAAAAAAACCATTCCCCAAACCCCATACAATATTTTTGAGTTGAGTAAAAATATTTTATTGATTCAGATTGTGGTTGACAAGAATTATTTTTGCAGCATTAGCTATTAAATCCTTAAACAATTTAGCTTCAATATGTCTCCCAAATGGAGCAAGTTGCCCAACTGTTTTTATTCTTTTGGCTACCGGTTTGGTATTTACCTTTCTTTGTACTCTTCAGGATTTACTTCCCAGTTCCAGTAGGTAAACATGCTGCCCTGTTTAGTTTTAATTATCATCGAATCTGTGGACTGAGTTGCTATGGCAACAGCATAAGAACCTCCAAAGGGGGAAAGGTGAAGATAGAATCAGTCTTGCTTTGTTTTCCATCTACAGACAACTGAATTAACCTTGGAAAATAAAGCAGCTCTTCCACAGATGATTCATTCTGGGTTTGCTTTATATATTTACACAAGCAGGATGTAAAGAATGATTGGTAATGTCCTTCCCTATGCTGTAAGATGCTTTCCAGAATAGCTCTTCCCACACATCAAAGGAGAGATGGTAGGCTCTTAATAAGCTCTTCCAGAGCCTCTCCCACAGTTGTTTCCTGGAGTCAGCAACCCAGACACCTGGGGTGGTTCCAGCATCCTCTCCTCCAAACCCCCACCCCCACAGCATCCTAGTCTACGCACTTGTGAACAGCACTGTGGCTCTGCCCAGTGCAGTGGGGTGATGAGCATCACTTGTTACTCATCCTTGCTCAGGCCCATTCATCTTCCCCATCCCCCTGCACCTCATCCACACCCATTGTGGGCCCACTCAGCTCAGAGTGTGGGATCAGATATTGAGTCACAGGCATGACTAGAGGCTTGGCCAAGAGACAGATGCATGAGTAGGCTTAGCACCTCCATCTCACAAGCCAGGACCTTCAACATCACAGTGAGCACATAGGGAGGGAAAACCTACCTATGTGTCATGAAGTTTCAGGGGCCACTAGAGCCACAGGCCCACAAGGTCAAGGGTTTTCCTCACTGGCTTTATCTCTACCACCCCAGTGCCTAAAGCCACCCTCCACCTTTGCCCAGTCTTCAACTTTGCTCTAGTCCCCAGTCTGTGGGCTCCAAAATGCTCCACCTGCAACAGGCAGACACAGGTCTTATTTGGCTCCATGGGCCAATGCTTCCTAAAGTAGCCTATTGATTCAATGTTATTCCAATCAAACTCCCAGCAATATTATTTTGTGAGTACTGACCAACCGATTCTAAAGTTTATACAGAGAGGCAAAAGACCCAGCATACCCCAGGCAATATAAAGAGAGGAACAAATTTGGAAAGCTGATGATATCTGACTTCAAGACTTACTACAAAGCTACAATTATCAAGATAGAGTGACACTGGCAAAAGAATAGACAACTAAATCAGTGCAATAGAATAGAGAGCCTAGAAACAGACCCTCATAAATATAGTCAAATGACCTTTGACAAAGGAGCAAAGACAACACAATGGACAACAATTGGTGCTGGAAAAACTGGACTTCCACATGCAATAAAAAGAATCTAGACCCAGGCCTTGCATCTTTCACAAAAACTAACTCAAAATAGATCATAGACTTAAATATAAAATGCAAATCTATAACTCTAGAATATAACGTGGAAGAAAACTTGATGACCTTGGGTAGGATGATGACCTTTTAGATATGACACCAATAGCATGTCATTTTACCAAATGAAAGAAATAATTGATTTCTGGACTTCATTAAAATGAGAAACTTCTGGTCTGTGAAAGACAATGTCAAGACAATGAGAAGACAAGTCATAGACTGGGAGAAAATATTTACAAAAGACACATCTGATAAGGGAACTGTTATCTGAAATACACACAAAATAACTCTTAAAACTCAACAGTAAGTAGAGGAAACAATTCAATTAAAGAGTGGGCCAAAGACCTTAACAGATATCTCACCAAATAAGATACAGGGATATCAAATAAGCATAGGAAAAAATGCTCAGCATCATATTTCATTAGGACAATGCATATGGAAACAATGAGATGCCTCCACACACCTATTGCAGTGGCCAAAATCCAGAACAGACAATAACAAAAGCTGACAAGGTTGTGAAGAACATGAACATTCATTCATTGTTGGTGGAAATGAAAAATGGTACAACCACTTGGGAGACAATTTGGTGGTTCTTACAAAACTAAAGACACCTTTACCATACAATCTGGAAACTGCACTCCTTGGTAATTATTCAAATTTGTTGAAAATTTTGTTCACCAAAAACTTGTGTATAGGTGTTAATAATAGGTTTCTTCATAATTGCTAAAACTTGGGAGCAACTCTATGTCCTTCAGTAGGTGCATGGATTAAAAAAAATGGTTGTATATCTGCACCATGGAATATTATTTAGCACCAGAAAAAGAAAAGAGCTATCAAGCCATGAAAAGACGTGGAGGAATCTTAAAAGTATTTACAAATAAAGAAAGCAATCTGAATGTGCTACATAGGGTATGATTCCATAAATGAAATTCTGGGAAAGTCAAAACTATGGAGAGAGTAGAAAGATGAGTGTTTGCTACTAGTTAGAGGTTAGGGATGAGGAATGAATACACAGAAGGCAGAGGATTTTTAGGGCAGTAAAAATACCATGTACGGTACCATAATGATGGATAGTGTCGTTTAATATTCATCTCCATCCATAGAATGCAAAACAGTGAGAGTGAACTATAATGTCAAATATGGACTTTTTTGTCAACACAGGTTAATCCATTGTCACAAATATACTGTTCTGGTGGGGGATATTATTAACGGGGAAGGCTATGCATGTGTGAGGGCAAGGTGCCTATGGGAAAGTTCTGAACCTTCCCTTCAGTTTTGCTTTGAATTTTATACTACTTTAAAGTAATAAAATCTTTTTTTTTTAAACTTATTTATTTATGAGGGACACAAAGAGAGAGGCAGAGACATAGGCAGAGGGAGAGGCAGGCTCCTCAGGGGTGCTCGATGAGGGATTTGATCCCTGGACAGGGGTTAATGGGATCACGAGAGGAGCCCAAGGCAGACACTCAACCAATGAGCCACCCAGACATCCCTAACAGAATAAAGCCTTAATGGAAAAAGGCATCATAATCTAATGGAGTCTAAATAAAGACTTTTTATAAGTAGATTAAGGAATGGTGGAAATAAATTGATAAAACAGAAAAAAGGGTGACTAATGTAGGTGATGGGTGTGTTAATTAGTGAATGGGTATGTTAATTAGCTTGATTGTATTGATCACTTCACAATGTATACATATAGCAACACATCAAGTTGTATACCTTAAGTACAAGCAATTCTTTATGGGTCAATTATGCCTTAATAAGACTGAAGATTTATCCAAAAAAGTCCTTTAATTAATTAATTCATTCATTCATTTTAATTTAATTTTATTTAAATTCAAAATAGTTAACATATAGTGTATTATTAGTTTCAGGAATAGAATTTAGTGATTCATCAGCTGCATATAACACCCAGTACTCAATACATCAAGTGCCCTCTTTCATGCCCATCCTCCAGTTACCCCATCCCCCACCCATCTCCCCTCTAGCAACCCTCAGTTTGTTTCCTATAGTTTAGAGTCTCTTATGGTTTACCCCTCTGTCTGTTTTTATCTCATTTTATTTTTCCTTCCCTTCCCCTAGGTTTTGTTTCTTAAATTCCACATATAACTGAAATCATATGGAAATCATATGGTATTTGTCTTTCTCTGACAGACTTATTCAATTAGCATAATACCCTCTAGTTCCATCCACATCCTTTTTTGGGGGGGAGGCATTCATATCCTTGCAAATGGCAAGATTTCTTTTCTTTTCTTTCTTTCTTTTTTTTTTTTTTTTTGCAACTGGCAAGATTTCATTCATTCTTTTTTGATGGCTGAGTACATACCATCATATATATATATACCTCACCTCTTCTTTATCCAGCCATCGTTGATGAATATGTAGGTTCTATCCATACTTTGACTAATGTGGACATGCCTGCTATAAACATTGGGGTGCAAGTTTCTGTTTGAATCACTATTTCTGTATCCTACGGATTAATACTAGTAGTGCAGTTGCTGAATTGTAGGGTAATTCTATTTTTAACTTTTTGAGGAACCTCCATACTGTTCTCCAGAGTGGCTGCACCAGTTTGCATTCTCATCAATTTAAGAGGGTTCCCCTTTCTCCACATCTTCACCAACAGCTGTTGTTTCCTGAGTTGTTAATTCCAAAAAGAAGTCCTTTAAAATTCTTTAGCGGCACCTGTGTGGCTCAGTTGGTTAAGCATCTGACTCTAGGTTTTGGCTCAGGTCATGATCTCAGGGTTTTGAGATCAGGCCCTGCTTCAGGCTCTGCACTGAGCATAGAATCAACTTCTTCCTCTCCCTCTGCTCCTCTTCCTGCTAGGCTCTCTCTCAAATAAGTAAATAAATAAAAATCTTTAAAAAAAATAAATAAAATTATTTGGCAAGATTGACAGATGGTGATTTTTTTTTTTTTTTACTTGTTGGTAATCTGAAATGTATTTCACTTTCATTAATAAAATGCAGTGCTACTGCATAGACATCTCATCTCTAGGATGAGATTTATTTTCTCTCAGCACATTGGTGAGACAGTTCTCTGCTTTTTGGCTTTGATATCGTGTCTAAGGAGCCATTCTTTGCATTGTTTCATTAGGTAATTCTTCTGTCCTCTTATCATCCTAAGAATTCTCTCCCTCTTTTCTTTTGTTTGTATTTTTAATTAAATATGCAAAAGGTATATATTCTTTTTAAAAAATTCTTGTTAGTGTAGGTTATGATTTCTCTCTGGTGGACTTATCTATTCCATCTTTGTGAAAAATTCTGTTATTTCTTTTAATTGTTTCTCTTCTCCATTTCTGGGATTCTGATTGTTTATATGTTAGACTCTTTCAATCTCCTCCGTGGATTTTAACCACTCATGACAGAGCTTGTTTTCTAAAGATGGCCCATGAGCTCTTGTATAATGTGATCTTGACATTTA